>NC_077246.1:24047500-24647500 GCF_947179165.1 Solanum dulcamara | reverse complement strand
ACTCCTCTTAATTTTTGCAGCATCGGAAGTCTTGGGTGGAGTATGCAAGAAGCAGGAGTTCAAAATATCACCGTGAAGACGACTACATTTAGAGGTACTCAAAATGGTTTGAGAATAAAGACATGGGCAAGGCTTAGCAATGGATTTGTGAAGGGTGTTCTATTTCAACATTCTGTGATGGTGAACGCCAGATATCCTATCTTAATTGACCAAGAATATTGCCCTGATCAGAAGAATTGCCCTGGCCAGGTAGTGCTCTTGCCTCAGTTAGAAATTAAATTGAACTTGCAATCTGATACAAAATCATGAGAAAAGTTCAATTTAATATGGATGTATACATTAGGCAGTAATTAACTCGTGCGTTTTTTGAATTCACAGGTATCAGGAGTTAAGATAAGTGATGTAACATATCAAGACATTCATGGAACATCGACATCCTAAGTTGCACTGAAACTTGCTTGTAGTAAGGCTAATCCCTGCAAAGGGATTAGACTAGAAGATGTAAATCTAACCTTTAAAAACCAACAAGCACAAGCATTGTGCTCTGTTAAATAATGTTGAGATAGTTAGATGTTGAGCTGTTAGTTGAAGATTTGTCACTGAGTTGGAAGTTAGTTACAAATTAGACTTTGAGTTTGTTAGTTTGTTGTAACAGAAATTAGTCACATAGTTAGCTTGAAGAACAAGATGACAGTGCTCTATATAAGAGCATGTGTAATGCATTGTATACATAGATAGATAATCAATGAAACTCTATTCTCTCTATTGCTGCTTCTTCTCTTCTTCATTCGCTTTACTTCGTAGATAGTTGAATGCAGATTGATAGAAGTTAACATGGTATCAGAGCATCGACCGTTGTAGCTCAAGCTCAATTGTTAAAGCCATGGTTAGTTAAGAGGGATCGCAAGAAGAAACCACTCAGATTTCACAAATAGATTACACTCATCCATTGTTTTTACAAACTTCAGATACACCAGGGGTTACATTGATTAGTTTGAAGTTGACAGGGCTAGAAAATTATACATTGTGGAGTAGATCAATAGCACTAGCTTTGCTGGGAAAGAATAAGATAGGTCTGATTGATGGAAGCTGCACTCGAATCATGTACAAGGGAGAATTGGCAAAACAATGGGATAGATGTAATGCTCTATGTTATATCCCGCATTTTGGTATATTTGGATAATTCGAGAAAATCGCGGAAAGTTTAAAACAAGGCCATATTTTTTTCGTTTAGCACACAAGTTGCTTATGAAAATTAGGAAGTGGAAATATCAAGAATGGCTAGGGAAAAAAAGGGAAATTAGCAATATGACTCATGAAAATATGGAGGAAGACTAAGGCCAAATTTGGAAATTGGAAAATAAAAATTTTATGAAGCAAAAAAAAAGAATGGATTTGATCACCACTTGGGCCTAGGTGGCCATCCATAGTAATGGCCAAAGCCCATATGGATTTGAAAAAAGAAGAAGAGAAAAAGGGTTCAAAAGATGACTTATTAGTCATCTTGATTTTTTTTATTTTCTAGAAGTTTCAAGAATGACTTATTAGTCATCTTGGTCTTATTTCCTAGAAGCTTCAAGGAGCTTGGAGAGCAAGAAGAAAGGGAGAAAATAAAAAGGGCCATTTGGCCATGTTCTAATAGGCAAGAATCTTGGAAAAATTTTCACCAAAAATTATTCTTTCTTAGCCAAACAACTAATTGGAGGGTCCTTAACAATGTGGAGTAGTTGTTGGAGCAAGAAAACAAGGCACAATTCTAGCCAAGTTGAAGAACTAAGTGGAAAAGGTAAGGTTTTAATCTTCTTTTATATGTTATGGATGGTTGGTATATGTTGTAGAGTGAAGAAATAGATGAAGTATATGAAAATATGTGTGTTGGTGTTGGCCGTGTATGTGTGAAGTTGTGTAGAAAGAATGGATTAATTTTATATAGTATGTGGTTGTAAGGTATAGAAATGGATGAAAAATTCATGAAAATATGCATGTAGTTGTTGTGGCCGAATATGGGGGTGGTTTGACAAGTAATGGTGAATTGATTCTATTTGACATTTGAGTGGTTGTTATGGATTCTATGTTTCTAATAAAAGCTTAATGGTTTTAGTGAAATTGTAGTAGTTGGAAACTTGTTTTAGAAGTTATGTAAATTGAATATAATGTTCTTGCATATATGGAAGCTAATATTGTTAGTATGATGTGGTTAGTGTGTAAATTATTGGGTTGTGGTAATTGAATTTGAAAGAAGGGATTAGATTGTTATTGTTCTTATTGAAATTGGAAGGTCTTGGAGGAAGTAGTATATTGATTTGGTATGGTTGTTGGTAAATTGACCGAGTTGAAATCTCAGATTGTTGTTGATAAAATTGGCCGAGTTAGATTTTCAGAGATAGTGTATTTACAGGGGAAGTGCTGTCGAAATTTCGGTAGATAAAATGTTAGTTTAGAATGAGGTTCTTGGATACCTATAGCTAATGTTGGAATTCATTAATCTTGGTATAGATTTTGGGAAGGCCAAGAGTTAAGTGGGATTGACTAAGGAAGCGGACAAGGTATGTAAAGCTAACCGTTCCTTCTTTTGGCATGTCTTTGGCATAAGTATGTAACGCTTACCCTTTTCTTTCAAGGCATGATCCCGATGTTATGGTTTCATAAGTGCTTCCATATTTTCTTTGTTTTCAAAATTTAGGTGTCAATGGTCCCAGGGGAATGACTACTTTTTCTATAACCCGTCAATATTTTCCAAAATATCTATAGCTTTTCAAGACAAAGGTTTACAGTATTACAAGCTTTTATGATAGTAACGATAGATATGTTTTACAACGACATTGATGGCGTCGAGAATGAGAATATGTTATAATGGCTATGATAAGAACGGATTCATGTCTAAAAGGTTCTTGATATTACTCTCTTCTTGATTTTTAAATAATAGTCTCATCTTATAACAATTATTCCTTCAAGGTGAGACGAAGCGACCATGATTAATCCATAATATAATTGGAGGTTACCGATCTTCCATCACTCCGATAAATATGCGACTTTCGTTGGGCTCTCGTGCATGCTTTCTATATGTATATGTATATGTATATGGGGGATATGGGGAGGTGTATATGTGGCACTATAGACGCATTTCCACCTGATCAGTTGGAGTAATTTTCATCCCGGACGCGGGACATATGTGGGCGATATGACATGTTCTATTTTCCATGTATATGAAAAATAAATATTTTTAAAGGGAAATACAAACATGCTTGGCATCCAGCCTAAAAGGCACTCATATGTACAGGTTACTCTCTTATCTCACTTTATGTTCTATGATTCTATGATACGGTTGTTCATACCTTATGTTTGTTATTATGATAATTTTCATGCCTTACATACTCGGTACATTACTCGTACTGAAGTACCTTCTTGTGGACGCTGCATTTCATGCCACGCAGGTAGGCAGGCGGACGAGTTCGATCCTTAGGAGCTCCACTTGCAGTACACCAAGAGCGCTTCAGTTATTTCGGAGCTTCATTTTATCGGTACTACTTTTTTGTATATATTTGGGCACGACAGAAACCAGCCCTCCTTGTGGTCATATGTATCTTGTTTAGAGGCTCGTAGATAGATATGTACAGCTAGATGTTTTGCAACTTTATTCGGCGCTATGTAATATGTTAGCAAAGTCTGTTGACGCATGGTTATAATTATGCTATTAATAATGGTATCTCTCATTCGGCCCATTCAGTAGTAAGAATAGGATACGTATAATAGGTGCTTGGAATAACACTATCGGGTACCGTCACAGCCCTAGTTGGGTTATGACAAAGTGGTATCAGAGCAGGCGATCCTTGGGGTTGTCTACGAGCCGTGTCCGATAGAGTCATGTTTATGGGTGTGAAGCGCGCCACTCTTATAAACAAGAGGATGCAGGGGCATTTAGGAAATATGATCTTCTTTGTACTCTAGATCGTGCGATAGAGCTATGTTACTAGGTTTCTATGTCCTCCTCTTAATTGTGTGTTATGGTTTCAGTAATGCCGGTGAAGAGGAAAGCTATGGCGGCCCTAATGGGAAAGATGGTGAATGGGAGAAGAGTTGAGTGAGAGCTACCAGCGGAGGTAGAAGAAGGCGAGTCTCATAACGAAGCTTCTCCCCAGATTTCTTATGCTCTCCCCGGGTCAGCAGAGTAAGAAGGAGCTCCAGCTCCAGCCCCAGTACCTCTAGTTCCGCTGCCAACAGCTTCGGGCCAGCAGATAACAGAGGCTATTCAGTTGCTGACACAGTTAGTTATCGCACAAGCTCAACGGCAAGGTAAGGTCCAGGGAGATAGGACGGTGAGTGCGAGAGCCTGAGATTTTATCAACCTGAAACCACCGGAATTTTATGGATCAAAACTAGAGGAAGACACGCAAGGTTTCATAGATGAGATGCTAAGAACATTGAGGTTAATACATGCTTCAGATACCGAGTCAGTGGAGTTAGCTTCATATAGATTGCGGGATATGGCAGTCCAGTGGTATAATAATTGAATATCTTCACGGGGAGCAAATGCACCTCCCCCGGTGTGGCAGGAGTTCAGTATTGCATTCCTGCGACATTACTTACCACTGGAGATTTGACGGGCTCGAGCTGATATGTTCTTGAATCTTAAGCAAGGAAATATGGGCATTCGGGAATATAGCCTCTATTTTAACTCCTTGGCCAGGTATGCCCCAGCCATGGTGGCTGATATGGGAGATTGTGTACATCGATTTGTGAGTGGGTTGGGGCCATATTTAGTTAAGGAGTGCTTGACGGCTTCACTCTAGGATGGGATGACTATTGCTCGTATCCAGGCCCACGCCCAAAACCTAGAGGAACAACACCAGCCATAAAGAGGTGAACGTTATTCAGATGGAGGTTCTAGAAAAAGAGGTAGATTTTTCGAAATTATAAATGAGTACAAAGGGAGACAGGCACAACAGCATTTCGGGTATTCAGGCCAATCAGCGGCCAGCGCACCTCCTCGATTTGCGAATAGAACATTTGACCGTCCTACCTATTCAGGACCAGAATAGGGTTCTATAGTTTTAGGGTCCAATAGAGCTAATTTTAACAAGATAGGGCAACCCCCACTACGGTGTCCTCGGTGTGGCAGGCCACACGTTGGGCGATGCTACCTAGATACAGGTGCATGTTTTGCCTATGGTCGGACAAGCCATTTAATGCGTGATTGCCCACTAAGGTATGAAGGAGACAGAGCCCAGCCCGTCTGATCGGCAGTTGGTTCATCATCGACTGTGCGCCCTCCTGGACAGACTTCTCAGGCTTCAGCGAGCCATAGACGAGGTAGAGTAAGAGGGGCACCCAGCTCAGCCGGTCCTCCATATCGTATATATGCATTGGCAGGACGGTAGGATCCTGAACCTTCCTCAAACGCGACTACAGGTACACTACCGATATTTTTTTTTGATATGTATGTGGTAATTGATTTAGGTTCCCCTTTATCGTATACTGCTCTCTGTATTGTTGAATGTATTGGGAATTGTAAAGTCTAGGACAAAAGGTACTCCTATACATAGGTGAAGGGTGAATACTGGGATTACGAAGGCTAAAATGGTAATTAAAGGGGAAAGATGCATTACGAGATTGTTTCGGAAGTTGTTAAGACCCTGACCTACTCCAGATTACGTGATAAAGGTCGTACGAGAGAGTGGAGGCAAATATACTGGTACTAAGACACCGAAATACATTAAAGTTTCGAGGTTAAGCATGCTAGGGTGAGGACAATTTTAGGATGGGTGACCCCTTGGGAAGTGGACTGAAAATTTCATAACGGTAGGTATAGGAGAAGAATATGGAATTAGGGCTACCTAACGTAAGTTGGGGTATGTAAAGTGGTTAGAAAATCTGTAGGGGTCATGTAGGCTGAGATAGACTAGATTGGTGAAAAGGAAGGAAGTGCGACATGGCTTTCGGATTAAAGTAAGTTAGAATAGTGTCTGGAAATGTCTATGAGTGAAATAGTTGTATATATATATATATACGACATCTCATTAGTGACTGATTGATTGATAAGTGAATTCCAGTAGTAAGTGTTACGATATATAGAAGGTCCTAACCGGACGGAGTTCACGAGGAAGAGTAAAGGACATAGGTGCAAATGTTACAAGGTAAAACTGATACTGGATCCACATTAGTTAAGGCTAGAAAGTCCTAACACAGTGGTATTCGGGAAAAGAAAGAAAGTGGGTATGTAGAGAGTAAGGAGCTTTTAAAATAGATGTGTTAAACGGTTATATATGACATCTATAAAGGAGACTTTCCCGACGTATTATACTACACCATAAAGCCGGTTTAACATTCGAGGAAGAATGTTCTAAAGGGGGGAGGATGTTATATCCCGCATTTTGGTATTTTTGGATAATTCGAGAAAATCGCGGAAAGTTTAAAACAAGGCCATATTTTTTTCGTTTAGCACACAAGTTGCTTATGAAAATTAGGAAGTGGAAATATCAAGAATGGCTAGGGAAAAAAGGGAAATTAGCAATATGACTCATGAAAATATGGAGGAAGACTAAGGCCAAATTCGGAAATTGGAAAATAAAATTTTTATGAAGCAAAAAAAAAAATGGATTTGATCACCACTTGGGCCTAGGTGGCCATCCATAGTAATGGCCAAAGCCCATATGGATTTGAAAAAAAAAAGAAGAGAAAAAGGGTCCAAAAGATGACTTATTAGTCATCTTGATTTTTTTTATTTTCTAGAAGTTTCAAGAATGACTTACTAGTCATCTTGGTCTTATTTCCTAGAAGCTTCAAGGAGCTTGGAGAGCAAGAAGAAAGGAAGAAAATAAAAAGGGTCATTTGGCCATGTTCTAATAGGCAAGAATCTTGGAAAAATTTTCACCAAAAATTATTCTTTCTTAGCCAAACAACTAATTGGAGGGTCCTTAACAATGTGGAGTAGTTGTTGGAGCAAGAAAACAAGGCACAATTCTAGCCAAGTTGAAGAACTAAGTAGAAAAGGTAAGGTTTTAATCTTCTTTTATATGTTATGGATGGTTGGTATATGTTGTAGAGTGAAGAAATAGATGAAGTATATGAAAATATGTGTGTTGGTGTTGGCCGTGTATGTGTGAAGTTGTGTAGAAAGAATGGATTGATTTTATATAGTATGTGGTTGTAAGGTATAGAAATGGATGAAAAATTCATGAAAATATGCATGTAGTTGTTGTGGCCAAATATGGGGGTGGTTTGACAAGTAATGGTGAATTGATTCTATTTGACATTTGAGTGGTTGTTATGGATTCTATGTTTCTAATAAAAGCTTAATGGTTTTAGTGAAATTGTAGTAGTTGGAAACTTGTTTTAGAAGTTATGTAAATTGAATATAATGTTCTTGCATATATGGAAGCTAATATTGTTAGTATGATGTGGTTAGTGTGTAAATTATTGGGTTGTGGTAATTGAATTTGAAAGAAGGGATTAGATTGTTATTGTTCTTATTGGAATTAGAAGGTCTTGGAGGAAGTAGTATATTGATTTGGTATGGTTGTTGGTAAATTGACCGAGTTGAAATCTCAGATTGTTATTTATAAAATTGGCCGAGTTAGATTTTCAGAGATGGTGTATTTACAGGGAAAGTGCTGTCGATGTTTCGGTAGACAAAATGTTAGTTTAGAATGAGCTTCTTGGATACCTATAGCTAATGTTGGAATTCATTAATCTTGGTATAGATTTTGGGAAGGCCAAGAGTTAAGTGGGATTGATTAAGGAAGCGGACAAGGTATGTAAAGCTAACCGTTCCTTCTTTTGGCATGTCTTTGGCATAAGTATATAAGGCTTACCCTTTTCATTCAAGGCATGATCCCGATGTTATGGTTTCATAAGTGCTTCCATATTTTCTTTGTTTTGAAAAATTAGGTGTCAATGGTCCCAGGGGAATGACTACTTTTTCTATAACCCGTCAATATTTTTCAAAATGTCTATAGCTTTCCAAGACAAAGATTTACAGTATTACAAGCTTTTATGATAGTAATGATAGGTATGTTTTACAACGACATTGATGACGTCGAGAATGAGAATATGTTATAATGGCTATGATAAGAACGGATTCATGTCTAAAAGGTTCTTGATATTATTCTCGTCTTGATTTTTAAATAATAGACTCATCTTATAACAATTGTTCCTTCAAGGTGAGATGAAGCGACCATGACTAATCCATATTATAATCAAAGGTTACCGACCTTCCATAACTCTGATAAATATATGACTTTCGTTGGGATCTCGTCCATGCTCTCTATATGTATATGAATATGTATATGGGGTATATGGGGAGGTGTATATGTGGCGCTATAGATGCATTTCCACCTGATCATTGGAGTAATTTTCATCCCGGACGCGGGACATATGTGGGCGATATGACATGTTCTATTTTCCATGTAAATGAAAAATAAATGTTTTTAAAGGAAAATACAAGCATGCATGGCATCCGGCCTAAAAGGAACTCATATGTATAGGTTACTCTCTTATCTCACTTTATGTTCTATGATTCTATGATACGGTTGTTCATACCTTATGTTCGTTATTATGCTGATTTTCATGCCTTACATACTCGGTACATTACTTGTACTGAAGTCCCTTCTTGTGGACGCTGCATTTCATGCCACGCAGGTAGGCAGGCGGACGAGTTCGATCCTTAGGAGCTCCACTTGCAGTACACCAAGAGCGCTCCAATTGTTTCGTAGCTTCATTTTATCGGTACTACTTTTGTGTATATATTTGGGCACGACAGAAACCAGCCCTCCTTGTGGTCATATGTATCTTGTTTAGAGGCTCGTAGACAGATATGTACAGCTAGATGTTTTGAAACTTTGTTCAGCGCTATGTAATATGTTAGCAAAGTCTGTTGACGCATGGTTATAATTATGCTATTAACAATGGTATCTCTCATTCGGCCCACTCAGTAGTAAGAATAGGATACGTATAATAGGTGCTTGGAATAACACTATCGGGTACCCATCACAACCCTAGTTGGGTCGTGACAAAGTGGTATCAGAGCAGGCGGTCCTTGGGGTTGTCTACGAGCCGTGTCCGATAGAGTCCTGTTTATGGGTGTGAAGCGCGCCACACTTATAAACAAGAGGATGCAGGGGCATTTAGGAAATATGATCTTCTTTGTACTCTAGATCGTGTGATAGAGCTATGTTACCAGGTTTCTATGTCCTCCTCTTAATTGTGTGTTATGGTTTCAGTAATGCCGGTGAAGAGGAAAGCTATGGCGGCCCTAATGGGAAAGATGGTGGATGGGAGAAGAGTTGAGCGAGAGCTACCAGCGGAGGTAGAAGAAGGCGAGTCTCATAACGAAGCTTCTCCCCAGACTTCTTATGCTCTCCCCGGGTCGGTAGAGCAAGAAGGAGCTCCAGCTCCAGCCCCAGTACCTCCAGTTCCGCTGCCAACAGCTTCGGGCCAGTAGATAACAGAGGCTATTCAGTTGCTGAACCAGTTAGTTGCCGCACAAGCTCAGCGGCAAGGTGAGTGCCAGGGAAATAGGATGGTGAGTGCGAGAGCCCAAGATTTTATCAACCTGAAACCACCGGAATTTTATGGATCAAAACAAGAAGAAGACCCGCAAGGTTTCATAGATGAGATGCTGAGAACACTGAGGATAATACATGCTTCAGATACCGAGTCAGTGGAGTTAGCTTCATATAGATTGCGGGATGTGGCAGTCCAGTGGTATAATAATTGGATATCTTCACGGGGAGCAAATGCACCTCCCTCAATATAGCAGGAGTTCACTGAAGCATTCCTGCGACATTACTTACCAGCAGAGATTTGACGGGCTCCAGCTGATATGTTCTTGAATCTTAAGCAAGGAAATATAATGTGGTTAGTGTGTAAATTATTGGGTTGTGGTAATTGAATTTGAAAGAAGGGATTAGATTGTTATTGTTCTTATTGGAATTGGAAGGTCTTGGAGGAAGTAGTATATTGATTTGGTATGGTTGTTGGTAAATTTACTGAGTTGAAATCTCGGATTGTTGTTGATAAAATAGGCCGAGTTAGATTCTCGGGGATGGTGTATTTACAAGGGAAGTGCTGTCGAAATTTCGGTAGATAAAATGTTAGTTTAGAATGAGGTTCTTGGATACCTATAGCTAATGTTGGCATTCATTAATCTTGGTATAGATTTTGGGAAGGCCAAGAGTTAAGTTGAATTGATTAAGGAAGCGGACAAGGTATGTAAAGTTAACCATTCCTTCTTTTGACATGTCTTTGGTATAAGTATGTAAGGCTTACCCTTTTCTTTCAAGGCATGATCCCGATGTTATGGTTTCATAAGTGCTTCCATATTTTCTTTGTTTTCAAAAGATAGGTGTCAATGGTCCCAGGGGAATGACTACTTTTTCTATAACCCGTAAATATTTTCCAAAATGTCTATAGCTTTTCAAGACAAAGGTTTACAGTATTACAAGCTTTTATGATAGTAACGATAGATATATTTTACAACAACATTGATGACGTCGAGAATGAGAATATGTTATAATGGCTATGATAAGAACGGATTCATGTCTAAAAGGTTCTTGATATTACTCTCTTCTTGATTTTTAAATAATAGTCTCATCTTATAACAATTATTTCTTCAAGGTGAGACGAAGCGACCATGATTAATCTATAATATAATCAGAGGTTACCGACCTTCCGTCACTCTGATAAATATGTGACTTTCGTTGGGCTCTCGTGCATGCTATCTATATGTATATGGGGGATATGGGGAGATGTATATGTGGCGCTATAGATGCATTCCCACCTGATCAGTTGGAGTAATTTTCATCCTAGATGCGGGACATATATGGGCGATATGACATGTTCCATTTTCCATGTATATGAAAAAGAAATGTTTTTAAAGGAAAAGACAAGCATGCATGGCATCCGGCCTAAAAGGCACTAATATGTACAGGTTACTCTCTTATCTCACTTTATGTTCTATGATTCTATGATACGGTTATTCATACCTTATGTTCGTTATTATGCTGATTTTCATGCCTTACATACTCGGTACATTACTCATACTGAAGTCCCTTCTTTTGGACGTTGCATTTCATGCCAAGCAGATAGGAAGGCGGATGAGTTCGGTCCTTAGGAGCTCCACTAGCAGTATACCAAAAGCGCTCCTATTATTTCGTAGCTTCATTTTATTGGTTCTACTTTTGTATATATATTTGGGCACGGCAGAATCCGACCCTCCTTGTGATCATATGTATCTTGTTTAGAGGTTTGTAGACAGATATGTACAGCTAGATGTTTTGCAACTTTGTTCGTCGTTATGTAATATGTTAGCAAAGTATGTTGACGCATGGTTATAATTATGCTATTAACAATGGTATCTCTCATTCGGCCCACTCAGTAGTAAGAATAGGATACGTATCGTAGGTGCTCGGAATAACACTTTCGGTTACCCGTCGCGGCCCTAGTTGGGTCGTGACACTCTAGTCCTTGCATGAATTAGTGGAGTGGTTGCACCAGAGTTATTCTCTAGTATAGTACTTGCCTCAACTGCAAAGAAAGTGTGGGATGAGTTTAAAGAGAGATTTCACAAATCAAACCTCACTAGGATCTATCAATTGTGGAAAGAAATTGCCATGATGACACAAGGTACAGATTCAATCACTGGCTATTAATTTAAGTTGAAGGATTATTGGGATGAACTATAGCTATTAGCACCTTAGCCTTCTATGTGTGAGGGTATAGAATCAGGTGAATACATATTGCATTTGAATAATCAAATATTTCTACAATTCCTAATGGGATTAAATGAGACTTACAGCCATGTAAGGAGTGATATTCTTCTTAGAACACCAATTTTAAGTGTGAATCAAGCATACTCTGTAGTAGTACAAGAAGATAGTCAAAGTAAACTAGGAGTAGTTGATCTCACTAAAGATTTCTTGAGTTTGCTGGCTATAAGTAGAGATGGTAATTTTAGATCTAAAAAGCCTATGAGTTGTGGAACTATAGGTACTATTCCTGGTACTATATGGGATCACTATGGATATAAAGGTCATTTAAAGAAGAATTGTTATAGGTTAGTTGGCTATCCTCCTAATTTTAAAAGTAAGAAACATCTAGCAACACAAGGAGGAAATAATATAGGACCAAGTAATCTAGGAAGGAACTATCCACAAGCACATCATACTGCTATAACTGAAGCTGGAGGTGAAAGAAGCTTTGGATCATCAGGTGGAGTTCACTATCTTTCAGAGGAGCAATATTAGTACTACATAAACTTGAAGGGAAAACACAAGAATAACAGTCACAAGATCACACAGGTGAATATCATTGCATTTTTTTAAGTATATCATCTTTGTTATCACAAGTACAACAATGTGAGTGGATTGTAGACTTGGGAGTTTCTCATCATATGACACCACTTAGGAAAGTGTTGAATAATCTTAAAGCTATTGACAGACAACAAAATAACGGAGTTCAGGTTCCTACAGGAGATAAGTGTAATATAACACACACAAGGGAAACAATTATTTTTAAAAGTCACAAACTCAAAGATGTCGTATATGTGCCTGATTTCAAGTTCAACTTATTATCAGTATCCAAGATAACTAAGGAGATTTGTTGTTTAGTCAACTTTTATCCATAATTTTGCATATTTCAGGATCTCTACAGTGGCAAGGTGTTAGGGATTGGTAGAGAATATGATGGATTGTACTGGCTGAAGGAGGAAGAACCAGTCACAGTATGAGCATTAATAAAGGATCAGTCAGACTCAGCCTTATGGCATAACAGGCTTGAACATCCTTCTATAGAGGTATTCAATAGCATTGGTGACTTAGAAATAAAAATGTGTAAAGAACAACAATAGCTTGGCATAGTCTGTATTATGGCTAAACAAAGTAGGCTCAAGTTTCCCCTCAGTACATCTAAAACTATTGGTTGTTTCCATCTATTACATATTGATGTATGGGGACCTTTCAAGGTTCCCACCTATGATAGAAAGCACTATTTTGTGACTATTGTAGATGACTTCAGTAGATACACGTGTATTGTTTAATACAGTCTAAATGTGAAGTGATTATTGTGTTGAAATATTTTTTGTATAAATTAAAAAAATAGTATGCTGTCCATGTCAAAATTCTGAGATCTGATAATGGAAAAGAGTTCATCAATATCAGTTGTCATGAATTATTTTTCTCTTTGGGGATTATGCATCAAAGTAGTTTCCCCTATACCCCTCAGTAAAATGGACTTGTGGAAAGAAAATACAGACACATTTTGGAGGTTGCAAAAGCCTTAAAGTTTCAAAGTAGGATCCCCATAGGTTTTGGGTGATTGTGTGAAAACAACTGTTTATCTTATCAACAAGTTACTATCCAATGTTTCGTAAGGAAAGTCACTATTTGAGGTCGTACATGGCAAACGTGCAATCCTAGATCATCTCAGGGTCTTTGGTTGTCTTTGTTTTGCTACAATGTTACCTAGAGGGAACAAGATTGATTTTAGAGTAAGAAAGACTGTCCTACTTGGCTATGAAGAAACACAAAAAGGTTATAGATTGTTTGGCATGGAAGCTAGTACTTTTCTAGTTAGTAGGGATGTCAGCTTTAGGGAATCTATATTTCCTTTTAAGGGGGCTAAGACAGATCTTGATGACATTTTCTGTCCTGCCCTACACAATACATACATGAGCATGCTTTGCCACTTGCAATTGATAGAGAACAGGCTATGCAGGAGGAGACTAATAAGACTTTACCAATAGAAAGAGTAAATATTGTTAAATCTTCAATAGTATCAGCAGAGCTAATTGAAGTTGTGATAGAAGTGTCAGACAATGCAGAAAATATGATAAATGATACCACATTTCTAGAAGAGGTTATAGAAGTAGATCCTCTTCATGGTACACCAGCAGAACCAAAAGTAAGAAAATCAGTACTAGAACAGCTAAATCTCCTATATAGATGCAGGATTATGTAGTATCTAAAAAGACAGTCAGTCGGGCATCTGTGTTTCCCATTTCTGATTTCATTTCCTATACCAATTTATGTCCTAACTATCAAGCATACTTAAGTGCATTTTTAGCTGCACTTGAATCTCAATTATTCCAAGAGGCTTCTAAAGATCAGAGGTGGGTTTTCGCAATGGAGCAAGAGATACATGCCTTGGAAAAGAATCATACTTGGAATATTATTGATCTTCCAATAGATAAGCAAGCTATAGGTTCTAAATGGGTATATAAAATTAAGTACAAGTCTAATGGTAAAATTGAGAGGTTTAAAACTAGACTAGTGGCAAAAGGATACAATCAAAAGGAAGGGTTGGATTTCCATGATACTTTTTTACTAGTGGCAAAAATGGTGTCTATTAGAACTATGATAAGTTTAGTTGAATCTAAGAATTGGATTATCTGACAAATGGATGTAAGCAATGCATTCTTACAGGGGGACTTATATGAATAGGTCTACATGTATATGCCACAAGGATTCTGTAAAAAGGGAGACAAAAAGTTCTGCAAGCTTGTCAAATCTCTATATGGATTGAAAAAAGCCTCAAAGAAGTGGAATATCAAACTTACATATGCACTGGTCAATGCAAGGTATTCACAAAGTGCATATGACCATTCTCTATTTATAAAGAAGGCAGGAGTGGACATTTCTATTATACTAGTGTATGTGGATGATTTATTAATAATAGGTAGCATACCTGAACTGATTGAAGATGCTAAAAGGACCTTGCATACTCACTTCAAAGTTAAGGACTTAGGAACTTTGAGATACTTTCTTGGCATTGAAGTCATGAGATCTGGGAAGGGAATACTCCGCAATCAAAGGAAAGATAGCTTGGAGTTAATTTCAAAAGTAGGACTCATTGGTGCAAGACCATCTCCTACACCATTAGAAGCAAATCATAAGCTCACAATAGTAGATTATGATGATCATATGGGAAACAAAGTTGATCTTAAAGTAGAATACTTGGTTGGGTATCAAAAATTGATTGGAAAATTAATCTATCTCACCATCACTAGGCCATACATATGTTTTACTGTCCAAGTACTTAGTCAGTTCATGCAAAGTCCTAAACAATCTCATTTGGATGCAGCTATGAGAGTGGTGAGATATTTAAAAGGATCACCAGATCTTGGTTTATTTTTCCCATCCAATACAATATCAGAGTTACCTATATATTGTGACTCTAATTGGGCAGCCTGTCCTAATACTAGAAGGATAGTCACAGGATATGTAGTGAAGTTAAGGGGTGCTCTTTTGTCTTGGAAATCAAAGAAGCAGCAAACAGTTAGTAGAAGCTCAGCTGAAAGTTGAGTATAGGAGCATGGCAATGGCAGTGGATGAAATGAATTGGGTGTATCGGCCCCTACAAGAATTAAACTGTAATGTTCCTACTCCTGTTACATTGTAATTTGAAAATCAAGAAGCCATACACATAGCTTTTAATCCTATATTCCATGAAATAGCCAAACACATAGAGATTGATTGTCATTTTGTTAGAAAAATGATCGAGAGTGGCTTGGTTCAACCGCAGTTTATTCCCATAGCTTCACAAATTACACATGTGTTAACTAAGAGTTTGGGTGTTGCTCAGCATAAGTTACTGGTTTTCAAGATTGGTATGTTCAATGCTTTCGGCACACTAGCTTGAGGGGGTGTGTTAAATAATGTTGAGATAGTTAGATGCTAAGCTGGAAGTTAGTTGAAGATTAGTTGTTGAGTTGGAAGTTAGTTACAAATTAGACTTTGAATTTGTTAGTTTGTTATAACAAAAATTAGTTACATAGTTAGCTTGAAGAACAAGTTGACAGTGCTCTATATAAGAGCATGTGTAATGCATTGTATACATAGATTGATAATCAATGAAACTCTGTTCTCTCTACTGCTACTTCTTCTCTTCTTCATCCTCTTTACTTAGTAGATAGTTCATTGCAGATTGATAAAAGTTAACATGCTCCAATGTTGCTGGAACTTCCTATGGTGTAAATAAACCAGAAAGTTGTTTGTAATTTAACTAGATTTGGTATATATTCGTTTTGGCTACACAGATTGAGATAGAAAATTGGGTCACTTTTTTTTATGGTTGACCTAGTATATATTCAAAGGTCATACTCTAATTTTATTGATGCTAGTTTGTGTGAATTAGCTTTTTTTATTTCTTATTAATGAAATTTATCATTAGGTTGGTTGCCTAATGATTGTTTTTATTAATGAAATGAACCTAAAAATTGTTGGCTAAATCATGCTAAAAAATATGAGCTAGCTAAAATAAGAAAATTAGTAATGCAAGAAAAACATCACACAAGGTAAATATAAAAATTTAAACTTAAGCTAAGTATTTCTCTAGTAAATCAGTCTTCTGTAACTTGTCTTCCTTTACTCTGCATTTTAGTTTGATGATTAGAATTAGTAACTTATCAGTTCAGCTCCTCTATAAACCATGTACCTCCTTTCCGTTCTTTTCTTTCGACTCTTTGTGTTTATTATTAGAGAGAAGAAGCATCACAACTAAAGTTTGATATAATAATAAATAATGAAAATAAATTAGACACGAAAATTTTACGTGGAAACTCTTCAAACAGATAGAGGAGAAAAACCACGGGGTAGAAGGATTTTACTATGATAATATGGGAGTACACTGCTCTCATATACAAGGATAAAAACAATAATAAAAACTTTTCTCTTGTATAAGGAATAACTCACTAAAGAGGACACTCAAGACTATAATATTTATCTTGGTGTATAACTCTCTTTGTATTCTTACTCTTTTAGATTTTTGTGGGATGATCTAAATGAGGACAAGAGGTCCTCTATTTATAGGAAATTGGAAATGCGTAAAATACGCGCTTTCATGTAAAATACCCATTTTCTTGTCAAAAGTTGCTAAAGGAGGCAACAACTTTTGAAACACGTAAAATACGCATTTTCTTCTTGAAAGGTGCATGTGCACCTCCCATTTTGACTTTCTTGCATTCTTCCACTTGAAAATTTAATTGAGAATCAATTAGGTCTTCACACCATCCTTTATACCCAATTACTGCAATGTTACATTTCTGCTAGGCCAATAGAAGATCAACACCATATAAACTTGTTACTATTGATCGGCTTCGTAAACATATCTGTTAGGTTGTCATTAGTGTGAATTTTTTGAATATCCACACTGTCTTCTTCCACCTTCTCATGAAAAAAGTAATACAGAACTCGTATGTGCTTTGTCCTTGAATGAAATATCGGATTCTTTGCAAGATGCAAAGTGCTATGACTGTCACAAAATAGAGCAACCTTCTCTTATTTGTGCCTGAGCTCCTCCAGTAATATCTGCATCTATATTTCCTCTTTGCTAGCTTGTGTAGCTGCTACATATTCTGCTTCCATCATAGATATAGCCATGATAGACTGTAGTTTTGAAACCCGGCTTACAGCTCCTCCAGCAAGAGTATACAGATAACCTGTGGTGGAATTGCTTTTATCAAGAACACCTGCATAATATGAACCAGCATAACCTTTAAAAGTAAAGTCTGATCCTCCATAACACATTACAACATCTGAGGTACCCTTGATATATCTCAGAATCCTCTTAACAGTATTCCAATGCTCTCTACCAGAATTAGCCATGTATCGATTAACCACTCCCACTGCTTTTGAGATGTCAGGTCTTGTACATACCATGGAGAATATTAAACTTTTCACTGCTGATGCATACGGTACTCAAGACATATTCATCCTCACTACTTTATTTCTATGACTCATACTTGAGGATAACTTAAAATTAATAGGAAGTGGGTAGAAATTGACTTACAGTCTTGCATCTTGAAGCATCACAAGATTTGTTTCAAGTAGTTCTCTTGAGAAAGACAAATCTGTGTATTATTTATATCTCGGTGAATTTGCATTCCTAGAATCTTATTTGCTGGTCCCAAGTCCTTCATTTCGAACTCCCTAGCCAATTATGCCTTTAAATTTGTGAGACAATCTTTGTTGGGGCCTGCTACCAACATATCATCAACATACAATAGCAAAATAATAAAATCGTCATCACCAAATTTCTTATAATAAATACAAGGATCTGAATTGGGTCTGCTACATCCAACACTTATAATGAAAGAATTAAATCTCTTATACCAACACATCGACGCCTATTTAAGACCGTATAGATATTTGTTCAACCTGCAAACCAAGTTCGTTTTTTCCTATTCTTCAAAACCTTTGGTTGGAGCATGTAAATTTCTTCTTCAAGCTCTCCATGAAGAAATCGAGTTTTGACATCTAACTGCTCCAAGTACAAGTTAAATGTAGCACATATTGCCAGGACCACTCGAATTGTTGTGAGTCAAACTATCGGTGAAAATATCTCATTGAAGTCTATACCTTCTTTCTGAGAAAATCCTTTTATCACCAATCTTGCATGATACTTCTCCACTTGATCATTACCATTGTGTTTGATCTTGTAGACCCATTTGTTTCCAATGTACTTCCTTCCTTGTGGTAATTGAACAAGATTCCATGTTTTATTTTTATGAAGAGCTTCAATTTCTTCTCACATTGCTGCCATCCACAGAGATTATTCTTGGCATTTCAGAGCCTTGTGAAAAGTTGAAGGCTCTCCATCCTCTGTTAATAGATAGTATGGAACATTGCCCTCCATAGAATAATCTGAGTGCCAATAATATATGGATTAAATAGCTTCTTTGATGGCCTTGTCTACATCACAACCTTCTTGCAATGCCATCAAAGAAGTTATTTAATCCATATATTATTGCTAGTACCTCAGCATCTATGCTACTCATATTTCCTTTTACTTTATATTTACCACTCTGATACGCACATATTCTTTCTTTGTTTCTATTGCTATATTTGCTAGGTCTGGTTTTTAAAATAGCTCCTCATCCTAACTGACTTCCATCCATTTGGACTATGAGATAATCTGATTCTAAGGAAATTTTTAAGTCTGGTATATTTTTAACTTTTTCCTTTATTTTTTTTACCAATTTGATATCTTCTGTATTAAAATATTTTTGTCCTTTACTTCTTGTCTTAGCATATAAAGGCCTAGCTATTTTTCCTAGATCTTTAATAAAATTTCTAGCATAATTTATAAGGTTTAGAAATTTCTGCAGTTCTTTTGTATTATCTAATTTATCTGGCAAATCTAATACCTTTTTATCTATATTTGGCTGTAATTTTATTTTACCATTGCCTAATATTACTCCTAAGAAATTAATATGTGTTTTGCATAGTTACATTTTGTTTTACTAATTATTATTCTGTATTTTACAAATAACCTGAAAATGGTTTGTAGGAACGAAGAACTTGTCTATCCTTTTTAATTGATTCATTAGTGCATCTATTTTTGTATTAGGTACTTGCAGTTCAGGTTGTTTTTCTTTAATTAACTTGTCCACTTTGTTATTTAGTTCTATTAACAAGGCTATTGTTGTGTTATTTTATTATACTATTACTTTGTCTGATATACTGGTAGGAATATGTCCTAAAAAACTGATTAGGTCTTGATGATATTTAGTTAAAATTTCTAAAGGTTTCTTATAATTTATGTCCTCTTCGCTCATGAAAGAGAGATTTGGTCAAGTCTTTTTATTATTTCTTTTAAGTCTTTAATTTCTGTAGTTATATTCTATTTGTTCTGTAATTTTTGTTACTACTTGGGTGTTTTTTACTTCTAATTCTTTAGGTTTGCTTGAAACCTTCCAAGATAAATTTATTCCAAAGACTAATAATACAGGTACTCAGACAGACGAAAAGAGTTCTCCATCTCAATCAAAAATGAATGAGAAGAGTGTGCATTCCCTTTTGAATGCTAAAAAATCTACTGTATCATATCGAGATACAGCTAGTCCGGTTCAAACGGTAGCTAGTAAAGACATATTAAATTCGTTAATGGTTGTCACTTTGCCAAAAAATAAAGACGAGGGATCTTCTTTCTCACGAAGAAGATTACCAAAATCTTTTTAAAAAAACAGTTACAGAAAGATTATGGCTCAAAAAAAAAAATTATTACCATCCTAGCTTTTCCTCTTACTTGCTCACTATGATTTCTTACCATAAATACACCAGATCGATGCTTAGATGTAAATTGTCTTATTACTTCTAATTTTAATAGTTCTACTTTCTGGGAGCATTTTTACTTGTCAATATCCAGATTATATATATATAATGAATAAGCCATGTAGCACGAGACGAGGACCCATGAGATTGGTCATAGTTCCAATTTTGGATTATGCCTCCTACATACAGATGCTCAAATTTGCCTATCTTGATATTTGATTCATTTGAGCATTCTTATATGTCTACTTGTTATTCAATCTTCTTTACATACCAATACATGTTTTATATGTACTGGCGTCCTTATTTTTGTGGCGCTGCATTTCCATTGATGCAGGCTCAAGTACTCAGGATAACAGACATTCCCATTAAGCCTAGAGACTTCCAGTTTAGTAGTGGTAAGCTCCACCTATACCTAGAGCTATCAGATATCTAGAGCCTTTATTTTGTTATATATGTACATATTTTGGAATGGGTATGTTGGGGCCTTGTCCCGACCAATTATCAGATTCTCAGATGCACTCTTTAGAGGCTTCTTAGACTTAGTTTTGTTTTAGTTGTTAGTAGACTAGTGGGATTTTTTGTTATCTATGGTTAGTATATGTCTTGGTATATGTTCTTCTGCTTATGAGTCTATATCTTTAGTACGATTTCAATACATATATTAGCAAGTGCTTGAATAAGTCCTCGTTGTCCACTCCTTCCTAGTTGGGGCGTGACAAAAACTTGGTATTAGAGCACAGGGTTCAAGTGTCCTAGGGAGTCTGTGAATTCGTGTCTAGCAGGATCTTTCTTATAAATATATTGCGCGCTATAATTATATTATAGAGATGACATGGGCATTTATCAATTCAACCTTCTTTCATAATTTAGATTGGGCAATAGAGCTAAGTCAAAGAAAGTCAATTCTTACTTATATTCTTTTAATTGGTCTTACAAATCATGTCGGTTACAAACAAGGACAAATTATGCTCGAGGTCCACTACTAGCACTACTCAAGAGGTAGCTATTTCAGAGTAGACTCAACTATTAGGTGATCAAACCAGCTCTCAGGAGAGCTTGACATGTCCTATACTTGTAGGTCCTTAGAATCCAATGACTGAAGGGTCAGTGGGAGTTTCTACACCTCCAGTAGCATCAGTAGTGGTTTATGTACTGCCTATACCACTACCAGGTGCCTCCAAGAAAGATCTTAGAGGGGCAGTATAGTTTCTCACTCAATTTTTAGCTGCTTAGGTCTAAGGACAAAATGTCGTTGCACCTAGAACTATCTAGGGAGAGGTAGCTGAATCCAGAGTATATGATTTCTTCCATATAAACCCACTAGTATTCACCAGATCTAGTGTGACAAAGGACCCACAATAGTTTATAGATGAGATCAACAAGGTTCATGCATATCTCAAAGACTGAGGCTGTTGAATTGGCCTCTTATCAATTGAAAGATATTGTCATTGCATGGTATGAGATGTGGGTGGATTCTAGAGAAAATGCTTCCCCAGTAGTTTGGAAGGAGTTTTATAAGGCCTTTATAGAGCACTTTTTCCCCAAGAGCTCGGGGAAGTGAGGGTTGAGGAATTTCTAAAATTTTGACAGAGAACCTCAATGTCGGGAAGTATAGCATGCAGTTCACTCAGTTGGCTAGATTCACTCCTGAGATGGTCAGCACCCAGGATGCAAAGAAGCATTGCTTTGTGGTTGGCCTTGGAGATTATTTAATTAGCTCTTGTGCGGTTACTGCATTAAATTGAGATATGAATATTGCCAAATTGATGGCACATTCCCAACAGACAGAAGACCTCTTATAAAATCGTAGGGCTGAGAGAGAAAGAGAGCAGAATAAGAGAGCCAGGAAAGTTATCATGTTTTAGGGATGTCATAGAGCTTATTCCGGTAGAGGTCCACAAAGGCAAGCTCAGTCAGTAAAACCCTCTATATCTAGTTCCCCAACTCGGTCATTGAGACCTAGACAGGAGTAGAGTCAGACTTCGAGGGCACCATACATCGGTAATCAGAGAGGTACTAGCCGAGAACTACCACCATGATCTACTTGCAGCTAGTGTGGTCGGTCTTAGTTTGGAGAGTGTCGATTTGGGTCTACCACTTGCTATAGGTGTGGAGTCAAGGGTGGGTCATAAGATATGAGACTGTCCTAGGATTGAAGCTAAGGGTAGAGGTAATAAGACATAGTATAGTGCCTCTGCAGGAGCATCCTTATCATCAACACCTTCTTCATCATGTGGTCTTCAATCATCACCAGGTAGAGGTTCAAGTAGAGGCAGAGGATCTAGTTCTAGGGCTGGCCCAAACCGCATGTATGCACTAGTTGGTCAGTAAGATTTAGAGGCATCTCTAAATATGGGTGTAGGTACCTTATCTATTTTTTCTTGTGATGTATATGCATTAATAGACCCAGGGGCTGCCCTATCATATGTCCTTCTATTCGTTGCTAACAACTTTAGAGTAGAGACAAAGTTATTACGTGAGCCATTTATAGTATCAACTTTGATAAGAGGAGCCATTATAGCTAAAAGGGTTTATTATGGGTGCTTGGTAACAGTATGTGGTCGGGACATATTGGCAAATTTAATAGAGTTGGAAATGGTAGATGCCTAGATGAAGGTTTATTTACTATCTTAAGGTGTAAAAGCTTATATAGAAAGCTTATAGAGAAAGGGTGTTTATATCACTTGGTCCAAGTAAGAGACCTTAGAGCTGAGAAGAAGGTCCCAACACTTCAATCAGTGCATGGTATGAATGAATATCTAGATGTGTTTCCTGATGAACTTCCTAGATTACCTCCAATCAAAGAGATTGATTTTGGTATAGACGTAGATCCTAGTACCCACCTTATATCCATTCCACCTTATAGAATGACGCCAACTGAGTTGAAAGAGTTAAATGAGAAGTTGAAAGAGTTACTTGACAAAGGTATTATTCGCCCTACCATATCACCTTTGGGTGCTCTAGTACTATATGTATGCAATAAGAATGGTACTATGCGAATGTGTATAGATTACAAGCTACTGAATAAGGTGAAGATAAAGAATAAATACTCCCTTCCAAGGATCGATGATTTATTTGATCAATTGTAAGGAGCTAAATTTTTTTCAAAGATTGACTTGAGATCTAGATATAATTACTAAAGATTTGGGAAGTATATATTCCCAAAACAGACTTTCAGATGAGATATCGGCACTTTGAGTTCCTTGTCATGTCATTTGGAGTAACAAATGCCCCCGCAGCCTTCATATATATAATGAATAGGGTTTTCAAACACTTTCTTGATTTGTATGTGATTGTATTTATAGATGATATATTGATATATTCACATGATACCAGAACATGCAAGTCATTTGAGATTATTCCTACAAACACTCCAAGAGCACCAACTATATGCCAAGTTTTCTAAATGTGAGTTCTGGATGAACTCAGTGGCTTTTCTTGGCCATGTGGTGTCTAGTAAAGGCATTAGTGTAGACTTCCAGAAGATTGAAGTTATGAAGAGTTGGACTTGACCTACTACTCTGATAGAGGTGTATAGTTTCTTAGGACCAATTAGCTATTATCGAAGCTTTGTAGAGAGATTCTCCTCTATTTCTTCCTCATTGACTAAGTTAACGCAGAAGGCAGTCAAGTTCCAATGGTCAGACGCTTGTGAAAGAAGCTTCTAAGAGCTTAAAAATAAATTGACTACGGCGCCAGTATTGGCCTTACTAGAGGGTACAAAAGGGTATGTAGTTTATTGTGATGCTTCAGGAGTTGGCCTAGGGTGGTCTTGATATAGCATGGGAAGGTTATAGTATATGCTTCTCGACAATTGAAAAAAAATGAACAAAACTATCTAACTCATGATTTGGAGCTTGCAGCGGTTGTATTTGCGCTTAAGATTTGACGTCACCAATATCTTTTTAAGCAAAAAGCATTGAATTTGAGGCAAATAAAGTGTCTAGAGTTGCTGAAAGACTATGATGTCAACATTCTCTACCACCCAGAAAAAGCTAATGCGGTAGCAGATGCACTCAGTCGATTATCTATGGGTAGCCTAGTACATTTACCATGGGTACAACAAGAAATAGTATGAGATGTTCACAAATTAGCCAACCTAGGAGTTCGATTATTGGAATCTGAAGATAGAGGCATAGTTGTGCAAAATACTGTAGAGTCATCACTAGTGGCATTAGTGAAAGAAAAATAGTATGATGACCCATTATTGCTCCAGTATCGAGAAAGGATTCGAGAACATTGAATTACTGCTTCTAAATTGGCAAAAGATGACACCTTGAGATGCCATGGTAGACTATGTGTTCCTAATATAAATGGGCTGAGGCAGCAAATGGCTAAAGCATATTGTTCTTGATACTCAATTCATCTGGGCTCTATAAAGATGTATCATGACCTTAAGGATGTCTACTCATGGAATGACATAAAGAAAAACATAGAGGATTATATGGCACAATGCTCCAATTACCAACAAGTTAAAGCAGAATATTAGAGACCCGATAGCCTAGCTCAGACTATAGACATTCCAATATGGAAATAGGAGGTTATTAATATGGATTTTGTTATAGGTTTGCCTCGCTCTTTTAAGAGACATAATTTTATTTGGGTAATTGTTGATCAATTAATGAAGTCAGCACACTTCTTGCCAGTTAAATCCACCAGCACAGCTGAAGAGTATGCCAAGCTATATATAAGTGAAGTTGTTCGCTTGCATGGGACTCCACTATCCATTATTTCAGATAGGGGTGTCCAGTTTACCACACATTTTGGGAGGTCACAGACAGAGGGACAAGAAGAGCACACTATTCATACACTCGAAGATATGTTGAGAGAGCGCGTCCTAGACTTTAAAGGCAACGAGGATGATTATATACACTTGATATAATTTGCCTATAATAATAGCTATCACTCCAGCATTGGCATGGCTCCATTTGAAGACCTTTATGCGTGACAGTGCAAATTGCCTATCGGCTGGTTCAAAGTAGGTGAAACTCAAATATTAGTACCAAATCTCATACACCAAGCCATTGAGAAAGTAAAATTAATACAAGAGCACTTGAATACTGCTTAAAATCGATAAAAATCATACGCAGATGTGTGGCGTAGAGACTTAGAGTTTCAGGTTAATGACTGGGTATTTTTAAAGGTGTCGCCTATGAAGGGCATTATGCGATTTGGGAGGAAAGTTAAGCTTAGCCTCAGGTATGTTGGTCCACACAAAGTTATACGAAGAGTTGGCTAAGTAGCCTATGAAGTAGAATTGCCTCCTGATTTAGCTGCAGTATATCCGGTCTTCTATGTTTCTATGTTACGTAAATTCTTAGGAGACTCTACACAGATATTTCCCATAGAATATATTGAACTCTCAGAAGAGTTATCATTCAAAGAAGTCCCAGTGGAAATATTAGACCGATAGGCTAAGAAGTTGAGTAACAAAGACATAGCCTCCCAAAGGTTTTTAAAGTCATCACTCCTTTCTTTTGAGTATCATTTTTATTAGTACCTTATAGTACTACTTAACTTATATGTTATATATTCAGTTGATTGATACAAACATACCATTTCAATATCACATATGTTCCTCAGAGTTGAGATGTTCACAATATAAGGTATGTTATAATAGTTAGTGCAGTTCTCATTCATATAAAGCCAAGAAGAGCCTCATGGATATCCGTGAATATTATTTTATTATGATGCTCCATGAAGCATGTTGAATGTATTCTAGTTAGCTGACAGGTTTTGGATAGGCTTGTTTACACAGAAAACTCTATCAATTCTTTTGTAAACTAATTGAGTTAGAATCATTTTAAGGTGCATACTGCATTCAAGGATGAATAATCCCAAGGTAGGATAATGTAATAACCTGTAACTTAAAGTACGTTTGTGACTCATAAATGTTGATGCATTGGTGTGATATTAGGAGAATATTATTAATAATGGTTATGAATACCAAGTAATCCTTATATTAAGTCATTTGAAGTGTTATACAAAATTTATAGGACAAAGAGAACATTAAAGAAAAGTTCAAGTTTAAATGCTCATTATGGAAAAAAAAATTAAATGATCCAATTTATCATCTACCTTTGAATGAACATATCTCCTAATATATAAAGAGTTAGATGGCCTACGACCTATTGAATGAAAGGTACTTGAGTCTAGTTTCCATCAAAATAAATTTATTTTCAATACAACTTTTGAGTAAAACAATATACATGTTTTATAAAGGACTGTACGGAGGCCTATACCAACTGCCTTGGGCACGTGACTTGCACATGTTATGTTAGTCTAAGTTTTCAAATTCAGAAAGTTATGAATTAAATTCATTTCAAAGAGTTCACAAGTCATTTTAGAGCTTAACCTTGTTGGTTCTTCAACTTCTCTTCTCTACTAAAGCCCTAGTCAAGAAACAACAAGGAATCAAGTGTTGTTATTCAACCAAGCCTAGAACTCACTCAAGTCTCTCTTTGGATTGAAGAGACCACCTTTATCCATGGTTAATATGATCTAAGGGACTGTATTTTAATCAAAGAGACCATATTTTTCCATGGTTAATATGATCTAAGGGACTGTATTTTATTTAATTAAGGTATGATGATGTTCCCTACTCTTATGTATTAGATTTTCTTGATGCTCTAGCTATACTCTATGGGTAAGACTCATGGGACGGTGATAGGAAGCTGTGAGTCCATATTTTACCCATTGTAATTGATGTAATTGATGAGGAGGGAGTATGTAGATGGATGTGTTTGATGTTTTATTGATTAAATGAGGGTTTAGTTATATTTTATTAAGGAAGCAACTTCCTTATGATAAAATGGAAGGCTAGGCATAGAAACTATGACTTGTATCATTCTTGCAAGCTTGTCGCTCGCCAAGTGTTTAATGAAATCTTAAATAGCTAAAGAATATATTGTACGTGCTTATATGAGATACTATTATTTTCATTGATGGTAGTATTTCCTGATAAATTTAAACTATGAGTTTATAAGGGAATTTGACATTGTTTTTTAAAGAACTCATGAATGGTGTTTGGAAACTATGAATTTGTGTTTATATGTATAATTTGAGTAATTAAGGGGATGGTTATTTGTGAAATATGGATTGGTGAGTAATATTAACCTCATAATTAGTCATGAGCCCACTTGGGAAGTAGATAAAGAGAAAGGTGTGGCGATACACCATTTATCTATCGTAATTGTTGAGCTTGTCGCTCCTAAACCATTATTGTGTTTTTGGCTCTATTGTACTTCTTGATTAGTTTCTTATACTGCCTATATGATGCCATGTTATAGATAAATTTATCATCAAAGGCATTTGACACAGCGACGTAAGACAATGAGTCCCAAAGTAAGGTATGTAAAGCTAAAACCTCTTACGCCATTAAGGCACGACCCAGCATCGCATGTTCCTACTATAAATGTCATATGAGATCACATGATGAAGATTCTTATCTTGCAAATATTTCCATGTTGGATGCCTAAATCAATAGAGTTGTAGTACTCTTTTTCTAGTCAGAAAGTCATATGTTTCACATTACCATATGTGTCTTCGATTAAAACTGCTAGCATCTATAGGGTATATATGTATCATAAAGTTAAAAGAAGAAATTTGACACAGATTATCCATATGAGTATATACCACATAGATCTATGATTCTTAAGCTAAAGGAGATAATTAACGAATGTTTTACGAGTTATATGATTTATGAGTTGCTTATTACAAGTTTTTGTATGCAATTTGAGATTATAGCCTACACTGCTGCGTGGGGTGGGTATTTTTAGGGTTACTACGTACGATGCTATTCTGTGCACAGAATTTAGATAGAGTCAATTGAAATTCTCATCGTGGATTCACCTGACTTATACAGGCCTGCGGGCATACCATATAGGAGCCCAAGGGGGCGTGCCTTGAAAGACCTCGTTACCCGGACTATGAGATATCACTTGTAGTCATGACAGTGGGCTACATATGCCATACAGAGTTCACAGATCGCAGATAGTATGCCATCATGTGACTCCCTGACAGTTAGTTTTACAAAGAGACATAAAGTTATATAATGAAGTAAAGATATCACTTAGGCAAATTATAGGAATATATATATATATAAAAAAAAAATTAATAAGCCATGTAGCGCTAAACGATGACCCTTGAGATTGGTCACAGCTCCAGTTTGGATTATGTCTCCTACATACATATGCTCAAATTTGCCTATCTTGATATTTGATTCATTTGAGAATTCTTACATGTCTGCTTGTTATTTAGTCTGCTTTACATCTCAGTACATGTTTTATATGTACTGATGTCTCTATTTTTATGGCGCTGCATTTCCATTGATGTAGGCTCTGGTATTTAGGATAACAGACATTTCCAATTGCCTAGAGATTTCTAGTTTAGCAGTGGTAAGATCCACCTCTACCTAGAGCTATTAGATATCTAGAGCCTTTATTTTGATATATATATACATATGTTGGAATGGGTATGTTGGGGCCTTGTCTCAGCCAATTATCAGATTCTCAGATGCACTCTTTAGAGGCGTCTTAAACTTAGTTTTATTTTAGTTGGAAGTAGCCTAGTGAGCTCTTTTGTTTTCTATGGTTAGTGTATGTCTTGGTATATGTTCTACTGCTTATGAGTCTACAGGCTTAGTATGAGTTTAATACATATATTTGCAAGTGCTCAAACAAGTCCTCATTGTCCGCTCCTTCCTAGCTGGGGTGTGACACACATTTAGGCTATCATAGAATTTCAACAAGTTCATGTCAAGTTCAAATCAAGGAGTTTACATTTCTATTCGACATTACAGCACACGTAGTCCTTTTATTACCCCCGATCTTTTATTAGGCTTAATTTACATATTTATCATCCCAAACCTTATTCTCATTTCACCCCAACTTAATCTACAAGATTTACATATTTTAAAAATTCACTTGCGTGAATCAATATCCAATCAATCAAGTATTTGAGTCTGTCCCTTCCAAATAGCCTCCAACATACCAAAATCTAACCATATTACGATTCACAATCAAAAATTGAGTCCAATAACCCCAAAAACATGACATTCGGGGGAAAAGGGTCAAAATAACTAAAAACTTCAATCCCGCAAATGGGGACTAAATCTAGAGATTTCATATAAAAATGCTCTTTGAAGTATTTGGAACTCACTGATGAAAACCATTTCGAAAATGGAGTTGAAATCAACTTAAAATCATCATTTTATTAAAAACCAAGTTCTTGAACAAAACCCTAATTTCTTTTGTTCCAATACCACAAATTTGAAGTCAAAATCCATAAGTAATCAATGGGTAATGAAGGTTCTAGCTCAAAATAACTTAACTGGGCTCCCAAAGTTCGAAAATAGTGAAAATGGGCTAATTCTCGACTTTTAAAAAGAACATTGTTCAAGTAAGATTTACCCTTCGCAATCGCAATGAACAAAATCTCACAACCACAGAGAGTTAATGGGTCAACTTGTTAAACTGACCCTCGATATTGCTGACATTACGCGATCGCGACTCCCCAGAAAACATAGCTATGTGATCGCTATATCCATCAAGCAATTGCAAAGAATGAGGTGAAACACCTACGCAGTGGCGACCAACACCCTTCACGATCACAAAGAAAGGTGTGTTAGGCACTAGAATACAGCAAAACCAGCAAGTCAAAAAAGTCTCAAGATCACGAAATCGACCCTTAGGATTCGTTTGGAATCCCATGTACACAAACTTGATTGGCTACCATACGAATTTTGATGTTCTGGACTCAATGGAATCACCAGAATTTAAATTTGAGGTTTCTTTGACACAAAATCTGATAAGTTGCCAAGAAACTAACTCTCAGCCTCAATGCCCTCAAAGCTACCAAAAAATACACAGAAACTCTTCCTAAGCATAAAATCATCTCCTGAATCTAATAGATCGTCGAAATTCAATTTCAAACATCCAAACTCTAAATGTTGATCAAAGTCAGCTCTAAACTCAAAAACTCATTAATTTCTAACTTAGGACCTCAAATCCTCGATATTACTCCAAATCTGTTTCCGTCAACTCTCCTAGATCAAATTCCACATTCTAGAGTTGATGGAATCAAAGGACTTCCATTTTGATATTCGAAACTCCAAATGACACCGAATAACCACTATTTCATAACTTAAGGCCTTCAAAACTCAAATCTTTCCAAAAACCTTAGTTTTTCAAAGAATGTTACAAATTCAACTTTGAATACTGATCAAACATGACTCGGAGTAACTATCGGGAGGGATAAAATGGTCATTTTGACAAAAATTACCAAAAATTACCTTCAGGGTCATTACACTAATAAACGCCTAAAGTGCTAAAAAAACTCCAGCTCATCAATTCCCATGCGTGGAAACAACCTAATATGCCTTGAATTTCTTGAAACTCTAGCGTTGAAGAAGAATCCTAAAAGTCCATCCTTAAACCTTTTGATGAGTTATCTTAGAAATCCTAGGTCTTGATCAAATATTATAGCTTAGGATTCATAATTATATGTTCAAATCACTAACAAATCATGAGAGTATGCTTACCTTGATGTGGAAGAAAGTTTATCATTTTTATAGATGGTAAGTCTTACTAAAAATCAAGTCTTGAACTCTAGGAGTGAGTTCTTGAGAAATTTTCTTGAAATTCTATGGATTCCATGGGTAGGAGGTATTGATTTGTTTGTTGATGAAGGAATCATCAATATTTTATGGAAAAATCTTACCTCGGATGATGAATGAACCTTAGAGAAAGTTGGAGTTTTGAGAATTTCCCTTTTAGGACAAATTTTTGTACTTGAGAGGTGAACCATGACCTTTGGGTACTTTTATAATACTTCTGGCGTGCACAATCACACAGATTACGTTTTAGGCACACAGCCGGTGCATATCAAGGCAGTAGCAACTGCCTTCAGTGCGCTATCGTGCAACTAACAGGTTGGATGCGCAGCAAGGTAGTATTCAGTTAAATGGGCATAACTTGTGTACAAATATCAAATTGATGAACGGTTTATTATGCTAGAAACTAGAATCAAATACCTTTAATTTGATATGTTATGGTACACATAATTGTTAATATTCTAATAGCTATGCTTGATTGAAGTTGACCCTTGTATTATCATATACGAGAACTTAATAGATAGAGAAGTTTTCAACTCCACTTTGTGCTAGAGGTTCTTTATGACTTTAATTCACATCTAATACACTTCTAATACTTAATATATTAAGTTTAAACCTAGGAAAAAACAAATTCATCGAGTTCAAATCAAATTTCATATGTAGAATAGTTTAAATCATAATCTGAAAGTTTGAGGTGTTACACATGTCTAAGTATAAGAAAGTAAGTTGTCTACCATGATTTAAAATAAGTTTCTACCAGCAATCACTTTCAAATAAGTTTTTGACCTATATTAATAACCTTTTCAAAATACATTACCTTACTTTTGATTGACACAACTAACAATGTATCCTCTATTTATGAGATATACTATATTAATTATACAATATATGCAAAAGATATAGTGTGTAAAGTTAATATTTAGCTATTTAGCTATTTTTCATCTAAGTGCACTCACAATAGACTAAGGAAATATTTCATACACAACACACATATATACAATGAATAGTTGGACAAAGAGATTAAAGAGAAGAGACACACTCCATACTCACAAGGAATTCATAATCTATACATGCAGATAACATAGGCTTTTCCTTATATTCTATTGCCACTATTTTCATAATGCTCTTGTTGAGATCACATAAGGACTTTTTTTAACTTGTAATGTAGGCTTTGGTCTGAGTAGGATATATATTTTTAAAAATAGTGACTATGTCCTCCTTAAACACAACACTTTTTTTGTCGCTTTTCACTTTTTTAGCCTTTACTCTCCTTCATTTCTCCATTTTTCTTTGCTTTCATTGACTATGGTGGATTCTTTTTATCACTAATAATTCTCTTTTTATTTTTTTTTTAGATTTTCTTTACTATTTTATTGTTTCCACGACAAGTCAAGGTCTAAGCATAACTTCTTCCCCACCTCTAACTTATGTTTGAAGCCTCGATTATCACCTTTCTTTTCACCGTTAACGACCAACTTATGCTTTTTAAGCCTCACATTTCACTTTCAATGTGAACAAGGAACAAGTTCAAGAGCAAAATTATTTTCAAACAAGGAGCATTAGTTTTCAGTAGGGGTGTCAACTGGGCCGGGTGGCCCAGTTTTCAGCCCCCTAAGACCAGCCCATTAAGGGTCCGGCACGGAAGAGATCGGACTGGGTACCAGCCCACCCTAAAAACATTTGGGCCGATCCGATCTATTTTTTGGCTTGGACTAGTAAGGGACCGGTAGCCGGGCCCACCGGTCCACGGACCGGTTCAAAAAAAATAATTTTTCAAATTTGGCCGTTCGGGCCACTTTTCAGAAATAGCCGTTGGGTGGCCCAGTGGCCATTTCTGAAAATTGGCCAAAAATGGCCTTTTTTTAAATAAAAATAATTATTAATTAATTTTTTTTTTATAAATACCTATAATATTTAATCATTTTTTCCTCCAACAATTATCTGATTCTCTCTCAATTTCTCAATTTTCTCTTAAAGTGATATCAATCTTTTATTATTTTTTGCAATTAACAACATCAAGTAGAAGTTTTCAACTTTCAAGTGTTCAATATTTCATCAATTTTACGATTCTTTATTTGATTCCGACAATTTGGTATAATCGTTCCTTCACTTGCTTTTATTTAGTAAATTAATTCTAGCATATTTAAATATTTAATTTTTGTGTTTATAATTTTTATTAGTTTAATTTACATAATGGATAGATTAAAAAATATATGTAAAATTATTAAAAATTTGTGTCCCGATGGAGATAGTGGTAGTAAGAAAAAAAGTTTCTTCGATAGAGGTAGTACAACTAGAAATTATCCTCGTATGTATGAAAGACCGCCTAGTGAATTTGGAGAAATAGGTGTAGCTGCACATGATATGAATGAAAATAAATATCAAGAAATTTACGGTATAGAAGAACCAAAGGAATTTCAAGTAGAAATAGAATAAGATAATAATGATGATGTGGATGTTACACCAACTAGTCCTGATGTAGATTTAGGTAATGCTCAATCTAGAACTGTTAATCTTCCTCCACGGCCTATAAAAGAAAGAAAAAAATACTAGTTTAGTATGATATTATTTTGAACTCATAGCCGAAACAACTAAAGTTCAATGTAAAGAATGTCAAAAAAATTCGAGCATAAGACCGGGGGTAATAGAGGTGAAACGGATCAATTGACTAGACATCTAGACAATGAGCATCCTGGTTGGAAAGAACGAATATGGGGTGCTACTGGGCCAGTACAAGGTAGAATAAATCCAAAGAGTGGAAAATTAACAGGGGCGTATAATAAAAAGAGGGACCGTGAATAGATAGGTAAAACGATAGTTGTAGATTGTCTACCTTTTTCATTTGCTTCTTTTGATGCTTTTATTCATTATATACAATTAATTTATAATCTCATGTTTAATGGTATCCCTAGAAGTACTTGTAGATTAGATACTTTTAGATTTCATGGACAATATGCATATTATTTACACTGGTTATTAACAAATCTTTCATGTAGAGTTTCACTTACTTCTGATCTTGGTCGTGCTATAAATAAAAATAATTATTTAACTGTTACTTGTTATTGGATAGATAGTAATTTTATTATGCAAAAACGTATTTTAGCATTTCAATATGATGAAGACCGAAGGCATAATGCACAATTTATTTTTGATTCTATATCAATGGTTGAAAAATATTATGGTCTTGAACACAAAGTTTTATGTATTTCTTTTGATAATGCATCTAACAACACCGCTGCTATTAATTCTTTGAAAATTGAGTTCCCCCCCCCCCCTTAGAAGATATTTTTCATATTAGATGTGCTTGTCATATATATAATTTAATTATAAAAGATGAACTTTATCTTTTTGAGCCAACAATTGAAAAAATTAGGCATGCAGTTGGTTTTATTCGAGGAAATAATAGAAAAATTAGACTTAAAAAATTTAAAAGAAAATACAAGAAAAACAATCTTAAACCAAGATTAATGCCCAAAGAAATTGAGACTATGTGAAATTCGACTTATAATTTTTTAAAGACTTGTAATATTCATAAACCCCTATAACTAAAACTTTTAATCAATATGCGTATAAATTTTTTGAAGTTATGTTGAAAGAATCTGATTAGACTAAAATTAATGATGTTGTTATATTTTAAGAAAAATTGTATTTGGCTACTCTTGAATTTTTCGGTTCTTATTATCCTACTGTTTCTAGTATTTTAGCTTATTTAGCCAAAATTTCTGTATTGCTTATAGAATATAAAATGAAAGATGATTACAAAAAAGTTGTTGTTGAAATGATAAAAAAATTAAAAATATTTTTTCCTATTCCTCATATTTATTTAATTGGTGTTATGTTAAATCCGTATATGAAATTTAATAGTACGTCTGAATGTGTTCGTCTTATATATACTTCTATAGAAATTGAAAAAGATGAAGATCCTATTATGTTTAAGGCGATGAGTGATACAAATAATGATATTCAAACATTATATAATCATTATATCGATTTACTTGATAATGTTACCCCTTGTCATATTGTTCTTCTATCTCATTCTTTTGACGAGCCATCATCTTCTAAAAGACATGCACGTGGTATGCATGCCTATTGTTTTTCTAATTTATCTATTTATAATAGAGTACAGTCTACATCACAATGGAACATACATCGAGACGAGCTTAATTATTATTTGAGACAAACTCTAAAGATCTATGATGAAAATAGTGCCACTACACTAGAACGGTGGAAGAATAATAAAAAATAATATCCAATATTATCAACTATGGCTAGGGATATGCTAAATGTTCCAATGTCAACTATTGTATCGGAGAACGCATTTAGTCAAGGAAGGTAGCAGATCGAAGACAATCGACACTCTTTGAGAAGCAATGCCATAAATATTTTAGTTTGCCTCAAAGATTGGATTAGATCAGAGCATAGGTATAAAGAAAAAGCAAAAGATACGGAAGAAAATGAAAAACTTGAAGAAATAATGTCAATTGGATATCCTTCGGCACAAGCTAGTCCAAATTACAGATTTGTTGATTTTGAAAATTATGAGTCAATTCCTGTTAATGTTAATATAGATGAATTGAAGAAAATAATTCAAAATATGTAGAAGTTACAATTTATTATATACAACTAGTTGTAAGTTTGTAACATGAATGTTTTGAATTTTAACAATATATTAATAAAGTCAAAGACTCATTGAGTCTTTGCATTTCTTATTTTTTTTCCCTATAAATTTTGTATGATTCAATTAAATAATTATTTTTACTTTACATAATCATATAAAGAAAATTAAATTTGTAGTCACTATAAGATTTCAATACTTGAAAAAATATTATTATAATAGATAGTATATTATGAGTATATTAGATATACATTTTAAGTATATATAATATATATTGTAAGCAATAGTTAGTATATTGTGAGTATATTAGACATACATTGTAAGTATATATAATGTAAGTAAATCACTATAATAGATAGTATATTTGTGAGTATATTTGTGAGTATATTTATTATAATATAAGTATATATATACTAATAGATAGTATATTGTGAGTATATTTGATATACTTTGTAAGTATATATATAATATATATAATTAATTATATCAATATAATATATAGTATAATATTAGTATATTTGATATACATAGTATGTATATATAGTATAATGTTAGTATATTTGATATACATAGTATGCATATATAGTATAATGTTAGTATATAATTATAATAGATAGTAGATTGTGAGTATATAGTGAATATAACACTAGATAGATAGCGTATTATGAGTATATTTGTTATACATTGTAAGTATATATAATATATAATATAAGTATATCATTATAATAAATAGTATATTGTGAGTATATTAGATATACATTGCAAGTATATGTAATATATAACATAAGTATATTATTTTAATAGATAGTATATTGTGAGTATATTAGATATACATTGTAAGTATATCACTATAATAGATAGTACATTGTGAGTATATTAGATATACGTTGTAAGTATATAGTATATTGTGAGTATATTAGATATAGATTACAAGTATATATATATATTTTTTTTTTTTTTTAATTGGGGAAGAGACCCTACACGAGGCTCCCACCTCTCGTGCACAGTCAGGGGTTAAGCAACACCCCCAAGCCTTAACATAAATAATCAAAAATAAAAATACAAGGAGGGGGACATAAACCTTACCTCCGATCCTATGGTGGTTCATAAGTCGGCTAACCTATTAAGGTCGGCTAACTCATCCCCAATACAAAAAGGGCTAACTATAACTAGAAAGCAGTAAACCTATGAGAGGACTCCTCCTGATACAAGTCGACTAAGAAAGCATAAATGAGGGAGACTCTCCCCTTCCATGAGAATACAAGAAAGTAACTTACACTAGTCCTATTCAATTATGCTACGACTCAGGCATAGCTACATTGAGAAGAACAAGTATACGAACCTTCTATCTCGCATGGGTTGAGGAAATTCTTTTCATCTTTGCCCTTTTTAGTCATATCGTACCAAGTAGGTCCAAGGAGTTATGTAGCAACAACAATAGCAGCTAAGGGGGGTGAAATGATAGGAAATAAATGGAGCCATAGCAGCCAGCTTTCTTGGGGTTGTAGTTAAGGAAGCTGAGAGACAGAGTATGTGTTGAATCCCTAGCTTAAATGTATGTCTGAAGGTGCTGTGTCTGTTGGTGCTCCATCTTCTTGTCTTCTCAACAATGAAAGCAGTCAAGGAGTTCCAAAATACTTGGATGAAAGGAGGCTGCTGCAGGTGTTGAAGGTATAAAACATGTATGCATGGAGAGTTGGTGGGAGTAGGTGAGGCCCTTGCAATTGTGGTTGTTATGTCCCTTTGTCTGTGACTTTGTTTACCTGCACAAACAAGCAAACAAATAGACAACCAAGTGTGATAGTTGTGGTGTTTGTTGCAAACCTGTAGGCAGCTTCTTGTTGTCTTCAAAGAAGGATTGAGCAACTCCTTTGAGGTTATCTTATGTGCCTGCACATAACAATTAAAGGAGCAAGGAGGTTCAAGAGTTTTTGGAAGCAGTGGATCTGCTACAGGTTTTGCAGGAATGGAATGTGTATGGGTGTAGGGATGCTGTGTTGGTGAGGTCCTATCTTGGAAGGATGTTGTCTCTCTGTTGATGCTTTTCATCTGCCAGGGTTTCCCATCAGTTGTTGTACCTGCACCATAACAGAAAAACAAAAAACCAACCAGACAGACAGGGGTCTTGGAGTTGATGGTTGTATCTGTGGTGTCTTCTATGTAGTTGTTGTTAGTGCATGTTGATGAATCAATCCAGCAACCTACAACAATACAACAAATAACCAAAGGCAAGAAAGAACTTGCACCAGCTAGCAACAAGGAAAGGACCTCCAAGAGTGCTTTGGAGTCTGTTAGGATTTTCAACGTCGCTCGACTAACGTCTCCAATTATCCGATTGAGTTGAAACTTCTTGAGATATGCACAAACAGTCCTTTCTTTAGTTCTGCAAGATTTGGTGATTTTTTGCACAAGTTGGAAAAAAGGCACCCTCTCAAGGCCTAAGGCAACTGACTTTTTCAAAGTCGCTCGCCTAACGTCTCCAATTGTCCGTTTGTGCTGAAACTTCTTGGGACTTGTCCCTACCTTATTTTCTGCCATCCTGCAAAGTTTGGAGGCCTTTGGACAGGTCCACATGGTGCAACTCACCCTGCACTTCATTCTCTGCTGTAGCTTAGTTACAGGTGTTGCAGGGAAGAAGTTGGCTTGAATGGGAGGCTGAAGAGAGGTCCTAACATGCCCTGCTGTAGACCTTGTTCTTGGAGATTTCAATTGTGTATTGAACCTGCACAAGTAAAACAACCAGAGGAAAACTACCTCCAGGACTTCTGCACAGCTAAAACTGTGCTGTAGTTCTGAATGTCCATTGTAGGCATGTAGTTTCTCCTTGTATGTTGCATGTTGTTGGAGTTGTTGTGTGTTGTGGCTTGTGAACATGTTTCCTAGTGTTCCATGTTTTAGTGTACCTCCAGCTATCTGCAAATGCATAGAACCAAGCCTGCAATACCAAAAACAAACATGCACAAACCTTAAATCGGCTAACTTTTTCAAGGTCGCTCGACTAACGTCTTTGATTGTTCGTTGGAGTTGAAACTTCTTGGGCTTTGCAATTACTGTATTTTCTGTTGTCCTGCAACTTTTGGAGGCCTTTTCCACAAGTTGGAAGTTCCAAATTGAGACTTGCTCCATCTTGAGAGTTAAGTCGGCCAACTTTTTCAAGGTCGCTCGACTAACGTCTCTATTTATCCATTTGAGTTGAAACTTCTTGGGCTCTACAGGAGGTGTATTTGCTGTAATCTTGCCCAATTTGGGGTTCTCTTGGTGTTGCCTGATGTACTTGTTTAGTGTTGGAGGTTTCCTCTGACTTATGTTGTTGATGTTAGGTTGCTGCTGCTGATGATTAGTGACATTCACTTCTGCTGATGTAATGGAGCTTTTGCAATTGATGTTGTTTAGTTGATGCAGGTCTATAGTGGGTTGTTGGTCCTTAAACATTGTTCCTGCAAAATTAAAACCAACAAGAAGGGAACTCCTAGAGTTGAATGAGCCTCCACCTGCTGTTGATGTACTGTAGTTGCTCCATGTGTTGTTGCTCAGCTGCTGCAACTCCACCCCATGGCTCAAAGTTGCATGATACCTGAACAATGAGGCACCCAACAGTAAACATAATTGGAACTTAAGCTTCCTTTTTGATGGTTGTTGAGTGTGGATCCATGTGTGTGATGTTGTGTTGCTGGTCTGGGTTGTTGTTGCTGTATGCTCTTGAGTGTTGTGATAGGTGGAAGTTCTTGTTCTTTGAGGGTGCAGATGTGCAGAGGGCACTCCTACTCTATCTTTTACTTCTAGCATTGTGATATTATTTCTACTGAAGCAATAAACAAGGGAGACTCTCCCCTTACAATAAGAAATAACTAGGTGGAATAAGTAAAACAAAATACAGTTACTTAGTCTATTACACATTGGGGATGAGATCAGTCAATAGGATAGTTTGATTCTTTTCAGAGTTTTCCTTCTGAAACTTGCCATTCCTAGCTTGTCCATCTTGATGTAACCTTTTGTTTCCTGTGGTAGCTGCTGGAGGTTGTAGAAGTGTTGTGTATCATTGAACATGTGGCTGCATTTTGATAAGGTATCTGCAGGATGGTTTGCTTCTCTGAATATATGTTTGCACTGAAAAAATTCCAATTGTTGGACCTGGAATTGTAACTTTGTAACATATCTATGGATGCTCCAAGGTGGCTTAAGGTCTTGTTTCAGCCACTTAGTCAATAATTCAGAGTCAACTTCCAATATCACTCTATTATGTCCATGTTGAAGACACCAAGTGAGACCAATAGTTGCTGCCTGCACCTCTGCTTGGTTATTAGTACCCAGTCCTAGTGGAGTTGCAAAGGCATATATTAAGTTACCATTGTGGTCTCTTAATATTCCCCCTGCTCCAATTTTCCCAGGGTTGCCTAATGCACTCCCATCAGTATTCAATTTCACAATGGAAGATGGAGGTCTGATCCACATAACTTTGGTCACTCTCATGTCTTGTTGACACTGTTCTAACATAGGAACCAGTTCCTTCCAGCTCTGTGGCCACTTAATGTAGGGGAAAGCAGTGTGCATCAGCATGTAAAGGTCCTTGACTATGGAGAATTTAACTCTCTTAGTACTAGAATTCTTTCCTCCATACTTATTTGCACATCTATTCTTCCATAAATGCCAACATACAAAGATAGGAGTGGCCTGCAATATGAGCTTCTGAGCCTCATTACTGGACTTGGCAGTCCACCACTTCATCAGTATGCTTCTCAGTGAGCAGGTCCCTTGGATTATTCCCCATGAGCTAGAGAATTGTTGCCAAATATGCTTGGCAAAATTTCCAGAAACAAATATGTGATCTACATTGTCCAATCCTGGTCTGTAACAACAAGAACATGCTGCTGGTGCTGCTCCAAACTGGACAATTTTATCATTAGTAGGGAGTTTCTGTCTCACAGCTCTCCATAGTAAGAAAGATGCTTTGAAGGGAATGTTAGCATGCCAAGTGCATCTATCAATCAGGGTCTTGGCTCTTTTCTTCCTAACTATTTCCCAAGCTGATTTAGAAGTGAAGTTACCATGTGAAGTCAACTTCCAGCAAGCTTGATCATCTGTGTTAGAATGATGGTCTACCTCAGTACTTAGTATCTGCTGCACCAGTTGAGGAGGGGAGTATTTTCTGATTTTTTGCACATTCCACTCCCCATTCTCCATGTAATCAGATACTCTACTATTGTTGAGTCTAGGTAGATGGTTGTTATGATAAGCTAGGGGGCCAATACCCAGCCAATCATCCCACCAGAAGCTGCATGTACCAGAGTTGATGTGCCAGTGTATATGCGGCTCAATATCACTTTTATTAGCCATCATGTGCTTCCACATAATAGACTGACCGTTGTTCCATTTTTTTATAACAGGATTAGCTCTTTGGCAGTACTTAGCCTTCAGAAACTCTCCCCATAGTGTCTTTTTGGATCTGAAAGTCCACCATTGTTTGTACTGTAAGGCTAAGCACACATCTTGTATATTTTTCATGCCAATACCCCCTTCCTCCACAGGATAGCTGAGAGTCTCCCATGATGCCCAATGATATTTCTTCTTCTCTTTGTCCCACCCCCAGAAAAAGTTAGCTATGAGGCTTTTAATCTGATTGATAGTTGTAGCAGTAGGTCTGATCGCAGATAACAAGTAGATTGGTAAAGATTGCAGCACTGATTTCACCAAAGTTGCTCTGCCTCCAAAGCTCAGTATTTTATTCTGCCAGCCTCTAATTTTGCTTATAACTTTGGACACCATACCTGTATAGTATATGATTCTCTGTCGTCCAATGTAAAGTGGACAGCCCAGGTAAGTAATGGGACCATGTGTGCACTTGAAGCCTGTGATCCTGCCTATCCTATCAATAATATCAGGATTGGTATTAAGAGGAAGCATGAACTGGCTCTTGTCCTTGTTGATTAGCTGGCCTGAAGTTGTTTCATAAACCTTCAAAGTCTTGGTAATAAGAGTCATGGAAAAGTTGTTTGTAGCAGTGAAGATGATCACATCATCTGCAAAGCTCAAGTGGTTCACTTGTGGACCCTTTCTTTCCATATGGAATCCAGTATATAGGTAGTGTTGGTTAAGATTATTCAGCATCCTGGATAACACTTCTGGTCCTATAATGAATAAGGCAGGTGATAATGGATCTCCTTGCTTGAGACCTCTTGTTGAATGAAAAAAACCATGTCTCACCCCATTGATGATGACTGAATACCAGTTGTCAGACATGATCCTCCATACCATATCAATAAAGACTTCTCCAAATCCCATCCTTCTCATGACCATACAAGTGAAGGACCAAGAGACCCTGTCATATGCCTTGGCCATATCCAGCTTAATCACTACATTGTCCCCAACTGTGGGCCTCTTAATGTTGTGAATAATCTCCTGAGCCAGCATTATATTTTCTGAGATACTCCTACCTTTAACAAATCCTGACTGATTGTCAGAAATGAGCTGAGGTAGAATAGAAGCAAGTCTGAGACAGAGGAGCTTGGATATGATCTTGCTAGTGAAGTTGCTGAGGGAGATGGGCCTGTACTCTGACAGTTTGTTGGGGTGTTCAGTTTTAGGAAGTAGAACCAAACAAGCATGTGATATGTACTTGGGAATACAGTGACCATTGAAGAAGTGCTGCACCAGCTTCAGTAGATCATCACAAATGATATCCCAGCATGAGTGAAAGAACTTACCACTCATGCCATCTGGCCCTGCAGCAGAAGTAGGACTCATAGAAAATACTACCTCCTTTAGCTCCTCCTTTGTAGGTATGGAATGTAATAATTCATTCTGCTGATCAGTAACTATCCTTGGGATGCATTTAATCACATCTTCATTGATTTGTTTCTCCTCAGCAGTAAAAAGTTTCTCAAAGTGTGCACAGGCTGCACTTGCAATATTGTCATCACCCTGGATAGAGTTTCCTTGTTCATCACTGATTTGATGGATGAACAACCTTCTTCTTCTCCCTCTGATGATGGCATGGACGTAATTGGTATTGGCATCTCCATCTTTGAACCAATGCAATTGAGTTTTTTGTTTCAAGATGGACTGCTCTATCTTCAAATATCTAATATACTGGGCATTTATCTGATTCAATTTGGCTCTATTATCTTCAGAATTGTCATTGATGATATTCTCTTCAGCTTGTATAACCTGTTCCTCAAATTCTTTAACTGAAGCAAATATATCACCATATTGCTTTCTAGACCAGTGGCTAAGGGTATTAGAAACTCTTTTCAGTTTTTGATGGAAAGTCCTCATTGGATTTCCATCCACAGGTCTTTCCCAGCAAGATCTTACAGTATCAATGAAGTTTTCATTTTCAGCCCAACAGTGTAAGAACTTGAAATATTTGATGGTAGGACTTTGTCTTTCAGTACATTCCAAAAGGAGAGGACAGTGATCAGAACCTGTGGAGGCCAGGTGATTAAGAGTGCTCACAGGCATGGCCTCTAACCAAGCATCATTGACCATGGCCCTGTCAAGTCTCTTCCATATTCTGGCATCTGCATCTCTCTTGTTGCACCATGTGAATTGTTGTCCATGAAAACCAAGATCAGTGAGTCCACAGGCTTCTATGACACTAATGAACTCAAAGCTCTTGTTCATGTTGTAAGGTTGGCCCCCCATCTTCTCTTCAACATGAGTAATTACATTGAAATCTCCAATGGTGCACCAAGGTTCTTCTCTATCAGAGAATTGCAGCATCTTGTCCCATAGATCTCTTCTCATGTAGTCTTTGCATTTGGCATATACAAAGGTTGTGAGATATTGTTTAGGCCAAGCTGCATGACTGATCTTACAGGTAAGCTGCTGTTCATCCTGATCCAAAAGATTACACACACAGTCTTTATTCCAAAATAACCATATTTTGCTGTTGGTGTTGGACATGGCATTATCCATACCTAGCTGAATTCTGTAAAAGTGGAGTTGTGATATGTTGGAGAAAGGTTCCAGTATTGCAATCATAGAGAGCTTGTGGTAGTCTTTCAACCTTTGTAGTCTGTCTAAGGCACCTTGAGTATCAATACTCCTTGCATTCCAGCAAAGTGTACTAATCATCATAATTTGTGGGATTTAGACCTTGTGTTGATGTTGCTTTTGAAAGCAACATTATCTGAACTGCTGATGAAACTTTGTTTGCTCTTCTTCCTTTCCTGCTTACTTTTGGATGGTGGCTCATTCTTCTCCTTTTCTTGCTGATTTTCTTTCTGTAGTAAGGCTGTCATAGTGGATCTGAATGCTTCCTGTTGGTTTTCCTGTTGTTCATCCTCCCACTGGTCAGGATCTTCCTCATCTTCAGAATGAGTGACCCTATATTCATCAGACAAGTCTTCTGAACTGTCTTCTTTACTAAGCACCTGCCTCTCATTGGATAAATCATGAATTTGGAGAGGTGTGGCCTGAATTTCATTGGATGTATCTTCTGTTTGCAGAGGGGTCACATGAATACCTGATTGTTCTGGAACCAGAGAATAGTTCCCACTTGGTTGCCCTGCTTGCATCTCCTTGATAAGCTTCTTTTTAATAGCACCCCTTTTCTTCTTGCTAAGAGATAAGGTGGATTTGTTATTGAGGATTTGTGCATCTGTACTGTGATTTGTCATACTGATATTAGGAGTTTGGTCCTCTCCCATATTTTGTTCAGTAACTAGTGCCTCAGTTTGTTGCCTCTGACCCTTGTTGACCTGAATATTAGTCACATTACCCTGAACTGTATCATTGAGATTGTTGCTTCTGAGCTCATCTTCTTCTTGGGAATCAAATTGTTGTTCTTGTATTCTTAAATTGCTAACATTCTGAGGAGTGGTTGCAGGGGATCTATAGTCTTTTCTATGGTCAACCAATAGAGATTCCCTCCCCCTGGTAGCCCCTTCCTGCAGATTAGTAGTTCTCTCCTGTATTCCCCCTTCCTCAACCCCACAGACTTCTTCAGCCAGCACAATAAAATTGTTTAATACATTTAAATTATTGGGGGAGCCATGGGGTTGTGGGAGCATCAAGTCAATACCTGGGACTTTGTCTGCAGTTTTACTTGCTCCATTTTCCTGCATTACCTGCTGCATGGGGTTATGGGGATTGGGATCCAATGTAGTGTGGGGAGAGGGGGGTTGCCTCTGGACTCCAGAGTCAACATTACAAGTTGGGATATTACTAGTATTAGATTTAGAATTTAGAAACATACCTGCTTGCTGCTGATTTTTCCTTTGATGGTTGTTGTTAGTGTTATGTTGGAGAGGTACAGAACTTTCCCCAAGTAACATGAAGCCTTGTGTTTTATGCTGTTGTGTATGTTGTTGGTGGTGTTGTCCATGGTTCTGCTGGACATGGTTAGTGGGCTGATCTTGTGGAACAAGATCAGCATAATTGTTAGAAGTAACATTAGAAGTAAGAATCTTACCTGGGCCATTATTGTTCTGATGTGCTGGAACATATTTGCCTTTAGCTTGAGCTCCTGTGGTTCTGATACCTTGGTTGTGCTGAATAACTTTCTTGCCTCTTCTCCTTTGAGTTTGCCATTCTGCATGCTCTTGATTTCTTTTTTCAGCTTCAGCCCTGCTAGTGTTTTGTTGTTCCTTAATGTGATGGTCTTCCTGGTGCTGTGTTTGCTTGTGCTGATCAGTATCATGGTGCAGGGCATTTCTCTTATCAGTGATGGTTTTGTCTGTGTTTCTGGCCTCCTCTTCTTGCTCATTCTTTTTCTTATTGTCATCGTCTCTTCTTTTAACAGTACAAGCATTTATGGTGTGACCTTGATGTTTGCAGTAAGTACAGTAGTCTGGCACTCCCTCATATTGAATGGTTTGCCACCTGCCATCTCCATTTTCATCTTCATCAAAGCCCATCCAAATGTGTTGGGGTCTTTGTTTGGTTAGATCAATTTGGATTTTGACTTTGGCTACACTACCCCTTGTTTTCTTGTAAGTGGCCAAGTCCAAGAACAAGACCTTTCCAATTGGAGACAGTAAAGGGGTTACTACTTTAAGTCTATAGCAGTGCCAAGGTAGTTCTGGTAATATAGCCCATATGGGAACTAGAGGGGTTTCTTCTTCAGGCTTGAAAGTGGGAGTCCATAGTTGGAGTCTCATAAGCTGCCCATTTATATACATTTTTCCTTTAGACCATACAGTAGAGTGATCATACTCATTGTCCAAGTCTATGTAAAGGTGTCTAGCATTAAAGTGAGTAAGTTTCACTCCTCCTTTAAGTTCAGTTTGAAGGATGAATTCCTTTCTGATAATTTCCATTTTTGGCATTGTGTTGGTAAATTTACCTACTAGAGTATATTTACAGTCAGAGGCTAGATTCACCATGAAATCTTCTTTTGTAAATACCACAGCAGGATATCCTTGTTTTGTTGTGATTTTAGGAGGGGTAATATCAATATCATCAGCTTTCATAGCCTCTTGAGCTCTTAACTTGGTAGCTAAAGTGTGAGGGATGACAGGGTTAGGAGGGGTGGGTAAATTAGTACTAGGAGGCTTATTTTGAGTAATAGTCTGGTTAGGATTGGTTTGGCTAGGCTTGTTTCTAATGTTAGCAGCAGCTGTATTATTGGAGTTATGCCTTTCAAAGTTGTTTGACACTCTCATGGGGTTGTTATTAGGGATATAAGGTCTTTGGACATTTTGCTGGTTCACATTGGGATCCTTAGACACTTGTGCAGAATGTTTGTTTGTATACACATGTCCATTGGATGTGTTCCCCTGCTCATTGTGCTTATCTACAACATCAACAGGATCAACAAGATGAACTGGAACCTGCATAAGGTTAGTAGCAGCAGTACCATGGTGCTCATTTGCAGTAGGGTGCAACTGAGCTCCCATGACTTTCAACATATTGCCTTCACAATTCATGGTATTACCATCTATCCTTTGCGCAAAATTATCAACAACAGCGACAGTACCACTTTGCAGGTTCTTGGACACAGTCAGATGCTTATTTTTCAGAGCATTATCATTTAAACTGGTTTCATTTTGCTCTACAATGACCCTATGCGTTTGAGTCACATTGTGACTATGATCAGCATCATCTAATGTTTGTTGATTGACATGGTTAGAAGACTTACCTGGAGTTGCATTTGGTAAGTTACTGTTGCATTGCTGATCAGTGTAATTAACCATTGAACTTTCTTTTGGCACTTGAGTGTACTCCTCAATATTATTCAATACATAAATTCCTTCCATTTCCTGCTGATGTTGTTCATGAGTAAATTCCACAGCCACCACTTGATCAGCCATTTTACTGTGTTGTTCAACTTGTTTGGTGTCATGGCGACTTTTTAAATTTGAACTCGTTGGGGATGATTCGAGGCTTTCCCGATAGCTTGGAAGTTGCATATCAGTCTCTTGAATCTTTTGATATTGGTCTCCAGTCAATTGGTTCGCCGGAGCTCCGGCACCGCCACAGTAGTGTTGACGACTTTTTGAAATTGAGCAATTTGGGGAAGATTCGAAGTTTCCTATCTGGATCTGATGATGCGCACTTACATTGTGGTTCTTTTGGTGTTGGTGTTGTGCCGGAACACTCGTCGAAGCTCCGGCGATAACTCTACTGTCAGTGTTCCTGGAGGTATGCGAAGCATTTGGTGAGGAACTGAGATGACGCTCGTGCGTGGGAAAATGCGCGGCATCTTTTAGAACATATTGGTATTCATGTTGTCCGATTTGAGTCACCGGAGCTCCGGCGCCGCCATCACGTTGTTCGCCGGCGAGGGTTCCTCCGGCGAAACTTATACCCAACGGTTCATATTGACATGGAGAGCAATCCCCTGCTACTGCGCCATCACGATCGTTGGCTGAATCTGCTCGAATTTGAAGGCGCAGTTCCTGCGTGTGTGAGGCGCTGCTTGGAGAATTCTTTTGCTGAGTGCTGTCTAAAGGTGCAATGAAATTTTGAGATTTTTGGACCACATCTGGCCCTTGTGTTGCTGAATTCGATTCTGCATTCCTTTGTAATCGAATCAATCCTGAATTGTGCAAAAGAATGATTTTTTGGGCACGCTGCAGTTCTTCCTCAGTAATATGAACATCCATCGCTTTAGGATTTTGTAGATTGGATGAGCTGCAGTTGGAATTTTGGAATGTAGTAACTTGCATTAGATTCGTATCAACACGATCTTTTATCCTGTCTTCCTTTCGAAATTTTCCGACGTCCGGTGGTGGATCCACCGGCATTTTCGTTTTAGGACTAAATTGCCCTTTCTAGAGAGTGTTTGGCTTAGAAAGATGTTAGAGTGAGAAAGCGATGGATCTATAAGTATATATATCATATATAATTAAATATATCACTATAATAGATAGTATATTGTGAGTATATAAATTTTTTATAATTACTTCTAAATTATATAGATAACGATACACTATATTGATGATTGACTCAAATTTTTGAATACATAAAAGGAGCAAAAAAAAAAATCAAGCTCACCGGGCCTGGCCCATTAGGCCCGGACACTATACCCTTAATGGGTCATGAGCCAGTTTTTTAACATGTTTCACTGTTGGGCTCGAACCGAATAAACCCAGTAAGGGTGTCCTTTAGCCCCGCCCAGCCCGATATCCGGTCAACCAAAAAATAAATGGGTCGGTCAATCCACTTAACAGGTTTAGTTTTCATTTGCAACTTGTCGATAAAAATGATTAAAAACTCAAAATAGGAGACTATGAATACTAATATCATTTGGAAGAATTATTTAGGCACATAATGCCTTTTGTTACACAAATAAGGACTAAGCATCTCTCAACTAGCTATCTTTGGACATTTGACATGACTATCCATGGAAGTTCTTTCATGAACAAACATAGAAAAAACACAAATTCCTCTTAGAAGTTAAGAAGTAAGGCACCTTTTATTAAGGAACTACTCCTAGCTAGCTCTACCTGAGAAATGAATAACTCAATTCTTTGCTAGACGAACTTCTCGATGCACAGTCGGGGCTGGCTTTTCTGATTGCAACAATCGATCTATTCCCTTGAGTAGGGAAGACTGTGCAACCAAAATCTTTGGTTTGATTCTTAGGCAGGAGTCAAGACAGAGAACTTCGTATTTTGGGAACTCTCTAGGAGTCATTTTTAACCTGGAATGCTGTTAATAGATTCTACAGCAATAGTCCCTCGACCCAAACCCCGTACCTGTCCCCGATGAAAGTTAGGATGAAACCTGCTTTTCCTCAAAACCAACTCACTCTAAAGAAAGGAGCATGCTATGCTAGCATAGAATAGTTGTACCGAGTGAAAACTGTTTTTCTTAGGATGAACCTGCTCCAAATAGAAGTACTCAATTCGTTTTTCTTTCTTTTTTGAGAAAAAATTGAGGAAGAGGTTTTTCACTTAGTCAATAACACTTGATATCATTAAGGCTTTTTGTTACAACTCCCAAAACCTGTACTCTAAATATTTAGTAATTTTTTAATATTACAAAATGTCACGACCCGAATCCGGGTGTGATGGCATTCATCTCAATTCACCAAGACAATTCAGCCTAAAATTTAATGAAAAGTAAATGCGGTAGTAATTGAGATAAAGCAAGGTTTAACTTAGTCAAAAAAATAAATAAACAATCTCAAAATTCTCCAAGACTGGTTGTCACGTATACAAACCACTAATACATTACCGAACTTTGAAAGAAAATACAGTCACAATGTCTTTGTCTCTAGAATATGACTAAAACATATTAAAGGAGTAAGAGGTGTCCGCTAGATGGATGTAACAGCTACCTCAACACTCGAGATGATAGCCTCAGACGTGGTAGAGAACACTAAGAGATCAAGCAGGTTCGGGCTCACAACCTACACAAGTGTTGAACCTCCTTGCTTCCCCAACAATTGATTTACGTTATTAATCACCTTACAATGGGTCAAGATTACCTTAGAAAATTAATTTACGGAGCAAGACTCGAAGCCCCTCCTTGCTTCAGCCATGGCCGAAAGTTGCCATGGCTTGAACTCTCTTTCTTTCTCTATTTTTCTCTCTAGGTTTGTTAGGGTTAAAGATAAGAAAATGAAGTTCTTAGTCATCAATTCAAGCCTATATACACCACTTTTGAAGGTGACACATGTCAGCCCCTAAGGTTGACACGTGTCTAGTCCCAAGGTGACACGTGTCCAGCTCCTATAGGTCCACCTCATCCATGCACCAACCAACTGCTCCCACGTGTCTTGGTGGGGTCCTCTTTCCAAGTAGGTGCATCACCTACTTGAACTAGGTGCATCACCTACTTACTTTTTTTCGTAGGTTTGTAATATCGTCTCACTTTAAGAACTTATGTGATCCTTGCTACTTAAGCTCGACATGTACTCAAGTAGCTTAATTATGTACGACGTCCAAGTCGGTAGCTTACGCAAGTAGGTCGATTACCATGACTCATTACTTGGCCTCCAACTCCTTTTAAATCCTTCCAAACCTATTTCCAACATCACTACTCACATAGAGCTAGCTTATGCAAAATATGGGGTGTTGCATCCTCCCTTCCTTCTGATTATTTGATAACATCATGGAGAACATGGATCATATGGTAACTTTAGAGAAGCTAAATAAATGTTCCCATGTACCAAGAATGCGGGGTATAACAATTTCTGTCCATATTACCTGCCATAGAACGTGTGGCCCGTCTCCTCAATATACATATCCTGCCACGGAGTGTGTGGCCCGACCCCTTTTATTTCATAATATCTGTCACGGAGCATGTGGCCCGACCCCTTTCATTTCATATCATTTTCAGTCTCAACACAATATGTCAAAACCAATGCAATCAATTCATGTTCATATAATTCACGATAATAACATGACAACAACAATAATTTTTTCTATCTCACATCAACATAGTCATTTCACATGTCCAAAATAAACTCATAATCACAACATATCAATTCCACAAATACATGTCATTAAACCACCATTTTATACCCCTCATCTCCATTTTTAATCTCAATCATACAGTCAATAACCCAGTCCAATTCTCATTACTCCCCAGTACAAATAACACGGAAATACAAGCATTTACAAGCTTAAACAGAGGTTTAGAAATTCACTTGCCTCAATTAAATTGAATAATCACTTTAAAACTTGAGCCTTTCGTAACGCTTTCGAATGATCAAAATTTGTTCAAATACACAATCTTCATAAGCATACAAATCCAATGACACCCATATTGCTATATTTATTTTCGGATAAAAAATTGGTCAAAAAGTCATCCCGAGTCATTGAAGTCAAATCTAAAATTTTCTTTACGATTATGTTCACTCATGACAAAATAAACTCACATGTCAAATTTTAGCTAAAACGGATCGTTATTCGATCCCCAAATCAAGATTTTATGTGAAGAACCCTATGATCATATTTTCTTATTTCAGCCTTATTTCTCCACCATTATACCCTAAAAATATGTTCATAATCACATAAAAATTTAATGGAAAGGATGAGAATAATTACCTTGACGTTTTGGAATAAAAATCCTTATTTTTCTCTTCTCCTTTATTTTTCTTTTCCCCTTTCTTTTCTTTCTTCCTTAGTATGATTTTTTTCCCAGTTTGTTCGTTTGCTTTCAGGCCGCTGCTTTCTACTCGCATCTGATGGCTTAATGCCATCAGATTTTATATATATATATATATATATATATATATATATTATTATTATTATTTTATTATTATTATTATTTATTTTCTTCTTTTTCTTTTCTAAATTAATCATGTACTAAAAGTGACAAACTCTACTAACCTATTTTATTAAATATAAGAAAAGTGGTATAAGGTATTAAATAAATTAACACTTTAGCCCACCGATTAAATTAATTCTCTAAAATTGTCCCTCAACTAATTAACCGAAGTTACCGAAAGGTCTAAAATTTTCAACTTAAATTTACAAAAAGGGTCTTCTATGAAAGGAGGAAGACTGGTTCTCAAAATTACCTAACGGGTCATTACACAAAAAGAGATATGCATGTCAACACATGCCGTTGGAGTGTTGGTCAGTCAAAAATTCTCATATTCAAAAGATGATAAGGGCGAAAATGAGGATGTTGAGGTGGATGTATGAACATAATAGGGAAGATAATATTAAGAATGAAGATATTCAGAATAAGGTACAAATGAATCATATGGTGGATAAAATGAGAAAAAAGAGCCTGAGATGGTTTAGGCATGTAAATAGGATGTGCACATAGGACGCAATGAAGAGATGTGAGAGGTTAGTTGTGGTGAGTTTGAGGAGAAGTAGAGGTAGGCCGAAAAAGTGTTGGGAAGAGGTGATTAGATAGTAAATGGTGCATCTTCATCTTTTCGAGGAAACAATCTTAAATAGGAGGTTATGGAGATCATGACTTTAGATAGAAATTTAGTAGATAGTTGAGCATTGTCTCATTTTCAAGCGGGGTAGGCTTGGGGGTGGGTTGATGCATTGTATAGGTATACATGTTTATACCAGTAGTTATAGCATTTTCTCATAATTTCATGTCTTGCGACTTTGTTGCTCCTTGTTATTAAATGTCCTTTAGTTATCATGTTAGTTGCTTATTCTTATGGATAATTTTGAATGCTATGTTATGCCTTTTCTATTATTTTCTATGTCTTTTTTTTGTATTTTTGTTTACCTGCTCTGGTGTTCGTTAATCGAATCAAAGGTCTTCTAGAAATATTTTCTTTATCTTCTCAAGGTACGAATAAAGATTGAGTACACTCTATTCTCCCAAAACTCTATTTATAGAACTACACTGAATTGATTGTTGCTGTATATTAGACTATGTTTAAGGATAATTTTAAAATAGATTCCATGGAATGTCTAACACCTTCTCTTGGAAATAATAAAACTCTTATCTAGAATTTCATGAATTTTGGAGACTAACAGACGACATATCAATACAAATAGATTTTCTAAAATTAGGTGAAGACTATGAACATTTTCAAAATCAAAGGAAACACAACCATAAATTGTGAACTATTTTAATCTGTTTAAAATGGGGTGCAATACATTTTTTCGCAAAGTTGATCAAAATGGTATATATGTCAAATTTGATATTAACATTCTAATACTAACCTCAACAATTTTCAATGGTTAAATTTGACTCAAAACCTACAAAAATTAATTGGCCCACTTTATCTTCTTTAATATGTTTTGTTAACCCAATAATGGTATACTCTTCAATTTTCTTCAACCAAATCAACTAAAATAATTAGAAATAGAAAATCTAACCTTTGTGGAATATAATAATGAATCCTTAATTTTCTACAATAGGAGGAGAAGATCAAGAAGCAACAGGAGAGGTAGAAGGATGGAGAATTTTAGCAAGTGTTTTCAATTCACTGTTCTGTCTTAGAAGATCGGTATTTTATTTTAAAAAATACAGACCTCCTTTTTGAAATTACAAAATAATAAAATGCACTATTCGAGGTTCAAATCCATATCTTTTTTGTGATAGGATATATCTCTATCACTACTAGACCATTTATGTTTATTGGTTAAATACTATATTTTTATACTGTTTGAATTTATATTTCTGAGAGGCTAATTTTAAATAAAAAAATAACTTTTTAAAAAAAAGTAAAAATTGCAATTTTCCCCCAGTTTTTGGGGATTATAAAACCCATCTCCTTAGGTCTATTTTAGGCATTTTTTTTAGTAGTAATTTCACTATTTTTATTAACGAGGACAAAAGTTATTTAAATTTATGGCGGTAATGAAAATTCTTGGCCTTTCTCCTTGGGAATTTATTCTATATTAAAGACTTCATTACAAAGATTAGATTATGATATTGACACATTACCAGTCGGGAAGTAAGTTTAGCTACTTTCTGAAAGAGGAGTACAACAACAAAAGATTAAAAGATTTCTTTTTAAGAAAGAATATTGATATGACAATATCGTTTGTATCGAACTAGGTGGAAAACTTGATGAGGAAACTAAATTTTACTTAAGAGTAGGAGATATCCACTTCTAATACCTAATGCAGGTAGTGGATAAACGACTTCTTATAATTGAGATTGTGAGTATGATTTGTAGGTTCTTTTAATATTTCAATATATCCAATTTAGGTAACACATTTTCTTTTTTACTTCGTTTCTAAAAAAAATAAAATAATTTTATTTGAATCAACATATGTTTTTATAACCATACAAATATTATGACATATTTAATATCATAAATTTTAAAAGTTCATCTATAGCCACAATTTCTTCCGTTTGTTATTACTTGACCCGTACTGATCTTCTTTTATTACCCCCTATTGAACCGACACATGCCTTAAAAAAATTTAATTAAAAGTGTATTTTACTAAATTAAGCTTATTATTTGGGACTCTAAATTTGACTATTACTACTGCAGTTATTTAATATTAAGATTAAAAAGAAAAAAATATAATAATTTTTTCTTGAGTTCAAAATTGAACATGTAAATTGAAACAATTACTTGTATGGGAGCTAAGTAATGAAACAGAGGGAGTAAATGATATGACATATTTTAAAGCATAAATTTTAAAAGTATTCAATTTTTCCAAACCATGTAACAATTAATTAAGGTATAATACATATACCTGTCATTTAACTTAGTTTCAACTATCATCTACTCATCTATGTCCTTTAACTTAGGATGCACATAAGTAGACACTTAAACTAGTATAAAGTTGAATAAGTAGACAACACATCCTACATAGCAATTCGCCTGAGATACACTCAAACTGATGTATAATGCCATGTAAGACGTATATTATGTCATATAGGATGTGTGTCTACTTATTTAATTTTATACAAGTTTATATATTTACATGTGCACACCAACAATTGGAGGACATACGAAATTAGTTAAAGCACTAGTTTTTATATTATGTGATTAGTTAATTATATATATGCGTTGTGTCAGAAAGTCTTCATGTAACTAACTTTTCCGTTAAACATGTAGAAATCCAATTGATTATCGACTTTATAATGTTGGATTTTGGACAAAGTCTTCTTCAATAAGACCAAAAATGAATTATAGTTGTCCCAAAACCTAACTCACGTCAGAGTCCTAAAGGATCGACATAGTTTTTTCTCCTAATTTTTTAACCATGATAATGTGGGGTTTGGCAAGTACATTAAGACTGATCACTAGCAAAAAGTCTATAAATTCCCCTAAAATCCATCTTCAATTCCACATCACCCTCCAATTAATATTTGATCAGCCTTGTGACTTGTTGAATAAGAAATAAGCTGAAAATGAGTTTCCTACTCAAAAATCTCCCACTTTTTTTCACAATCTTCTTCTTGTTGTTCAACTCTTCCATTGCTATGTATAATATCAAAAACTACGGAGCGAAATCGAATGGAAAAATCGATTCATCCAAAGCCTTTATGAGTGCATGGGATGCAGCATGTGCATCTACTAGCCCAGCCACCATTTACGTACCACAAGGAAGTTACTTGCTTAAAAATGCATATTTCCACGGCGAAACATGCAACAGTAAGGCTATTACCTTACGCATCGATGGCAATATACTAGCTCCATCAGATTATAATGTCAATCGGAAGGAAGAAAATTGGATTAAATTTGAAAGAGTTAATGGAGTTTCCATCTATGGAGGAACCTTAGATGGACAAGCTACTAGTCTCTGGGCTTGCAAAACGTCTGGCAACAATTGTCCCCAAGGAACAATGGTACGTGTTTTTATTTGTGAAAAAAACAATAATTGAAAAAGAAGGTTGGGCAATTACAAGTAACACCGTATTAATTTAAACAATATGTTTGTCAGGGACTTACATTTTCCAACTCGAGCAACATAAATATCAGTGGATTAACATCAAAAAATAGCCAAATGTTCCACATATTGGTAGATAGTTGTGAGAATGTGAAGCTACAAGGAGTTAAGGTTTCGGCTCCGGGAAACAGTCCCAACACCGATGGAATTCACGTTCAATATTCGTCTAGAGTTACCATAATGAACTCACGTATTGGCACCGGAGATGATTGTATCTCAATTGGACCTGGTACCTCCAACTTATGGATCGAAAACATAGCATGTGGCCCCGGTCATGGAATAAGGTTTCAACAAACAAAACATTTTATTTCCAATTTATAATATTTTGACTATGAATTTCGGTATATATACATTCTTCAAAACACCCTTGTGGTCGGGCCCTTCATAGTACACCGGGCTGCTCTTTTTTATACATTCTTCAAATATTTTAAAGTAGAATTTACAACTAGTACCATAAGTCAATGTAGTAACTTAAGTCGTTCAACCTACCACAGGAAATGTAGTAACAAAGCCAACTTCATTACTACTAAAGTTAGGCTATTTCTGTTCTGAATGGGTGTTTGGTACTTGTTTATTTTCTTCACCTAATTAGATTGGATAATAGTATTATAATAATTACCTTTGGTGCAGCATTGGGAGTTTAGGCTGGGAAGTACAAGAACCTGGAGTACAAAATGTTATAGTTAAAACCGTCACTTTCACAGGAACACAAAATGGATTGAGAGTAAAAACATGGGCAAGATCAAGCAATGGATTTGTCAGAAACATTCTTTTCCAGCATATAGTTATGACAAACGTTCAAAACCCTATCATTATTGACCAAAATTACTGCCCTAACAATGAAAATTGTCCTCATCAAGTAAGTGATAAATTATTTTAATTTTTTGTTCTTAAAAATTTATAGAGGACTTCTACTCGAAAGCTAATACGTATATTGTTTTTTTGTTTTCTTAAAATATATTTAGGGATCCGGTGTGAAAATCAGTGACATAAAGTATCGAGACATACGCGGTACATCAGCGACAGAAGTTGCAGTGAAATTTGATTGTAGCAAAAATAATCCATGCAGTGGGATATCATTAGAAGATGTAAATCTTAGCTACAGAGATCAACCAGCTGAAGCTTCTTGTGCTAATGCTGGAGGAAGAGCTTCTGGTTTTGAAAAACCGAATAGTTGCTTATAGGTTAATTAGAAAATATGGATGAAACCAATGATTTCATATTTAAATTTTCTTATAAGCAAGGTAGACACCATATAATATTAATGGAAGAATGTAAGTTCAAAAGTTCAGTTATTTTTAAGTAGAAACCGTGTTTGCTGGAAAATCGTGTGGGTACAAATCAAGTTAGATGTGTAAAAAGAGATAGTAATACATAATTAACTCTTTTAACTATAATATTTTTTTCAAAGAGATTGCGGGGATCGTTTTAGTATAACTTACATGGGAAAGGATTTAATCCCTTTAAGAAATAAAGTTTTTATCGGAATACGAACCAAATCGAAGGACCCTTTAATTATTTAAGACTCTCCATTCATTAGATAGAGAAGATCACCAAGATTTCGCGATTTGCTGTCGAATTTATTCCAATTCCAAGAGCTCGGATTGAATCGGTATTGATTTATCGATTCGATCATAAATCCCATAGTGTAATGCGCAAATTACATCTTATCTTTATCCTTTTTTAATTTACAAAAAATCCTTCAAATTTGTCATATCTGGATACATAGGAGCCATCCGGATACATTAATTGTGATACATTAGACAACTTGACTGTTACTTTTAAAAAGGTAATAAATGTCAGTTTCACAAATTATGCAAAAAAAATGATATCAATCTCTCCCAAAACTTTAGGAACTTCAAACGATTCAAATTTCAAATTTTCTTCTTCCAATCTATCTCAAATCGTAATAAATTTTCTTCTTCATCCATTTTTTTTCTTTTCAGTTTCCCTAAATTTTCTTCTCCAATCTATCCCAAAAGATAGAATTTTTTTTATCACATACTTCATACCCTGCATTAATGAAACTTGTATTTAAATTTGTAGCAGTTATGTATCAAGTATCAAAATTATATAAATGATACGTAGGATTTTATGATCCACAGACCTAGGGTTATGTATCAAGAATAATCCTAGGTTTGTGAATGATACTAGATAAATGTATCTGGTACTAAATTGTACTTAGATTTGTATCAGTTACAGAACCATACACATGATATATATAATTTTATGATTCACAGACTTAAGGTTATGTATCAAAAATAACACTAGGTTTGTGAATGATACTAGATGAATGTATCTGTTATAAACTTTTACTTATATTTAAAACAGTTATGTATTAAGTACAGAACCATAAAAATGATACATATAATTTTATGATTGACAGACTTAGGATTATGTATTAAGAATTGTTTGTGAATGATGCTAGTTTAATATATCTGGTACTAACTTGTACTTAATTTTATAGCATTTATGTATCTAGTACAGAACCATACACATCATATATAGAATTTCATGATATACAGACTACGGGTTATGTATCAAAAATAACCCTAAGTTTGTAAATGATACTAGTTGAATGTATCTAGTACCAAATTTTACTTAAATTTGAAGAAGTATGTATCTAGTATAGAACCATACACATGATACATGAAAATTTATAATTCAAAAACTTAGGGTTATGTATCAAATATAATATTTGAACACGATACATTACATTATAAGTTATAATGTATTATAACGCTGAAAAATACAGATTATACATGATTTAAAAAACTAAAAAAACACTAGATACATTAAAAATCAAACATTTGGTAAAGAAGGAATTTTCCATAAAATTACCGATCTAGCTTTGCTACTCCTTTTTCTCCACAATAAATTTAGAAGAAGAAGACGCATTCTTCTTCGACTTCTTCTTACCAACATTCAGATTCATGACTTCTAATTGATGTAATTAATCATGCACTTGTTCGGATCTGTTTTCAGCCCAATCATCGCCATCAGAATCATAAACATGATCAATGTTAGCTACATTTAACTGGGTAATACCAATACTAAAAGAAGGAGCATCATCCATATGTATCAGGACTTTGAATAGACAAAAAAAATTGTAATTTGAAGAAAAGGAAAAGCTACCTATTGAGGAAGCTGATATAGATTGACTGGAGAAGAACTAATTTGAATTTCAAACTTATAATTATCTGCTAAGATTGTAGGAATGAAAATAGAAAGAAATTGGAGGGATGAAAAAAGGAAGAGGGAAACGTGGGTTTGGAGGAGAGAGAAGCAATGTATCCGATGGAATTGAATTTAGTAAAAGTAGGGATTTTTTAAATATTTTGAAATGGTAGGGAATAATAGAAAATATGATAAATAGAGATGCGTAGATAGGTAATTTTTCCATCTTGTTAACCCTTGAACAATTTTAAAATAGTATATACAAACCCTTTTCAACCAACCAACTCCAAACTATAAAAATCAAAATACAGAAATATAACCCTCAGACTCTAGAAATCAATGGGACATTAATGCTCAAAACATAATCTGTAGAAAAGAGTGCATCAAGAATAGTATGAGTACGAGAAATACATGTACTTAGTAGGTATCATAGGTCAATCAACAATGGTGAGTACAATAATTATAATCTCAGAATACGTTCCTTTAGTCTCGCATCGTCCACCGCAGCAGTCACCATGTTTGCTACAGCGGACTAGTTGTGCCAAAATCACCCTTGCTATGGCGAACCCCAGTGTCCTAGCCTACCCTCCGAAGACCCCCCCAACTCAGGAAACTTTTAAAAAATATATTTTTTACAACACAAATTTCAACCACAAGATATCATGACATAAAATGATTGAGGTAGCCATTACGAGTACATGATATAAACCACTACTAAAAAGAGTTTTAAAAATGCTAAGCCAAAAATGAAGGATAGCGTCGCTCCAAACAATGAATGCAATGTTGTCCGTCACTTTTTTTTATATTTTAAAATTTATATTTATTTTTTCACAAAAGTGACAGATAGAACCTCTTTGTTAGTTGCATTTTTTACAGATTTTTGTGTCACAATTATTGAAGAATAATTTATATTTATTTTTTAATAAAAGTGATAGACTCCGTTGTTATTATTAAAAAAAATAAAAAATATTTTCATAAAATAATGGACATCGATCAAAATCTTCTCCCCCAAAACATCAACGTTCAGCTAACCAACCAGCTCTTCCGGTCCCCAATGATGACAAATGTTATAGGTGCGGCAAACCTGATCATATTGCCAAGTATTACAAATTTGCCAAAAGAGTTAAAAATCTCAATCTGAATGAATCAGTCCTCAAAGAGATACAACATCTCTTACTACAAGAGGACTCTAATAGTGTTGATAATGAAATCGAACAAGATTTTAGCCAAATCGATTATATATATATATATATTGAGCTCAATTGTGAGAACTCAATTTCAATTGATCCAACCCAAGACCCATCGGACAGCCCGACCCAATTTTTCCTTTCTAATCCTAATCGTACATCTCACTCAATCCAACAGTTCAGAACATCTTCTTTTCATTTTATTTTTTATTTACCAAGACCCCAAAAATCCTAAAACAAATTCAATTTCTCTAGATCAAAATAAGTTGTCTCTCCTCTCCATCTGTCCGTTTCTCACTTCCACCATCTTACATAACTATTGTCAAAATGCTATTTATTTTTTCTCCTTCCTCATGAGTCATGATCTATGTTGCTCCAACGTCATTCGTCTACTTCTCCACCGACCGATGTTCATCTACAAGAGAGATGAAAAATTCAAGAAGAATATTTGGTATTTAGATAGTTGCGCCAACAACCATATGTCAGGCCAAAAGGAGTTGTTTTCTGAACTGGATGAATCTAATGATAGTCAAGTAACCTTTGGTGATGAATCACAAGTTTCTTTAAAAAAAAAAAAGCAAAATCAGAATTTCTTAGAAAAATGGAGATAAAAAATTTATTCCTGATGTCTACTATGTACCAGCTTTGAAAAGCAACATCATCATCCTTGACGAACTTTCTGAAATAGGATATGAAGTGCAGATAAAAGATTGCTCAATGACCTTGAGAAAAAAATAGAGAATTTGTTTCCAAAGGTTAATATGATATGAAATCGTCTGTTCACTATTAATATCGAGTCCGGTGATGTAAAGTGCATGAAGACATCTATAAAAGATGATTCGTGGCTTTGGCACTTGAGATATGGAAATCTTGAATTTTCTTGTCTAAAGCTATTAGCAAAAGAAAAATGGTGAACGATCTACCAAAAATAAATTCACATGAACAATTGTGTGAAGCTTGTATCAAAGGAAAAACTCACCAACAAAGTTTTGAAGTTGGAAAGTCCAGAAGAGCTAGAATACCACTTGAGATTGTACACTCGGATTTAGCTGGTCCGTTCGACATACCATCACTGGGTGGAAACAAGTATTGCCTAACTTTTATTGAAAATTTCAGTAGAAAAAGTAGGGTATATATTCTTAAAGAAAATTAGAAACTCTTGAAATATTTAAAGATTTTAAAGCGATGGTGGAAAAACAAAGTGGGTATTATCTAAAGATACTCAAATTTGATAGAGAAGGTGAATACACTGCAAATCTATTTGAAGATTTCGTTAAAAAACATGAGATTATTCATCAGTTGACTGTTTGATACACACCTCAACAAAATGGAGTTGCGAAAAGAAAGAATCGTACCATTCTCAACATGGCAAGAAGTATGGTGAAAGCTAAGTATTTATCAAGAAATTTATGCACTGAATCTGTTCAATGTGCTATTTATTTATTGAATCATTGTCCAACGAAGAGTGTATAATATATGACACCAAATGAAGCATGGAGTGGTCAAAAGCCTGGAGTTGGACATCTCAAGATACTTGGTTGTATAGTATAGGCCCATGTTCCTGAACAATTAAGACATAAGCTTGATGATAGAAGAGAAAAGTGCATCTTTATTAAATATGATAAAAGAAGCAAAGCTTACATGTTGTATAACCCCTCACTAAAAAGGTCATCAACTCAAGAGATGTTGAGTTTGACGAAGTTGATTACTGGAAATGGAGCGAAGAAGAAAAGAAAGTTGAAAGATTATTCTTTTGTGATGACGATGATGATGATTTTATTGATCAAAATGAATAAGGTGACGGACAAATTCCACCACAAATTCATGTTGCAATAACTCTTTCAACATCTGCATCACTAATTAGCAACAGCTCAAGTGAAGCTCCCACGAAGACACAAAGTCTCCATGAAATTTATGATGATACTGAGCCCATTGAGACATATCTCAATTATTCCTTATTTTGTTTGATGGCTAAGTGTAATTCAATAATATATGAAGATGCAAAAGAAGATATTAAATAGAAGAATGCAATGAACGAAGAAATTATTGCCATCATAAGTAATGACACATGAAAGCTAACAAGTTTTCCAGAATGACATAACCCTATTGGAGTCAAATGAGTGTACAAGACAAAAGCCAACAAAGAAGGAAAAGTGAACAAGTACAAAGAAAGACTCATTGCAAAAGGCTACAAACAAAAATATGGAGTATTTTATGATGAAGTGTTTGCTCCGGATGCAAGGCTTGATAGTAAGGCTTCTCATAATAATTGTAGAACAAAATCAATGAAAGATTTATTAAATGGATGTGAAGTGAGCATTTCTAAATGGCTACTTGAAAGAAGAAGTTTATATCCAGCAGGCGCTTGAATATATAAAGCAAGTACATGAAGACAAAGGTTATCGTAGAAGAAAGCTTTGTATAGATTAAATCAAGCTCCGTGGGCATGGAATATTAGAATTGATGAATACTTTTAAAAGAAGGGATTCATGAAAAGTAAACACGAGCATGCATTGTATACAAAGAAAAATAAGTTCGGTGGCATCATGATCGTGTGTCTATATATGGATGATATGATTTTCACTGAAAACAATCCAGGTATGTTCAATAACTTTTAAAAAGCTATGACTAAAGAATTTGAAATGACAGACATTGGTGAAATGTCATACTTTCTTGGAGTCAAAATAAAATAAATGAGAGATGGCATATTTATGTCTCAAAAAAAATGAGGAGTAAATTCTGGAAAAGTTCAGAATGCAAGATTGTAAGCCTGTAGCCACTCCAATAAAACTAGGCATGAAGTTAAGTGTTCACTTAATAAGCGAGCTAGTTAATCCAATTTTCTTTAAAAGCGTAATTGAAAGTTTAAGGTATTTGACTAGCTCGCAATCAAGTATTATGTATGCAGTTGTAATGGTTAGCCGATTATGGAGTAGCAAAAACAAGATCATTGAATTTCCATAAAGAGAATTTTGAGATACATCAAAGATACGGTGGATCATGGTCTCCTTTATACACACTTCAAAAATTTGAAGTTGGTTGGTTACTCAAACAGTAATTATGGGAGAGACTTAGATGATCGAAAAAGTACATATGGATACTTATTTCATCTTGGCTCAGCAGCATTTTTATGGTCATCGAAGAAATAACAAACTATTGCTCTTTCAATATGTGAAGCAGAATACATAGCCGCTGTAGCATATAACTATCAAGCAATTTGGTTGAACAATCTTTTAAAAATATTGTCTTTTTACACAAGAAGACCTGATCATAATTTATATCAACAACAAGTCTACTATATCACTCGCAAGAATCTAGTGTTTCACAGTTGAAGTAAGCACGTCGATACAAAGTATCATTTTATCCGTGAGCAAGTGAAGAACGAGACAATAGAGTTAATCTATTATCGCACAGAAGATCAGTTGGCAGACATATTCACGAATCCATGAGAGCATATGTATTCCACATGCTCAAAGAGAAATTTGGAATGATAAGCTTAATTTGAGGGGGAGTATTAGAATTTAAATTAAGCCATATAAAAGTGAAAAATGGTTGCACCAAAGTTGATGGAGAGTTAGCAAATTTGAAATCAAATTGCATAAAGTTTCTATATGATAATGAAATCTTATAGAGGTGAAGTATTTGGTCAAAAAAGACGGTAAGATCATATTCCAAAAGCTTCTATATGACGGCATTGTTTTGCTATACATATGTGTGTGAGGCATCAATTTATAAGAGAATATATGTGTGAGAGTATTAAAAAAATAAAACTATGTGTGCGTATGTGAATATGAAGAAATAGATTCTTTATATATTTTGAACAAAGACTGATAGAAGTGCCACAACACTTAGGTTGATTGTAACACCCAAAAAATTTCTACACAAAGATCCGAACAATTCTTCACATGCGTATAGAATCGAACTTTGTGACTTCTAGTTGTATATATGAGTTAGGATCAATTTCTAAGTATTTAAAGTATATTATATTTGTTTTAGGTTTATAAGAGATCTCTAACACCAAGCCAAGTCCAAAGAATTTCCAGTAGCTAAGTCTTCGTATGAGTCTGAGATAGAGTCAACTTCAAACGCTCATATCTCCTAGTATCTAACGAATTAAGTGTCTTATGACCTATCATATTAAAGGTCTTTGAGTCTTCTTTCCAACTCCACCAAGGTTGTCTTATTTTGAACTTGGAGTAAAACATTATAACCTTTTTAGTAGAAACTATCACTGCAGTAATTTTAGGCCTAGCGCGACATGCTACTATAGCGCCCAAAATCAGTTGTAGTAGTTTTGGCTCTGGAGCCGGGCACCACTATAGTGCCCAAAATTAGCTGCATTAATTTTGGCTCTGGCGCCGGGTGCTACTATAGTGCCTGTAGGGTTCTGAACCCATTTTTTAGATTATCTTTTTAGGAAGAGCATCTTGGACAATTACCTAAATAAACATATACGGGCTTGGACATGTTTGGGAGTCATTTTTCAGTCTTTTACCTTCGAAAAATCCTAAACTTCACCCTCCTCTTTCTCAAATCATCTCCTCCAATTTTTCTATCAAACTCAAAGGATTCAAGGCTCCTAATTAGAAATCAAGAACCAAGATTTCTTAAAGTTTCACTCTAAGGTATGTGGGTTTCTTCATCCATGGGTCTTTCCACCCATGGAGCCTAAAACCCTCTCTAACTAATTCCTTTGATTTCAAGTATAAATTCTTTATGGGTACTTCTAATTTCTTCTTATTAGCATGAAGCATGATTGAAATTATGATTATTGACTCAAATTGCATTAAATTTGATACTATTGCGTATTGAATAACAGTATATCATCTTAGTTGACACATTTATTGTGAATCTGATGAATTCTAATAACTGTGTTATCATTGTTAATAATTTTTTAAATTGCATATTGCCATTGGCGTATGGTGTTGTTGACATAGAAAATAATTCATCATTGACGTGGTTTTTCCAAAACTTCAAAAATGCATTTGGTGAGAGGGACAATATGTGTGTTGTATCAGATAGGAACAAAAGCATAATCAAGTGTGTAAATATGGTATTTCCCAATGTCCCTCACTTTGCATGCATATGACATATATGGAAAAATGTGTGTACTAACTACAGGAGGAACAAAGCTTACTAAGTGACCTCTTTTACTCGATGGCAAAGGCATACCGAAAAGATGAATTCAAAAAATTAATAAAAAAAGTTGAAAAAATTGATCACCGAGTGACAGAGTATTTGAAAAATGTGGGGTACGAAAAGTGGTCAAGGGTTCATGCAACTATCAACAGGGGGAGAATGATGACTTCTAACATCGCGGAATATATTAATGGATGTCTTGTTGAAACACAAGAGCTGCCTATAATTGACTTTTTGGAGCAAACGAAAATGTTATTTGGTGCTTGGAACTGCAAAAATGGAGAAATAGAAGCTTATACAAAACATACTTTAGGTAGGAAATTCGAAGATATCCTAGTATCAAACACAATCAAGTGTTCGAGAATGAAGGTACACACCAGTTATTTTTAAGTAGATATCTACTTGATACATAGTTGCTTGATACATACCTATATGATACATCAGTTCTGTATTTCCTGTAATCATTATTTCCTGATACATCAGTTTTGTATTTGATACATCAGTTCTGATACATACCTGTGATAATTATTTTCTGCAGGTTGTTGCTTCATTAGAATATATTTATTCTGTTTATCAATTAAGTATAAGATACATTGTGTGTCTTGAAATAAAAACATGCAATTGTGGCAGGTTTCAACTAGACGAGATATCATGTCCACACGCAATTGCAGTATTGAAGAGCAAGAACATTATAGACATGCACCCATACTGTTCTGATTACTACAAGCCAGAGGCGTTGGAAAATACTTATGAATTGTCAATGGTTCCAATGCCAGATAAAAAAGATTGGTCTATTCCAATTTTTTTTGAAGAATTCATCTTGCCACCAAGATGCAAAAGGATGCCAGAAAGACCAAAGAAAGGAAGAAAAAAGTGCTCTACTGAGAAGATAAGAACAAGCACAAATTCTTGTAGTCGTTGTGGCCATGAAAGCCACAACAAAAAGACTTGTAATTTCATTCCCAAAGAGAAATGATATTTTGTTATCCTAGGATACATTCTATTTGGATCATGTCCTTACATCTACATAGTTTTGTTTACAGTGTAGGGTTGTATTTGATATATATATCAATTAACCAGAATAGTAATTGAATATCAATAATTGATACATGGATGGATGTCACACATCGTATTGGGGTAGGATGGATGAAATGGAGGCTCGCCTCCGGTGTGTTATGTGACAAGAAGGTGTCACCACGACTTAAGGGCAAGTTCTACAAAGTAGTGGTTAGACCAGCTATGTTATATGGGGCGGAGTGTTGGCCAGTTAAGGTCTCCCACGTGCAAAAGATGAAAGTTGCTGAGATGAGAATGTTGAGATAGATGTGTGGGCATACCAGGAGCGACAAAATTAGAAATAAGGCTATTCGAGACAAGGTAGGAGTGGCCCCGGTGGAAGAAAAGATGCGTGAAACGCGACTGAGATGGTTTGGACATGTGAAGAGAAGAGTCCTAGAAGCACTAGTGCGGAGATGTGAGAGGTTGGCCATGGATGGTTTCAGAAGAGGTAGGGGTAGGCCGAAGAAATATTGGGAAGAGGTGATCAGACAGGACATGGCGTATTTACGACTTACCGAGGACATGACCTTAGATAGGAGGGTGTGGAAGACACATATCAGGGTTGAAGGCTAGTACATAGTGGCATTATTCCCCCTTATCCGTAGGCGTATTAACGCACTATAATTTCTTGTACTCTGATTTATGTTACTTATGTTATGTATGTTATGTTATCTTATGTTATTTATGGTATTATTTGACGATATCTACTATTTTTTGGTGCTTTGATTATACTATTATTTGAAACTCTTCTGTTATCTACTTTCCTACTTTTAATATTCTTGTCTGACCTTTTTTTCTATGCTTTTATTAAGCCAAGGGTCTTTCGGAAACAGCCGTCCTACATTGGTAGAAGTCAGGTCTGCGTACACTTTACCCTTTCCAGACCCCACGATGTGGGATTTCACTGGGTTGTTGTTGTTGTTGATACATGGATGGTTGGTAATTATTTTCATTGTAATTTACTTGGTATTGATATAGTAATTTCGAATCTGATACATGAGAATAGCAGATACATAACCATTCGACGTATTAAGGGTTGATACTTTGAATGTTGTTGTATTAGTTTTCAACTGTATTGTGGTTGATACATAACATATTGTATTGAAATTAAATGTAGATGTATCAGAATCATTAAATCTTAATACATTATAATCTGATACATAAATGTAGATGTATCAGGAGCTATAAAGCTTGATAAATGAGATTCTGATACATAAATGTAGATGTATCAGAATTATTAAATCTTGGTACATTAGAATCTGATACATAAACAAGATGTATCAGAATCTATAAAGCTTGATATATGAGATTCTGATACATAAATATATGTATCAGAATTATTAAATCTTGATATATTATAATATGATACATAAATAATATGTCTCGGAAGCATTCAAGTATGATACATCAGAATATGATACATAAATATGAAAAAAGCTTAAAAATCTGCTAAGTTGCTGAATAGAGAAAAAAAATATTTACTATTGGTGCAAAAATATAATTATACACTCTACTACTATAAAATGAAAAAAAAATTACTCGACGTCCATCGGTTCTCCATGACTAGCAGAGATGAAATCTCTCTTAGGTTTTTTTGGATCATCGTTTTCGCTAATATAATCATCATTGGCCTTCCGACAACCATATTTCCACAGTAGTGCGCCATATCTTGAATGAAAGAATTCGGCTGTAGTCCAGTAGTTGGAATAGAAATTCCATCACTAAGATATTCAGCAAAAATAGCCAGAAAAATACCACAATTCCTGCAAAGAAATGAATACACAACTTTTAAAAAATTGACCTATTAATAATTTAAATATGAATATTTATTAATACTCACAAGCTATCACTTCCTTGTTGCGCAATGCCTTTAACGTATTCAACTGCAAAAGGGTGATGTGATTCAAGCATGTTTCCAGTTGATTTGTCCTTGTATAAATCAAGCGATGACCAATCAGTAAGTTCATTCTTCTAAAAAAAACCACTATCTTGGAGGTATGTAGGTAGCATTACTGCTATCTTTTGAATCTCTAAGGAAGGGTTGCTAGTTCTTCTTCCAGGTGATGAATCATAAATGCGTATCAACCTCTGTTTCAACATAACCACCGCAAGAACCCAATGAAAATTCCTATCACAATTTATCGGGATGTATACCTCATATATCAAATGCCAGGGAAACCCGACAGGTATTGAGAAACCTTTTATTATGTTCTTCACAGATCTCTCATGATGAGCTATAACAGATGCCCTTTCCATATCTTCTTGGGTAGATATGTCAGGTGGAATGTGATAGTATCGTGTGTGTGCAGATTCGATGAAAATTTTGAAAATACAGTTTGTTCTTGTGTATTGATACTGATGGACCAACTACATCTTAAATTTCTTCCGAAGGTAGTAAAATATTACATTGATGTGCTACACATTTTAAGAAAGTATTAGTTATACAAACTGATACATAGTTTTTAAACATGGTAGAAACTGATGTACTGGTTGTATCTGATATATAATATCTATGTATCAGAAATTGTGACTGACATCTAACAGATGCTCTATGAAGAAATGATTACCTCATCATTCTAGCATCTGTCCGGCTGTGACATAAGGTAGAACCAGTTCTTATCTTGAGGAAATGCCACTACAAAGTCCATTTTATTAAACCTGAATGAAGAGAACTTGGATCTGTAATGTTCCTCCTTTGATTTTCTAAATGGAAACTTATATTAAAATGACAGAACATATATAATAAACAGCTTGTGTTGATATAAGTTCTAAATATAATACTTACTTGTTGGCATGCGATTTTAATAGTCCTTTATCTATCCATTGGGAGTATTCCCATATAAGCTCGGTTAGGGGATGATAGCATATGCCAAAATCTTCAAAAGGGTGTGTTTGATGCCTAACTAATGTCATTTTTTCTTTACCCTTTTCACTCGACCCAAATTTTATTAGATACGACGATTGTAAGATTTTAAAAGATAGCCTACTTCTTGGAAGAGGTATCTTCGCATCATCTGGCAATAGATTGGGTTTTGATAGAAGAGTGGTGGGTAGCTGGCTATCACGTAGTAGACATTCATCCTGAACTATCTATTCATGACTAACAACATTCAATGGCATGACAGGTAATGAAAGTCTGTATATTAGAGCATCTATCACATCCAGAGTTTCGGGTGATATCGATGTTGAAGTATTGAATTCCTAATTTTGAATAATTATAAAAACATAATGAATTTAGTATACTAAAATTTGTTTAATTTAATGAATCAGATATAATTGATTCATATTACCGATGCACTTGATTTGATTTTTTTTATCAATCTGCTCAACATGCTCTTCAACTTTATCAATATTACCAACAGACTCTCTTGCATCTTTCGTGGCATTATTCTAAATGAAATGTATAACGTCAGTATTAAACTTATTAATGTTTAATATATCACAATCATTTATCAAATCAACAAACACAGGAAAAGGATCTACTCTATCTAGTTTCATTTGGTGTGTTGATACATCCTTTAATTTTGATGGAATAATGGATGTTTTTGGTTCCTACAAATGTAATAATAACTATTATTTAAGAAAATGACTGTTGAAATGATACATTACCTTTAATAACTTTGGTTTGAGTACATTACCTTTAATGTATCAGTTGACATATGCTATTGAAAAAATTCTACAGCATCTGATACAATGTTGTGTTCTGATACATCATCTACCTATTGTATCGTGTTGGATGGTTCAGCTTCCTGCAAACATAATAACATTTACTTATGATATATGAGCATGGAATGTATCAATAACTATATATCATCACAGGTTTAGCAAATACAAAATATATGTAACAAATACAATGTTGTGTTTTGATACATTACCTTTAATGTATCAGTAGAAATATGCTATTTAAATTGTTCTGGTTCATCTGATAAAATATTTTGTTCTGATACATCATCCACCTGTTGTATCACGTTGGATGGTTCATCTTTCTTCAAACATAATAACATTTACTTATGATATATGACAATCACAAATAAAATTAAATATCTGATATATGAAAATGAAATGTATCCAGTAGTTTAAAAGTATATCAAAATATAAATATCAATAATTACGTGATGTATCTACCTTAATATCTTCCTGGACATGAGATTGGTCATTTTGAAGGGAGGTCAGATTTATTTGGATCATTGTGCTCCTCTAATACAATAGGTGCTTTATGTTGTTCCACCACATGAAGTGGTTGAACAAAATCATCTTTTTTAATTTAAGATGATGTGCAGTCATGTGGTGCACTATATTGTCGATGGCTTTCAAAAGATCAATATGATTTGAATCAATTTTATTCTCTAATCGTTTGAACTTCCGGTCAACCTTAATACAATAATATAAAAAATCAGAATGTATCAACTTATTAAATGTATATTGTGTGAGATACTTCTTATAGTAATAACTTACGTATTTCTTTAGAGACTTCTTTATGTACTTCTTTAATGCTTTGAATTACATATGAATAATTTGCTCCGAATTACCGAAAGATTCATCGCCTACCACTGACTTTGTCGTTGGTTCTATATCAGTAGAAACATGCTTTTCTGCTGGATTTGGTGGTATGACATCCTTATGCATGTTATTTGTTTCTACTTGAATTGGTTCTTTAGCACGGGTAGTCTTCATTTTTTTGGGAGGAGGTGGAGAAGATGTATCAGCAACATGACTGGATCTTTTTAATAATTCTGTGGGTGGTTTTGTTGAAAAGTCCTCAAATCCGGGGACTTCTTGAGGTTCTGTAAAATTGACCTTGGCAGCTGATGTAGCAGCTTCAGATTGATGTTCAGTGTCAGGAATGACAATAGATTCTATTTCATATTGAGATGGCACAATGTTGGAGCATGGATACTGCAAAAAAGATTTGTTGCTAATCAGAAAATAAATTAATAAATACTATTGTATCAAGGTTAGAAATATAAAATGTATCTTAGATGTTATGTATAATGAGTTAGTGCATAAACGAATAATCTTCAGGGCATATACCTCACTGAATATGGTAGACATGAAGATCTCAAATTTTGGCTTGACGGTAACAACACGCCAATTAAGAATTTTGGAAATTTTATTAGCCACTCCTACAATAATTTCAGAAGGCACCTGAGATGCACATTCGTAGATCTATGCATTCAGAGCGTATGGCATGCCGCCCAATTGATACATTTGTTTGGCATTTGAAAACTCCTGCCTCATTTCTTTTATCAAATTGAAAAATGTTATTTTCCCCCATGGGTATTGCTCATACCTACCATCCTCTACCATCTTAAAATCATCAACAGAAATAAGTGAATCACCTAGTTGAGAAAAAACAAAAGTGTGGATGAAGTAGAGAATGACCATCTGAACAGCGTCTTCATTTGTTTCTCATCCTCCAACCAGAAAATGCTGAACGAAACGTGCTTTGTTGACCCTATTTTTTGCACCAGGAAAATATCTAGACAATAATTTACTTGTTGGTGCATCTGGGTACCTAAAATCATTGATATTATCGATACATCGCAAACCAATAATAATAGCAAATTCCTTTATTGTGAATCAGAGTATATTACCCTGCATATGACAAATGTGCAATTTCTCTTTGTTTGTTTGCTCTACCTCAAGAAGTAAGAGGCATTTGATGATTTGCCCTTGAAAATTGCACTGTGGCATATCTAGGTAGTGACCAAATTTGATTTGCCTAAATAACTATATAGCTTCATCACCTATTGATGATTTGAAATCATTAATAAAATTAGTCGCGTATGCAGTGCCGAATCTCAAGGAGTGGGAAGGGATCTTCTTGATGACATACTTCATTCCCTATAATGACATGGAAACTGATTAAATACAACTTAATCTTGATACATAAACAGGATATATCAGAAGCATTATAGCTTGATACATGAGAATCTGATACATAAACAAGATGTATCAAGAGCAGTAAAGCTTGATACATGAGAATCCGATATAAAAACATGATGTATCACAATTATTTAAACTTGATACATAAGAATCTGATATATAAACTAGATGTATCAGAAGCAGTAAATCTTCAGAAAAATGACATTTAAAAAAATTAATATAAACACGATGTATTAGAAGCATTAAAGCTTGATACATGAGAATCTGATACATAAACAAGATGTATCAGAAGCAGTAAATCCTGATACATAAGAATTTGATACAAAAACACAATGTATCAGAAGCATTAAAGGTTGATACATACGAATCTGATACATAAAATTATATGTATCAGAAACAGTAAATCTTCAGAAAAAAATGACATTTAGAAAAAAACACATCTTATATGAACTCATACCTTTGGGAGATTAGGGCGTGTTGTAACCCCTTCAATCTTGTTGTCGGCTTATTTGGGGTGCATGTTGAACTTGAGATTTCGACTTCAATTTCTCACGTAGCTTATCCATCACTGATTGATCATTACGATGTTTGGATCTAACCTCGTCCGGTGAAACAAGAATTTCTTGATTTTTATTCAATTGAGTGAGACCAACACTAGAAGATGGAGCAGATTCCATGTGTATCAGTGAACAATATGAGTAAAAAAAACAAAAAATTACAGAAAAAATAGAGGAAATTGAAGGAGGTGAGATACCAGTGAAGGAAAAACTTGAATATACCTTACTTAGAAGCTTGAAATTGAGTAATAGATGGACTAAAATTGGGAAAAAAAACTTCCGCCGATGAGGCTGAAGAATATGCGTGAATTTAGGATAACTGATATAAGGTAAAAGTGATGTATCAGTGAAAGAGTGAGAGAGTTAAAAAAAAGAGAAATTTTTGATAATTTTTCAACTAGTAAGGAGTATTAGTAAATATGGTAATATAACATGTGTAAATGGATAATTTTCTCTAATAAAATAGCCCCTAGGCCCACAACCTAGTGGCCTTTATTCTTAAGAAAAATGTAGGAGAAAAATGCCATAGTCCCTTATCTATAGGACTAGGTCTAAAAATGGTCATTTAATTATATACTTATCAATTTTATATTTTAAGTATTCAAAAATTGATTCTTAATTATATAGTTATCAATTTTAGTTCCTTAACTATATAGTTACTGATTTTAGTCCTTTAAATATTCAAAAACTTATTAGTTATGGTCCCTCCCTATTGTATACAAATAACTTAAGTTTATATTAACATAATCCATGCCTCCATAAAACTATATCTTTAACCCATTTTTCCGGTTGTTTTTCTCTGTTTTACTATTTTTTTTTCAAATTACTCTTATGAACAAAATCTTAACTTTAATGATTCAAAATAAAATTCGTGAGAAAAGAAAATATAAATCATAATTTTATTCAATGGAGGATAAAATAAAACATATTATTGCTGCTAATGACTTTAATAAGGTCTAAAAAAAATTACAAATCTATTATTTTATAAATTTCAACTTCTAAAAAGTTAAACAAATTTCCTTCACGGAGACATGAATTCTATTAATATAAACATAAGCTATTTATATAAAAAAATGGACATAAACCAAATTTGATAAGTTTTTGAATACTTAAATGACTAAAATCAGTAACTGTATATTTAAGAGTCTAAAATTGATAAGTGTATAGTTAATGAATTAAAATCAATAAGTATATAATTAAAAAACCAAATTTAAAATTATTTTAAATATTTAAAGGATAAAAATAGATAAGTGCATAATTATTAGACCTATTCCTATAGATAATGAAATATTTATGACATTTTCTGTAACGTAGGGGATATGAGTGAATCGTAAAGAATTCCTAATGTGAAAAAGAAAAACTAATTCTTCCTTAAAAAAAATATATGCGAAGAATTGAGGCATAAATGAAGCAAAATAAAGATGTAAAGTAAGTATATTGTTCGACACGGTTCGAAAACCCTAAACCCTGCAGCCTCCCCCCCACATCTCTATACATGATACCGAAGGTTTAGTTTCTTGTACATTTTACAGATCGCACAAACACGAAATTGGAAAAAAAATGGCTTCTTTTTGTGCATCAAGAGCAGCCATTTTCAACCCGAAGAAGCTTCTCACTATTTCGCCGACCCCACTATGCTTAAGATCAACATCCTTCTACTACTGCTTTGAATCCCTCAACAACCATGATCGAATTCCAACAGGTAACAATCCTAAACCCCAAGAAAAAATAGAAGATCTCATTTGCAGAATGATGTCTACTCGAGCCTGGACTACACGTCTACAGAATTCCATTAGAAATATTGTTCCTTCCTTCGATCATGAACTTGTTTACAATGTGTTACACAGTGCCAAAAATTCTGAACATGCCTTGCAGTTCTTCAGATGGGTTGAAAGATCTGGTGTTTTTAGGCATGATAGAGAAACCCATTTCAAGATTATTCAAATTCTTGGTAGAGCTGAAAAGCTTAATCATGCTAGGTGTATACTTCTTGATATGCCTAATAAGGGTGTTGATTGGGATGAGGATTTATGGGTTTTGATGATTGATAGTTATGGTAAAGCTGGGATAGTTCAAGAGAGTGTCAAGTTGTTTCAGAAAATGGAAGAGTTAGGTGTTGAAAGGACTGTTAAATCTTATAATGCTTTGTTTAATGTGATAACCCGTCGAGGACGATATATGATGGCCAAGAGGTACTTCAATAAGATGGTTAATCAGGGTATTGAACCCACTGGACATACATATAATCTTTTGATTTGGGGCTTCTTTTTATCGTCAAAGGTGGATACTGCAATTAGGTTCTTTGAGGATATGAAGAGTAAGGAGATTATGCCTGATGTAGTAACTTATAATACGATGATTAATGGCTATAACCGGGTTAAGAAAATAGAAGAGGCGGAGAAGTACTTTGTGGAAATGAAAGCAAGGAATATAGAGCCAAATGTCATCAGTTATACGGCACTGATTAAAGGATATACTTCAGTTGGTCGAATAGATGATGCATTGAGATTGTTTGAAGAGATGAAGAGTTTTGGTATTAAACCAAATGCTATTACTTATTCGACACTGTTACCTGGTCTTTGTGATGCTCAGAAAATGTCTGAAGCTGGAATGATTTTGAAAGAGATGGAAGAGAAGTATATTGCACCCAAGGATAACTCTATCTTCATAAGGTTAATCTGTGGACAGTGTGAGGCAGGTGATTTAGATGCTGCAGCTGATGTTCTGAAAACTATGATCAGGTTAAGTGTTCCCACTGAGGCTGGGCATTATGGTGTCCTAATTGAGAATTTTTGCAAGGCTGGTATCTATGACCGAGCTGTCAAATTTCTAGATAAGCTTATTGAGAAAGAAATCGTCCTGCGACCACAGAGTAGTTCATCTATGGAACCAAGTGCATATAACCTGATTATTGATTACCTATGCAATAATGGCCAGACAGGCAAGGCTGAAACTCTTCTTAGACAGTTGATGAAAACTGGGGTTCAAGATCCTGTTGCGTTTAACAATCTTGTCTGTGGGCACTCAAGAGAAGGGGTTCCTGATTCGGCCTTTGAACTTTTGAAGATTATGGGCAGAAGAAAGGTTCTTTCTGACAGTATTGCTCACAAGTCACTTGTTGAGAGCTATCTGAAGAAAGGGGAGCCTGCTGATGCTAAAACTGCTTTGGACAATATGCTTGAACATGGACATGACCCAGACTCAATGTTGTATAGATCTGTGATGGAGAGCCTGATGGGAGATGGAAGGGTTCAAACAGCAAGTCGAGTGATGAAAATCATGTTGGAGAAGGGAGTGAAAGAACACATGGATTTAATTTCTACCATCTTGGAAGCCCTTCTCATGAGGGGCCATGTTGAGGAGGCCCTTGGAAGAATTGAATTGTTGTTGCACAACAGTCTCTCACCTGATCTTGATGGTCTCTTGTTGGTTCTATGCGAGAAAGGAAAGACTACTGCTGCTCTAAAGCTGTTAGATTTCGTTTTAGAGAGAAATTGTAACATAGATTTTTCAAGCTATGATAAGGTGCTGGATTCTCTTGTAGCTGCTGGGAAGACACTTAATGCCTATTCTATTTTGTGCAAGATGATGGAAACAGGAGGAGTTACAGATCACAAGAGTTGTGAAGAGTTAATTAAGAGCCTCAATGATGAGGGAAACACAAAGCAAGCAGATATTTTAAGAAGAATGATACTCGGAAAGGAAACAACACTTGACAGCAAGAAAGGGAAGAAAAAGACTGCCATTGCTACCTGATTCGTGTAATTTTTCTGTAGGTTACAGGTTAGAATTTCTGAATCACATTTTGACATTTCTGAAAGATGATGACAGAAATTTTGTTTTGTAGCAGAATAATATGAGAAGCCATTTGACATTTTCCCTTTTTTAAGCTTTTGCATTTTGAATTCAGATATTATATCTTTATGTAGGAATTTATCTTTTAGATGTGCAATTGCCTATAACCATAAGCTATCTAGAAAATACATAGGGTATGTGGTTTGAGGTCTAATGACATCTACAATCTGATGAGCCATCAATTTGTTTAACTTTCATGAGTGGCCTTTGTTCGATTTATTCTTTATAGCTTGCTTTAGTGAATATAACATAATTTTTTTTGTTTTTTCCCATCTTTCAATATTATACTAAATGATGTGTTTGTTACATTTTCAATTATATGGAAGAAGTTGATGCTATGGTGAAAGAAAAATATCTTCGCATTTCCCCTGTTTTTGTCCAGTGACCTGCTGTGCTCGACAGAAATTGTACAGATCTAGTTATTTTTGCCTTTTCTGGTCAGTGAAAAAAGGATCAACAGGATTTCATATACAGTTGGTGTACATTTACTCCATTCTTTTGAATGTCTAGCCCATCCACACTATACATTGAACATAATGACTTACGTTCTACAAAAAATAAAAGATAGAATTACTCTCTATTACCATTAGCTTCTTTGCCATCATTGTAAATGGTTCTTTCCTATGTTTGAAGTTCACGCCCTTTGTGTATTTATTCTCTTTCTTTTTATGTATGATGATCTTCCTTGTATTTTTCAATCACTATTCTCTTGCCATCCCTGTTGAACATCAATTTCCTTGCTCTTATCTTGTCTGTCTCCCATGAGATGAGTTGTAGACCTTTATCCTGTGGCATTTAAAATCTGAATTATTCTGTTGTCTCCTTCCATGTCTAATGATGGTAAGTATCTATGTGAAGATTGCACTAAGATGCTTTGCTAAAAAGAGAAGAAGAGGAAAAAGAAAAGATTCAACAAAAAATAAGAGGAAAAAAAGAAAAGAAAGACATCTTGTTGATGGTTTGATCTCTTTTTACTGGCTAACTGCATATACCTGTTAGATAGCAGCAAATGAACTGAACCTGAATGGACAACTAAGCATCACATTTTGTTTATGAAATGAGCCAAGTTATTTATTTGACACGTGTCATCATTTGTTCTGAAGATTGTTAACAGCAATTTTATGTAGTATGAAGCATGACATAATTTTTGGTGTGTTCACAGTTAGGTTATCTTTTGCCTCATGTTACTTAGCTCAAACTAAAGGCCTCCAAAATCGGTTGCTGTTGTTACAGATTTGACACTACATGATCATGGTCAGGTTCTCTATAGCTAAAAGAAAGACGCTCCTCTCTGCCCAATCATTAGCTTCAGCAACTAGGGATTGTGGGAGTCTTTTCTGTTGCGCTTGTCTACTCAATTATTTCTTTCCAGAACATTTGTTTACTGTAGTTTTCATCCTTCATCTCATTTCAGTTAGTTATGCTAACGATGGAACAATCCTGGATGGTCCAAGGGAGAACTTTATGAATGCTGGCGGGTGATATGCTCTCACTCATAGATAGTCCAGGTGGATTATGCAAAAAAGATATTATCAATGGGTATATGTATGGCTTAGTTAAATGTGTCACATTGGCTTGCATAACATGTTGAAGTATGACAGAATACTTGGTAGTGTGTCGTGTAGCAAGTGAGCTTTTGTTATAAATTGACTTATTAGGGGGCCAGCCTCAATTTCCAGGCCTGTATAGCAAATGCTTTATAACAATTTTTGTTCAGAAGTGAAAACTTCTACTCAACCAGTACAAGATAATTCTCCCATCTCATCTGGGCATTAGCGAAGAGTCGTTTTCATGCTTCTGAAGCAGAAGAGTAATTGCAGTTTCTAAGTGTCTGATAATATGATAGATAAAACAAATTTTAGACTATCTGTTACAACAATCAAACGTTAAGTTGTTGCAATTGAGTAGCTCTTGAAAACAATTTCGTTGCCAAAAATTATAATAATTCAAGTTTGAGCTTCGAAATGACTCTTGAGCCTTGCAAATTTGTTTCGAAACCCCTGCAGTTAGGTTGTTTGTGGTAGGGATGGCAGTGGGGCGGGGTGGGTACGGACATGGGTTTAGAGTTATGCGAGGCGGGGTGATGCGGGCGGGTTGAAGTAATTATTATCAAAATTAATGCAGGGCGGGTTGCGGGTTTAAGGTATCAAATAGGAATCCGAAGAAAATTAAATCTTTGTAATTAGTAAGAATAAAAAATATAAATGTTTTATATTAAACTTTGACTTTAATTTTAACTTTTTTTAAAAAAAAATTGAATTAGACAAATGTTAATTAGAGTGAATTAGCGATTAAAAAATAATTGTTGAAATGTTAACTAGAAATAATTAATTAGTTGTTGAGATGTTAATCAGCAAAAAATGAAAAAAGATTTATGAATTTTATTTTTCATATTAAACTCAATTAAAAAAGAAAAAAATTATGCGGGGCAGGGCAATTTAAAAAATTTGCGGATTGAGCTCAACCTGCCCCGCTCCATTCCCATCCCTAGTTTGTGGAGCACTACTCTTTATTTTGCTGGTTCTATTTGTAAGACATCTTATTCCATCTAAAATATCTAGATAGATAAGAAAAGCGAGACTGAGATGGTTTGGACATATGAAGAGGAGATGCACAAATGTACCAGTGAGGAGGTGTGATAGGTTGGATATAGAGCCCGTTTGGATAGGCTTAAAAAAAGTAACTTTTATGTATAAAGTGCTTTTAGAACTTTGAAGTGCTGAAAGTTATTTTTATAAATAAGCAGTTGAGTGTTTGGATAAAAGTGCTTATGATGTGAATTTTAGGGTTAAAAGAATAAAAAAAAGTAGTTTGAGAATTTAGTTAAAATATAAAGGATATAAAAGTAATTTCTATAGTCAAAGAAAATGACTTTAAGCACTTTGGAAAAAAAAGTTAGAAATCCTAACTTTTCATTTCTGACTGACTTTAAGAACTTTATGACTTAAAGTCAGCATTAGGCAAACACGTCCAAAAGCTAAAAAGGGGCTTTAAGTTGGTTTTGACCAACTTAAAGCCAATCCAAACGGGCTCATAGTGGGTACAAGGAGAGGTAGAGGAAGCCGAAAATATATTGAAAAGAACTGATTAGATAAGACATGATGTAATTTCAAGTTACCGACGATGATACGATATCAAAAGGTACAACTCATACAAGGACATTCACTTGAAGCAGAGCCAAGGAGTTACAAGCCTCACAAGCTATTTCATTAAGAAAGAGGCCTTGTGCCTTGTGAACCCTTGAGGAGAAACAAAGGTAAGCCTACAACACGTTGGTGATCAAGTGGAGCGAAGAATGAGGCCAAAATTCATGAGACGCCACAACACCACTTGTGACGCCGCAACACAATTGTGCGGAGCGAAGTGAGTGAACGGTCTCTAATCAAAGAGTCAATTCCTGGGAAAAGGACCTTGTCCTCTTTCTCTTTCATCGTGAAAGATTCTCTTGAAAATCTTGACTTGCAAGCGGAGAATGACAAGTCTCACCCCCTTTTTGGGTCGGTTTCGTGATTTTATGCTTGGAAAATGCTCTTGTATTGCTAGGCCCCCTTTCTTTTATCAAAATCTAGCGTAACCAGAGAACTCAAAGAAAACTATAGCTGAAGAATGGAATACAGATTGACAAGCACAAATGGGTAGGCTTGGCTATTAAAGCCTCTAGTGAGTTAGAGACAAAGTTCGAAAAGGTCAATTTTTTGATGATTCCATCACTCTCATCAAGCGTCACAACCCCAAACAAAACACTCTTCAAAACTGTCTCAATTGCGGAGAAGAGATGCGATTACATCACCCCACTAGCGCTTGCAAGTGGTGCCGCATCTCCAGCTAAAGTTGTTAAATTTTTTGAATGAAATGAGAAATTTTGAAGAACACAAAGCAATCAATGTAGAGAACCTTCCATTGCTCAAACTCAAGCTACAATACAATGAGAGGAAGATATCCAAAAACTACTACTTGACTACTATCACTAACATGTGCATTTATAAGAGAAGAGAATTAGCTAACAAACTTCTAACCGACTCACACTACTAACTTAACTAACCACCTAATGTCAACTGTCATACGATTAAGTAACAATTATGCATTTAACCAGCTTCTCGACATCTTCTCTCAAGCTAGGCTTATGAAAAACATTTTTCATCCCTAGCTTAGTGAGTAGTATCCATGTTGCATACAAGTGAGTCCTTTTGTGAGAAAGTCAGCAGGCTGCTCTGTTGTATACAAATACATAGGTTGAACCAGTCCTAGTGGAACCTTTTCTCTGATAAAGTGGAAATCAATGTCTATGTGTTTAGTTCATTCATGAAAGAATGGATTGACAACTATTTGAATTGCTGATTTGCTATCATTGTATATGGTTAATGACAACTTTACTTGTACTCCCAGTTCCTTGAATAAACCAACCAACCACACAATTTATGCTACTATTGACGCCAAACTCTTGTATTCTGCCTCAACTGAGCTTCTTGAAATAGAATCCTGCTTCTTAGACTTCTATGAGATCAAGGAGTTTCCATATGTAACCATGTAACCAGTTATGGCCTTCCTATTATTTGGGCATGATGCCCAATCTGCATCACAATATGCAGTCAATTCATTTGTACTAGCAGATGTCATAAGTATCCCAAGCCCTGGTGATTGTTTAACATATCTAACAACACTCATTGTTGCATCCATATGAGATGTCTTTGGATTATGCATAAACTAGTTCAAAAGTTGAACTGCAAATGCAATATCTGGTCTAGTAATTGTTAAGTAAAGCAACCTTCTTACTAGCCTTTGATATATACTAGGATCATCTAGCAACTTATCCTTTTCATCAGCAGGAGGAAAGTGCAAATCAAACTCTGCAGTTGTGAGTTTCTGATTCAATTCAATGAGGGATCCAATAGGCTTTGAACTTGACAAACCCATGTCTGATATTAGTTCAAGATAGTACTTCCTCTGATGCATCAAAATTCCAGTGTCATTTATGGCAAACTCAATTCCCAAAAAGTATCTCAGATCTCCTAAATCTTTGGTCTTGAAATTGTCTGGGAGGATTCCTGTTGTATTCAGGATCAGCTTGTGATCATTTTCTATGATTAGCAAATCATCAACCTAAACTAGAACCATCACTGATCTTTCTCCTTGATGTTTGGTAAATAAGGAGCAGTCATGGTGACTCTGTTGAAATCCAGAATCAAGTAAAGTTGTAGTTAACTTGATGTTCCATTGTCTGCTGGCATGTTTAAGTCCATAAAGTGACTTGGTGAGCCTGCACATTGTCCCCTGCTCACCTTCATGGACAAATCCCAGAGGTAGTTCCATGTAAACTTCTTCATGCAAATCACTTTGAAGAAACGCATAGAACACATCCATTTGATGAACTTCCAAGTGATATGTAGTAGCTAATGATATGACAGCTCTAACAAGTCCCATTTTTACAACAAGAGAGAAGGTTTCTTGATAGTCCAAGCCCTTCTTTTGGTTATAACACTTGGCTACCAACCTAGCCTTGAACCTATCAACCTCCCCATTTGCCTTATACTTTATTTTGTACACCCACGTGCATCCTATTTCCCTCTTGCCCTTAGGAAATTGAGTGACCCTCCATGTATGATTATCTTCTAGTGCTTGTATCTCACTCTCCATAGCTTCTATCCATCTAGGATCTTGTATGGCTCCTGATAGGAAGTAGGTTCCCTTTCTTGAGAGAATTTAGTAACAAAACTCTTGTAAGGTGGTGTGGTGCTTTGATAATCCACTGCATCTCTAATAGAATATAGGAAACTTCTAGCTACTTGCTTCTTTGTCAATATATAGTCTGTATGCCAAATGGGAGGCTTAGCTGTTCTGTTGGACTTTCTAGTGACTGCTGGTACAGTTTTGCTCTAAGGAGAAATGCAAGGTACAAGAGCAGTATGAATTGATGGTTCCTAATCCTGAGTAGAAATACCTTCTGCATGGCTATCTACAGCTTGAGTAACTTCAGAATCCCTATCAATTTGCTCAGAAGGTAATGTAATGTCAGTTGTATACTCTGCAGACCCAGTAGCAACATTAGGTGTTTCATTTCCGATGACTACACATAGTTTGTGCTCAGAATCCTCTACATGTGAATGTAGATACAAGAAGTTCTGGGCCCAATAATCTGGTGCTTGAAAAGGAAATTCATTCTCATGAAAGATAACATCGCTGCTTACAAAAATGATTCTTGATCTATAGCAATTTCTATCCTTTCTGTCTGACAGCATAACCAAGCAACACATCTCTCCTAGCCTTTGGTGCAAACTTATCATTTCTTCTCAAGTTTGTAGCAAATGCAAGACAACCTATTACTCTTAGATGTGCCAAAGAAGGTTGTTTGTTGTACATCTTCTCATGTGGTGACTTGTTTCTTAGAACAGACAAAGGTATCCTATTGATAACATAAGTTGTAGCTTCTATACATTCTCCCCAAAATCTGATTGGGAAGTGACCTTAGAATTTGATAGCTCTTGTTGTCTCTAGTAAGTGTCTGTGCTTCCTTTCCACAACTCTATTTTGTTTTGGATTGTGTGGACATGATCTTTAATGAATAATACTATGTAACACAAATAGACCATGAAAGTTAGAATTCAAAAAATCTCCACCATTATCAGACCTGAACATCTTGACACACTTCCCAAATTGGTTCTTTATAATTATCAGAAATTATTTCAAAACTACAATCACATCAGAATTTAAAGAAATCAGAAAAGTCCATGTCCATCTAGATTTATCATCAACCAAAGTAAGAAAATACCTCATTCCATTGTGAGTAGGCACCTTATATGGACCTCAAACATCCATATGTACCAAGTCAAAGATAGCATCTACTGTATTACTACTTATAGGAAATGGGATTCTAGTTTTCCTACCTTGTGGAAAAATGATGCATTAATATATAATAAAATTATTACAAGTATTAAAAACCTTTATTCTCCTAAGAACTTCCATGGGAAAAGGTCCTAGCCTTTTAAGCCAAAGTACTGGATCTCTTTCTTCATTCTTAACTACAGACATGATCTTAATCTCCTGTTGTGGCTTTGACCTCCAATTTAGCACATACAATCCATCCTCTACATCACCAATCCCCCCTTCCCAAACAAGAGGTCCTGAAATATACATCAGGTGGGGAAAAAGAAAACACAACAATTCAATTCTTTTGTCAGTTCTTACACAAGAAAAGGTTAAACTTGAATTCTGGTATACACAAGACATCACTGATCATTTCATTTTTATTCAACTTAAAATCTCCCACATGTGACACTGCTACTGAGTCTCCTGTAGGTAATTGTACCTTCCCTATGTTGCCTAGAATGCTCTTAAGATGTAAATAATTGGGATTGTATATCATATGGTCTGTAGCTCCTGTGTCTATGATCCATTTCAAATAAGAAATAACATTACTTTCCAAATTGACACTGCTATTAGCATTATTGTTTGAGTCCATAATGATATTATTCCCTTTCAGAATATTGAGTATCTGGTGAAGCTGATCAGGTAAGGTCTTGTTTAATAGTTGAAGTAATTGTTCCTGTGTGACCTGTTCATTGTACATTTGTTCTCCCATAGCTATGTATCCTTTATCTCCACTAGATCCTACATATTCTATGATTGTGTATGATCCCGACCTCCTCCTAGCACTGCATTTACTTTCTTTTTCCTTTTGAAGTTATCTAGATACCCAATCAGAAAGTAACAATCTTCTTTCACATGTCCAGTAGCATGACAATGGTCACATTTCTTCAGCTTGTTGCAGTCTGTTCTAGTATGTCCCCTCATGTTACAGTAATCACAATACAAGGATTGGAAGTTCTTTCTTGGATATTGATTTTACCTGATGTTCCTTGAAGTATACATTGTCAAAGACTCCATTTTCTCATGGATATTCCTTGCCAGTCCCTTCTGACTTTCATCTTGTATCACTAAGGCATAGGCTTGGTTTACATTTGAAAAATTTGGCATCATCAAAATTTTATCCATTTCTTGTGAGTAGGCATCACTTAATCCCATTAAAAATTGCAATAGACGTTGATATTGCAATTGTTCTACATAGTTCTTAACCTTATGACAGTCACAACTAGGTGGGGGGAAAATTGAGTCATATTTATCCCACAACTTTTTCAGTTTTGTATAATATGCAGAGATAGTCAACACTTCCCATGTAAGAGTAAATATGTTCATGTGCAATTGATAAATTCTGAAACCATTGATCTAATCAAAACGCTCTTGGAGATCTAGCCATACCTGATGGCACTGGATGAGTACAAAATCCCACTGAGTAGCTCCTTGGATATATTGCATGTAAGCCAGGAGATGACAACTGCATTGCAACGATCCCATTTCTTCTTCAAATCTCCCTCAAAGTCATTGTGTAGAATAGAGCCATCAATGGATCCCAATTTGTTTCAACCAAGTAATGCGATCTCCATAGCTCGACTCCTGATGTATAATTTTCCATCCCGATGAAAGTGCTCCTGGTACATCTGAACTACTCAAGTAAAGCGGGTGATTTTGATCAATTATCACTGAGCTTCCACTATTGAAAGCTCCTCCTTGTGCTCTGCCATCCATTCCTCTTATAACTCCTTTCTTGATCTCCATAGTTGACAAAAAGCTCAAGCGGAATCTCTCAATCTATCCCAAAATCCTGATATAAATCCCTAGATTCATCTTTCAAGCTTTGATATCATGTTAAATTCAGTGAATGAAATGAGTAATTTTGATGAACACAAAGAAATGAATGCAGAGAACCCTCCACTGCTCAAACTCAAGCTACACTACAATGAAAGGAAGATATCCAAAAACTACTACTTGACTGCTATCACTAACATGTGTATTTATAAGAGAATTAGCTAACAAACTCTCTGAGAAACTTCTAACCAACTCACAGTACTAATTTAACTAACTACCTAATGTACTTTCCATACAGTTAAGTAACATCTGTGCATCTAACCAACTTCTCAACAAAAATGTGATGTTCAAGTCTATTTTGCATTGTCTTGCAAGGCCATTTTTGAGCCTAGTTGTAATCAAAAGCCAAAACAAAAAATTGTGGCGCCCTAATCTAGACTAGACTTAGCTTGAATATTAATGAGAAATCCTCTTTTTGGTTTGATCATTTAGATATAGTTAAGTTAGCGTACAGTGTAATTTCTTAGTTGATTGATAACTTCTTGTCCTTGATTTCACATGGTCACTTATGGGTTCAAATAGTATAGGTGATTTGATTGAATTCAACTGAGAGGTGATATGTTGCCCATAAATTCATTATCGCTTTTGTTTTGCTTCTATGTTTTTCTTATTTCTTTCTCATGTAATTTTCTTTAGAGTTTCCTACTTAGGATCCTATCATTTGGTATCAAAGTTAGGCTAAAGGTGTCATTTTCTTTAGAGTTTTCTACTTATGATCCTATCATTTGATATTAGAGTTTAGGCTAAACGATTGTTTCCCCAATTCTTAGTCCTTAGCTTCCAAATTTGAAAATTACAAAATAGTTCAATATGTGTTTTGATTGTGTTTCTAATACTACATCTGAGTTTTCTAGTGTTGCTTGAGTCTAAATCTGAGATTTTATCTTGTTTGGAGTAGAATTGAAGTTTTCACCATTGTTAAGTTGACAACCTTGAAGAACAAAGAAATGAGTATGAAGATTTGGGTTGAATTGGAGGTTCAATTATATTGGGGTTTGTTCTCCCTATCAATAGCAGTTCAAATCTAAAATTTGGTGGAATTCGGAGTTGAAATTGGTAGGTTCAAGTTTTTAATGCTCATAAGTGTTGATAGTGATCTTCATAGCTTGAAGAAGAAGAACAAGATTAAAAAAGTGAGGTTTGAATCAAATTTCGCTTGTGTCAAGTTTGCGACCTCACAGATTCCACTTGCTACTGCATCCAGTGTCGCAAGCTCCAGATAGAAAACTTGTTAATTTTATGGAGTTTGCGGAATGAATTTGTAACCGCAACAAGCCCCATATGACGCCTCTCTAGTCGCATCAAGTCCCGCGATATTGCATCTCTCCAACTTCAACATACCTCAGATTTTAACATTCTAGTTTCTTTTCTTTCCATTCCAATCCACTTCTTTGACCCTCATAGCTAATTAACACTAGTAATTGACCTTACTTAGTTGTTCATTATTTCTTGTATCTAAATTTTCATTTTTTTTCTAATTCCTTCTAGCTTTTCTTGTTTTAACTCATTGATCACTCCTTGGATCCTCTTATTAGTTTTTATTGAATCATCTGTTGTTCAATTGCTAACAATCTATTCCTCTAAGTAGTCTTAGTAACGTCATGAATTGATTGGACAAAGTTAGTTCTCTATCAACTTTGAAAGTGCACTCGAGAGTGGTAAGGATTGAGTGCAAACACGAGAGACGCAAAAACATTTGCTACTATCATTGTTTGTTGATTTTTGTAGGTACATTGTCTAATCCAGGTGATCATACTCAAGAAGGGCAGGGCTCAATGACTATCATAAATTCACTTGCCGTGAATCAAAATCAATTGGAGTAAATACAAGGTAAAATGGAGAAATTGGAGGCTAGGATGACCCACGTTGAGAATGTGAGTCGGGAGATTTTGCCTTAAATCACTCATGGTGAAGGGACAAGCAAGGACCTAAGTCATACGACTACTCTTACTCCAGGTCAAGTATATATATATTGTGTTCTCCCCTACACATTCCTACATAACCTCAAATCTTCTAACAACCTACTTTCCAAACATATAACCCTTTTGCCTATGTGAGAAAAACCACTCCCCATCCAAACTACCAACCATATCTCATTCGCAAGAGGAACACCTCCTTTTGTGGTGCCACAAGTACCATCTCTTGCACCTCCACTAATTTTTCCACAAGCACCTTTGCATGTAACACCCTTTCTACCTCCACAAAAACTTCACCAAGACTTTTACCTAGATAACCAATTCCAAAATCCTTTGTATGATGACATGAATGATGAGGCTACTATGGATAGATGGTGGGATGGACCCCAACATGGGGTATGGAATAATAATGTGGCACTTAGGGATAGGGTACTTCCAAAGGCTTTGGTTGGAACCAACGCATGAGATGGAAAGAATATAGTGATAAAGGTGACCAAGATCAAAGTTTGAGTACCATGAATGTGAGTTTTCCCAAATTTAAAGGTAGTAGTGATCCGATTAGTTCCTAGAGTTGAAGTTATAAAGTCAGAGGATTTTATTCACCAATAACATCTCGGATGCTTATAAAGCAAAACAATTCTCTTACTAAATTTAAGTGCTATGCATTTAGTTGGTGGGAATTCATGAAGAAAGATAAAGGTCAAGATCATATCTATGACTTGCCTACTTGGAAAGAGTTGGTAAAGCTCATGGAGTCGAGGTATATGACACCTAACTCTTATCAAGAGGATCTTAAGAAGGTGTATATACTCCAAAAAGGCACCAAAAGTGTTGAGGATTACAATAATGAGTTTGAAAATGTGATGATAAAGTCCAAGATTGAAGAGCATTTGAGCTATATAATGATAAGATTTGTCGTCAACTTGACACATCACATCTCCCAACAATATAGAATCTTGGACGAAGATTTTCATGATGCTTCTAAGGTTGATGAAGACTTCAAAGAAGACAGAGATTACAAGGTAAAAGTGTACCATAACTTCTTCATGAAGCAAAAGTAATGATAAATGGAAATTTTCATCCATTCGGGAGAAATCAAAATGTAGTGATCAAGATACCTAGCTAGACATGATTATAAAGCAAGATAGGACGACAAATCTAAAATATGTAATCATTCAAAACCTAAATTTTCCTTATCCTTCTATTATTCAATGTTATAAATATCAAGTTAGAGGACACATCGCAAGTAAATATCCCAATAAGGGGTCAACTGTTGTGCTACAAGATAGATATAGTTATGATGATAAGGAAGAGTGTGATATGGTGATTGAGGAAGATGATCCTAAGATTTAGGATAATGGAAAATCCTTGGAGGGTGATTAACATAAGTTTGAGGAAAATGTGAAAGTTGTTTGTCTCATGATCAGAAGGGGAGAGCCTCTAGAATGTGATGATGAGTAATTTGAGGAAAATGTGAATCTTTTTGCATTGTGAGACAAATCATGGGGGAACTTGCGAAAGGGTAAATTGAACAAAATGAGAATCTATTCCATGCTCAATATAAAATCGTAGAAAAGGTACGTTCCTTGATCTTTGATAGTGAGAGTTGTACAAATATGGTGAGCAATATATTGGTTGAACATATACAACTTCCTACATATAGGCATCCTAGTCCTTATAAACGCCAATGGCTCAACAAAAGTGGCGAAATGAAGGTAACAAATAAGTAAGATCAAGTTTGGCATTGAAAAATATCAAGATAAAGATCTTTGAGATATTGTACCCATGCTCGTGTGTCATATGTTACTTGGGAGACCTTAGCAATGTGATATGGATGTCCATATCATGGGAGGTCTAACAAATACTCCTTTGTATTTGAGGGATGAAAATACACTCGCACCATTGACTCCCTATCAAGTGAGTGAAAACTATAGAATTGTAAAGGAACTCTGGGAAGGAACAAAGGCATTGGTAGTCAAAAAAGGAAATAAGGAAACCATGATTGTGCAAGGAGTGAAAGACTTGTCTAAAAATAAGAAGAATATGTGTATGACTGTTGAGCCAATTAAATTCTTGAAGGGTGTGGATGAGGGATTCTTCTTAGTGTGTCTCGTCAGCACAAATTTATTATTGCATGCTAGCTAAGATACTAGCACTTTGTGTAGTATCGTCTCTTATATTTTGTAGGACTATGAAGAACTATTCCCCAAGGATATTCTTGAAGGACTACCTCTTTAAGATGTAATAAGCGCCAAATTGATTTTGTGTCAGGGTCTCTAATCTCCAATCGTCCATCTTATAGGATCAATCTGGAGGAAACTAAGGAGTTATAAAATCATGTCGAAGAACTCCTTGATAAAGGTCCAGTCAAGGAAAGCCTTAATCCTTATGCCATTTCGGTGATCCTTGTTCCCAAAAAGTATGACACTTGGAGGATGTGCATTGATAATAGAGACATCAATAAAATTATAATAAAGTATCGACTTGCTATTCCTAAACATGATGACATGTTGGATGAGCTATGTGGATTAAGTGTATTTTCTGTGATTGATCTTAGAAGTGGCTACCACCAAATTTGTATGAACCCCGGTGATTAATGAAAGATGGCCTTTAAGACCAAGTTTGGTCTATGTAATACCTCGAAAGTCAAAAAGTTGATTTGAAAAAAGAAAATGTAGAAAAAGATTCTGGTGCCAGTTTAGACGAGGCCAACCTACGGACCGTAAGAGGCATTCATAGGTGATCCTAGCAGTTGGGAAAATTTGAAGTTTGAGAGTTTTTGAATGAGCCCATGGAATGGGCCGTACAAAGATTAGGTTCCAAAGGAGATGGTCGTAGGCAAGGCCCTGAAGGTTGATAATTTCAGAGTTTCAGGTTAATTCCTATGGACTAATAGGACGGTTCGTAGAAGATTATATGGCTCGTAGGTGAAGATCGTGGAAGGTGAACAACTTAACAATGTCTCAGGAAATGTTCCATGATAGGGTTTTACGGACTATAGAAGGGTCTATGAACCATAGGTGGCCCCATACTTGAGATTCAGAAAATTGGGTCTCAGGATTGTGTGGGACGAAAGCTACCTATGAATCGTAGGGAGGTATATGACCCATAGAGGGTGGTCGTAGACCAATTTCCAGTAGCTTAGAATTTTGGGCACGATTTCTACGAACCTTTCGGATGAGCCATAGATTTACCTACGACCCGCAGGTAGGTTTTGTAGGTCAGTTCCGACAGATTTAATTTAGGGATATTTTGGATATTTTCCATTCTTTAGCACCTAGGGTACATCATTTTGGACTTCTTTCCAGGACCTATATCTACCTAAACCCTTCAAATATTTCCAATTCCCTCTCATTCACCTAAAATTTCCTAAGGCATTTAAGGATTCTCTCCCAAGGTTATCTTTTTCTCCAAGCTAGAGTTTCAAGGATTCAAGTCTCCCTTTCAAGATTCAAGGCTAGATTTCAATTAGGTATGTGGGAATTTCACCCATGGATCCTTTTCCATCATGGAGTCCAAATACTTTTCCATCATTTTAATCCAAGTTTCTAGGGTTTTGCTGATCTTGTAGTGGGTTCCATCATTTATGATTTATTTCACTTCACTTGATCTTATTATGCATAAATTGATCTTAATTACACATTTTTGAAGGAATTTACATGAACTCGTGCATTATGCTTACTTCATGACTATGAACTATGATTGTAAGGATGTTTTAGCAAAGTATCTTCATGATTTTTATGAAGACAAAGGTTGCTTCAAAGTAAAGAATTAATTTAATGAAGGATTTCTATAATTTTTATGAATGAGCATATCATAATTTTTTATGCTTAGATAGGTACCAGTATGAATATGTTATGATATCATGATTTGTTAAAGAAGGTATTCTTATGATTTTCATGTATTTATGATGAATTTGGTCTTACAAGTCTATTTCTATTTTTGATGACTATATTATGATTATGCCTATTTTTGTTGAGAGTTTACCTAGCACCGAACGGTTATTGGGATGGAGGCTCTTCTATTAGTAAAGGTCCAGTCTCTGGTGGCAATCTCTTATCCCATAACTACGTGTTCTGTAGGACTGACTTATTTGAATCTAGCTAGTGGATCCACAATAGGTCATGTTTATGGTCATTCTCTATTCGGTGTAGGAAGTATGACACCAGACTCCATGTCATACCTCATATTATTTATATCGGTTAATAGTTTCTCTCACTATGCTATGTTTCTAATTATGATCTATATATGAGTTTTTCGTTGACCATGTCTCATATTTCTAATGATGTTTTAAAGGATTTTATAATATTTTAGCTTGATCATTGCACTATCACATTTTATGTCATGTATTGCAGATTCTCCATACTTAATATATTTTATAGTACTGACCGCATATTTCTTTTGCCAATTGTTTTATAATAAAGGTCACGATGCTCTCACTCACGCTCGTGGTTAGGACAGATTCCTCTCAGCTTACAGTTTGGTGAGTCCTTATGTTCCGAGGACGTTGATGTTATGTTTTCATTCAGAAAGTATTTCTTTAGATTGTTGGTGATCTAGGGCTTGTCCTATGCCTCATCTATGTCATTAGAGGCTATGTCAGACTAGTATGGCTTATTTCTTCTTTCCAAATATTATTCTCACATTCTTTTATCTCGAGTTACTATGATAAGACTTTTAATACTTATCTCCCACATTTTATTTACATTGATTCTATGTAGCTTAAGTCATGCTTATGCTACGAGGCTTTTTTAGAGTCTTTTAGAAACCTATTTGTCATGTCACGTCTAGGGTATATCTTGAATCATGAGAAACTTAGTATTAAAGCATCATGTTCAAGTGTCCTAGGGGTCTGACAAGCCACGCCGAGTAGATTCTTATTCATGGGTGTGAAGCTCCCCACATCTATGAATAAGAGGCTACAAGGCATTTAAAAAACTTCACTTCTTTTATCACTCTTAACTCGTGTGATAGAGATGGATTCTATAAGATTTCCTTCTAACTCTTATTCTATGCATTTCAGAATTATGCCTCCAAGAAGAGCTCCTTTGAGAAGAGACGTGAATCAGGATAAGGAGCATCAAGCACCTCAAGCTCCAGTTGATCCTTTGGCCGAGAAAGTCTTACATACCGAGTTTAGGGCTACTTACCAAGTGCTTACCTAAGCCATGGAGGCATAATCCCTTCGTGAAGTTGTAGCTTCCGTGAACTCAAATGTGGGTACGATAATTTTAAGAGTTCGAGACATCACAAGAATGAATTCTTCAGAATTCCATGGTTCAAAGGTGGATGAAGATCTACATGAGTTTAGTGAGGGGAACCAAAAGATTTTTGATATCATGGGTTGACTCTGGTGGAGAATGTGGATTTGGTCGCTTACTAATTGAAATGGGTTGCTCAAGTTTGTTCAATCAATTGAAGGAAGAGAGGGATATTGATACGGTTCCTTTAGATTGGGACAAGTTCAAGGATGTTTTTCTAGACCGTTTCTTTCTCCTTAAGTCGAGGGAGGCTAAAGTTTAAGATTTCATTAATTTGAAGCAAGATAACATGAGTGTAAGTAAGTACACCTTGAAATTTACTCAATTTTCTAAGTATGCTCCAACTATGATTGCTGAATCTAGAGTTCATATGAGCAAGTTTCTTTCCAGTGTATTGGATATGATTGTCAAGAAATGTAGAACTATAATGTTGATCAAGGAGATAGTTATCTCTAGGTGGATGACTCATGACAAGAAAATTGAGGAGGAAAAACTTAAGGAGAGGGTTAGAGAGTCCAAAAGGGCTCTGATATATAGTGGTGATTTCTCTGATTCGAGGTTCGGTAATGGTGATCGTTCATAATTTTGACAAAATTTCTCACTCAGAATCCATCTAATATTCTAACTTTGAAATTCAACAAAAATAGGGTGTCTAACCCTAAGCCTCAAGGAGGAGCTTTGAGTGGTCAAAAATGTCCCCGTATGTAGGAAGTGTGGAAAGAACCAACGGGGAGACTGCTTGGCTGGGTCCTAAGGTGAGAGATATCCCTTCTCTTACTAGCAAGGGTAGATATGTTCTTCCTTAGACTTAGACTACTTCTTCAGATCGCCTAACTCAGCAGGGTACTTCATCTGATTCTGGTGGTCAGTGTCAGAACATGTTTTATGCTCTTCAGACTCGACAAGATTTGGAGGATTCCTCTAATATGGTCACTAGTATATTACGAGTCTTTCAGTTTGATGTTTATACTTTGTTAGATCCTGGAGAGAATCATTCTGTTGTGACTTCTTACCTTGCTATGAAGTTTGATGTCAGTCCCAAGGTCTTGTTAGAAACTTTCTCAATCTCTACTCTTGTCGGTGATTCAATCTTAGCTAAGAAGGTATATAAAAATTGCCCGATCTCTGTTTTTCATAAAATCACCTCAGCCGATCTTGTTGTCACAACCAGACCTAGGGCCTAGTCATAACACAGAAATGGAAATCATGTAGGGCTCCAACCAAGTCTCTTGACATATCATAAGCATGCATATATCATGAATTATAAAAGAGATGTAAACTTGACTACATAGACTACATTTGTCCAACATATGCCTCTACTACTCAAGAAGGGAGGGGGAAAATACATGTCCCTAGCTCACCCTCAATAAAACTATAATAAAAGTCTTTGGAATGAAATAAATGCATAACTCGTCATCGATAGATGAGGACTTACCAATCTTCACTTAATAGAAACTCTACTAGCCACGTGTGGGTGGAATATGACCCTTGACCCCTATATTATGAGACAATATAGGCAATAATATGTGTTAGTACGTTCGAATGTACTAAGTATGTGGTCATGCCATGCAATATGAATTATAGGATGTAATGATCAATTTAATACACATGATAAAGAGGATAAGAAAAGTCATGGAGAAACCGTAATGATCAAAGCATTTAAGCGACATAGTTGAAATCATAAAAGAACATAAAGAGAGTATACATATGTGGGATCATAACCGACAATAAGACCATATGAGCTATAACATGGAATCTCGATGTCTTCCGATACAATGGAAGAAAGGGGAATCTACTTGCCAAGGCAGACTCTACCCCGCTGGCAGGTCATGTATATACGTTATATATGGATCCACTATCTAGGCCAAAGGAAAATCCTACGGTGGTACATAGTTATGAGACAAGAGACTTTATATAAGTACCTCGTAGGTCTATCCCCCACCTCAAGTCATCATTCGGTGCTAAGTCAAATTCCAAGGAATACATAACATAGTAATCATACTTAACATATATCATAAACTTGTTCATAACCTTCATAATTCATAGATTAACTCATTTTCATGTCATACTTGAAATGTGAGTATAAGCCTTTCAACATCACAATATCATACTTGCATAATTGATGTCATTAGGTTCCTAGGTCACTAATTAAGGATCTTAAGTCACCTTTCTTCATAAATTGCATGACATTCATATCTTGAACATATTTGTGATCCATGAATTCATACTTGAATTTAGGGTAAAACTTGAATACATAGTCAATTTGATAAAAAAATCATGAAATACTTGAAAATTCACTAAACTTCATAATCATACTTCATGTAAATTACCATTGAAAATAGTTTCATGCATGGGCATTCATAATTCAACTTGAGATCATGCAATTTATGTAGAAGCATACTTATAATGATTGTTGATAACAAATAAAAACATAATTAAAACATCCCAATGCAATTCATCAAACTAGGCTTACAAACTCTATTGAAATTAATGAGATTTTGAATAAAAACCTTGGGAATCCATGGGTGAAAGGAACCCATGGGTCAATTCCCACCTACCTTGAATGAATTTGAACTTGAAATTAAGAAAGGAGAATTGTTCTTAAAGAAGCCCTAGCCAAAACTTGAGGAAGATGAAGGCATCTTGAGGAACCTTGGGAGAGAAGTCTTAAAAGTGATCTTAGAGTTTACGAGGGAAAAGAATAGACTTAAGAGTATTTAGGAAAATTACATAATAAATCTAGACCCAAAAACGTCTACATACATTAATAAAAGACTAGGGAATGACCAAATTACCCTTTATTTAACTAAAGACTGGAAGTACATGGAGGACCCATCACGGTCCATGATACTCATCACGGCCCATGGTGGTCATCTGTGGTGCTTGAATTGATCTTAAATCTTGGGGTTGCAGGGAAGAGTTTCAAGACTTCCTCTACGATGACCTTCGCAGTCTATGGTTGTTATCACAGTCTGTGAATCACGGGCGTGGTGCAGGGCCTGTAGGAGGGTATGCAAGAGCGAATCCCACGAAACCCACCATGGTCTGTGAAGTGCAACACGACCCGTGGTGGTGAGGCATGGTCCTTGCCTTGGGAGAAGTTTTTGAGGGTCTCAGGGGAGGGGTCACCACGGAGGGAACCACGGCTAGTGGTCCCTTGTCATGGTCCCTTCCCTGCAAGACTGAGTTCCAAAACTACCACCATGGTGGCTCACCATGATCCATAGTTTTGACTATGGCCCGTGATGGCCTTCGTGGTCATCACCTGGTGACAAACACTGCATTTTTTTGGGATTTCATCTTTTCTTCCTAATTTTCTGACTTTTCAACTTCCGGAGTTTTACACTTGTAGAGTTAGATATGACTTACTTTGATGTTATTCTCAGCATGGATTCATTTCATGCTTATTATGTCTCTATTGACTGTAAAACCCGAGTGTTCAAGTACCAATTCCCTAACAAACAAGTCATAGAGTAGAAGGGTAGTAATTTTGTATTTAAGGATCAGTTTGTCTCGTGGCTTAAAGATCAGAGAATGATTTCTAAAGGTTGTATCTATCATTTAGTACGGGTTAGGGATATAAATTTTGAAACCTCTACTCTTGAGTCAGTTCCTACGGTGAATGAGTTCCCAGAGGTGTTTTTAGATGATCTTCCTGGTATTCCTCCCAAAAGGAAAATCAAATTTGCTATTGACTTTCTTCTAGATACCCAACCTATCTTTATTCTTCCTTATAGAATGGCCCAACGGAACTTAACGAGCCAAAGTATCAATTAAAGGACCATTTAGATAAGGGTTTCATTAGATCGAGTATCTCTCCATGGGGTTCTCCAGTTCTCTTTGTTCGGAAAAAAATATGGTTCTTTCCATATGTGTATGATTATCAATAGTTGATCAAAGTCAATATCAAGAATAAGTATCTCATTCCAAGAATTAGTGACTTTTTCGATCAACTTCAAGGTACTAATTTTTTCAAAGATTAATCTTTGATTATGTTATCATCAACTTAGAGTGAGAGAATATGACATTCCAAAAATGACCTTTAAAACTCGGTATGGTTGCAATAAATTTTTTGTTATGTCTTTTGGACTAACGAATGCTCTTGTATCTTTTATAGATTTGATGAACAAGGTGTTAAAAGAATATTTGTATATGTTTGTCATTGTGTTCATTGATGATATTTTGATCTATTTTCGGAGTAAGAATGAGCATGTCGATCATTTGAGAATTGTCTTGCAAGTTCTCAAGGACTGTCAATTCTTTGCTAAGTTTAGCAAGTGTGATTTTTGGTTGATATTGGTTGCGTTCCTTGGCCATATTATTTCTGATGATGGTATTAGAGTTGATCCTGAGAAGATCGAGGTGGTTAAGAATTATCCTAGACCTTTTTTCCCTTAGATATTCGGAGTTTCTTGGGCTTAACCAATAACTATAGATGGATTGTGGAAGGGTTTTCCTCTATTTCTTCGCCTTTTACCAATTGACTCAAAAGAAGGTAAAATTCTAATGGTCCAAATCATGTGAGAAGAGTTCCAAGAGTTGAAAGATCGACTTACTTCCACCCAGTTTTGACTCTATCGGAAGGATTTGAGAGTTTTGTTGTGTATTGTGATGCCTCAAGGATTGGTCTTGGTTGTATGTTGATGCAAAATGGTAAAGTTATGGACTATGCTTATAGGAAAATAAAGATTCATGAGAAGAATTATCTGACTCACGATTTGGTGTTAGCGATGATGGTGTTTTCCATAAAGATATGAAGACACTATCTCTATGGTGTTTATGTGGATGTGTTCATCGTTCATAAGAGTTTTCAATATATGTTTAAGAAAAAAGACATGAATCTTCATCATAGGAAGTGGATTGAATTGTTGAAAGATTATGATATGAGTGTTCTTTATTATACGGGAAAACAAATATGGTTGCTGATGCTATTAGTAGATTAACTATGAATCGTGTTGCCCATATTGAGGATGAGAAATAGTAGTTGGTTCGTGATGTGCATATACTATCTTGTTTGGATGTTCGTTGGTTGATTCTGAGGATGGTGGTGTTATTACGCAAAATGACTCAGAATCGTCTCTTTTATCGGATGTGAAAAAAAACTAGATAGTGATCCCAGTTTGGTTGAATTGAATAAAGAGGTTTCCAAAAAATCCATTGAGGCTTTATCCTAAGGGGGAGATGGTGTGCTTCGTTATCAAGGTTTTTTTATGTATTTCCAATGTTAATAGTTTGAGAAAAATAATATTGTCCGAGGCTCATAGTTCTCGATATTATATTCACTCGGAATCCACAAAGATGTATCGTGATTTGAGGGAAGTTCATTGGTGGAATGACATGAAGAAGGATATTGCAGAGTTTGTGGCTATGTGTCTTAATTGCCAATAAGTGAAAGTTGAGCATCAAAACCCGAGAGGTTTGGCTCAAGACATTGAGATTCCTACCTGGAAGTAGGAGGACTTGAGTATATACTTTATTACGGGTTTACCTCATATGCATCGTCAATATGATTCGATTTGGATTGTTGTAGGTTGAATGATTAAGTTGACGCATTTCTTCCTGTTAAGACTCCTTATTCAGTCAAGGATTATGCTAGGTTTTACATTCGATAGTTAGTTAAGTTGCATGGTGTTCCATTGTCAATCATTTCAAATAGATGTACTTAGTTTACTTCTCAATTTTGGAGATCGTTTCAGAAGGGTCTTGGTACTCAAGTTAAGCTTAGTATAACTTTTCACTCTCAGACTGATTGTCAAGCCGATCGGAATAATCAGACTTTGGAGGATATGTTAAGAGCTTGTGTAATTGACTTTAAAGATAATTGGGATGACCATTTTCCATTAATTGAGTTTTCCTATAATAATAGTTACCATTCGAGTACTCAAATGGCTCCATTCGAAGCTCTCTATCGTAGAAGGTGTAGATCTCCTATTGAGTGGTTTGAGGTTCGTGAGGTCACTTTGATAGGGCCCGTTAGGTTTTGAAGCTATGGATAAAGTCAGACTCATTAGAGATAGGTTGAGGAATGCCCAAAATCAACAAAAATCCTATTCGGATGTGAGGAGAAGAGAACTTAAGTTTGAAGTTAATGATTAGGCTTATATCTCACCTATAAAGGGTGTGATATGCTTTGGTAATAAAAGGGAAGCTTAGTCCCCATTATGTAGTCCCATATTAGATTTTGAGGCACTAATATAAGGTGTCTTATGAGTTGGATTTCCCATCGAAATTGGTGTCAGTGCATCCCATATTTCATGTCTCTTTGTTGAAGAAGTGTATTGGTGATCCTACTTTCATTATTCCATTGAAAAGTGTTGGTGTGAAGGAAAGTCTATCTTATGAAGTGGTTTCGATTGAGATTTTTGATCATCAAGTTCGGAAGTTGAGAAATAAAGAAGTTGCTTCCGTGAAAGTTCTTTGGAGGAATCAATTAGTTGAGGGTGCTACTTGAAAAGCTGAAGCCGATATGATGTCCCGTTATCCCCATCTATTTTCCTCCGCTTCAGGCTATCTTAAGGTATTAGTTCCTCATGTTTACTCTTTCAGATTTATGCATCTCAATTATTCTCATGTTTCCATATGCATGCATGTTCATGAAATTGGGTTTAAAAGTCATGTTTTAGCTTGGGATTGTTTACTCCTTGGTTTTATGTATTGTTATGTGTTTTGCATTCATGTTCGGTTGTTAGATATCTTTTCCTACTCTATTCATGCTAGTTTGAGTCTCATTCGAGTATGACTGTTCCCAATAAAAAGATATTGTAATACCTCAAAAGTCAGAAAGTTGATTTGGGAAAGAAAATGTAGAAAAAGGTTCTAGCGCCAGTTCAGACGAGGCCAACCTATGGACCGTACAATATCCTATAACCTGTAGGATGCATTCGTAGGTGCGCCCAACACTTGGAATTTTTTTGAAGTTCAGGAGTTTTTGAATGGGCCCATGGAACTGGTTGTAGGAAGACTTACGTGCCATAGGAGATGGTCGTAGATAAGGCCCTGAAGGTTGATAATTTTCAGAGTTATATGATAATTCCTACGGCCCCACAGGACGGTCAGTAAAAGATTATACGGCCCATAAGTGAAGGTCGTGGAAGGTGAACCAATTAACAGTGTCTCAGAACATGTTCCATGAAAGGGTCCTACGGATTGTAGAAGGGTCTACGGGCCATAGGTAGTCCCGTACTTAAGATTCAGAAAGTTCTGTCTCAGGGTTGTGCAAGACAAAAGCTACTTACGAACCGTATAGAGGTCTACGACCCGTAAGAGGTGGTCGTAGACTAATTTCCAATAGCTTAGAATTTTGGGCATGAGTTCTAAGAACCACTTGGACTATCCGTAGATTGACCTATGACCCGTAGGTGGGTTCCATACGACAGATTTAATTTAGGGATATTTTGGATATTCCTCATTCTTTTAGCACCTAAGATACGTCATTTTGTACTACTCTACACGACCTATATCTACTTAAACCCTTCAAATTTTTCCCATTCCATCTCATTCACATGAAATTTCCTAAGGCATTTAAGGATTCTCGCCCAAGGTCATCTTCTTCTCCAAGCTAGGGTTTCAAGGATTCAAGTCTCCCTTTCAAGCTTTAAGGCTAGATTTTAATGAGGTACGTGAGAATTCCATTCATGAATCATTTCCATCCATGGAGTCCCAAAGGTTTTCCTACTTTTTCATGAATTTCAATCCAAGTTTCTAGGATTTTGATGATCTTGCATTGAGTTCCATTAATTATGATCTATTTCACTTCAATTTATCTTATTATGCATAAATTGATCTTAATTATACGTTTTTATGGAATTTACATGAACCCATGCAATATGCCTACTTGACTATGAACTATGATTGTAAGGATGTTGTGACAAAGTATTTGCATGATTTTTATGAAGACAAAAGTCGCTTCAAAGTAAAGAATGCTTATCATGACAAATTTTCATGATTTTTCTACGAATGAGCTTATCATGATTTTTGATGCTTAGATAGACATCACTATGAACATGCTATGATATCATGATTTGTTAAAGGAGCTATTCTTATGGTTTTCACGTATTTATGATGAATTTGGTCTTACAAATATATTTTCATTTTTGATGACTATATTATGATTATGCCTATTTTTTTTAGAGTTTACCTAGCATCAAGCGGATATAGGGATGGAGGCTCTCCCATTAGTAAAGGGCAAATCTCTGGTAGCAATACCTTATTCATAACTATGTGCTTCCGTAGGACTTTGTCTTAATTGACTCTAGCTAGTGGATCCACAGCAGCTCATGTTTATGATGCTTACCTTGGCAAGTAGGACGATCTCTTTTTGGTGTGGGAGGTATGACAATGGACTCCATGTTATAGCTCACATGGTTTATGTTGGTTAACAGTTAAATTTTACTATGTTATGTTTTTAATTATGATCTACATACGAGTTTTGCGTTGACCATGTCTCATGTTTCTAATGATGTTTTAAAGGATTATACTATATTTTAGCTTGATCATTGCACTATCACATTTTATATCATGCGTTGCACATTCTCCATACTCAGTACATTCCATAGTACTGACAGCATACTTCTTTTTCCTATACTATTTTATAATATAGGTCACGACACTTTCACTCACCCTAGTAGTTAGTATAGACTCCTCTCAGCTTACAATTTGGTGAGTCCTCGTGTTCTGAGGACGGTCATGTGATGTTTTCATTTGAACATTATTTATTTGGATTGGTGGTGATCTAGGGCTTGTCCTATGCCTCATCTATGTCATTAGAGGCTATGTTAGACTAGTACGTCTTATTTCTGCTTTGCAAATGTTGTTCTCAGATTCTCTTATCTTGAGTTGCTATGATCAAATTGCTTTCAAGACTTATCATTCACATTTTGTTTACGTTGATTCTATGTTGTTTAAGTCATGCTTATGCTAAAAGGCTTGTTTAGGGTCTTTCAGGATCGTATTCGTCGTGTCACGTCTAGGATCTACCTTGGATCGTGACTGTCTATATGGATGGCTTGTTATGTATTTCAGATTAACCACGTCTCTAGCACTTTCATGAGGTTGATGAACCATGTGTTGAAGCCTTTCATCAACAAGTTCGTAGTCGTTTAATTCGACGATATCCTTGTGTATCGTAAAACGGTTGAAGAACTTGTGTACCATTTAAGGTTTATTAAAAAAATCGAAGAAAAAATTAAATCAAATCGATAAATTATATAAATAAATTTTATCATTAAGTATGTAAAATATTAATTTTAATAAATATTGTTAAATACTTTGTATATTTTTTTCATGAAAATTTTGTTTATCTAATAGGCTAATGAACAGTTCATCTTCCAAAAGAAAGTCATGAATCCAAACTCATTTCTTCAAAGAAATTTTTTGAGATATGCCTATATTTTTATTTTATTTTTGGTATTTCTTATAAACTTTAAAAAAGGGTCATAGTTGCCCTTATGCTTTCACAAATAAGTTATATTTATCCTTCGTTATATTTTTCAATAAATTTGTCTCTTTCATCAATCTTTGGGATCATATTTGCCCTGGTCTCTAAAAGAAAGTTATACTTACCTCCTACGACATTAAATGATCATGTCTTCAACATATTTGCTCTTTTATCCAACTTTAGGGTTACTTGCCCTTGTACTATCAAAAAAAGCAATATTTATCCTTGCTGCATTAAATTTCATGTCCCGCCTTAATTTTTTTATGTGGCGCCTATGTGGCACATTAATTTTCCAATTAAATCTACTAATCCATTTTAACCCTCCTACCCAACCTACTAGGATCCTTTTCAAACCTAAAATGTTTGAGACAGTCCTTGACAAATTCAACCTTTTCAAGTGTCAAATGGTAAAAGTGTTCACCTAATGTAAAGGCTGATAAAACAAGCATCAATAGAAGGAGTAGCTGAAGACAAACATTATAAATAAGAGAAAAAAGAATAAGACAAAAGAGAATAAGAGATGAACAATCTAAATATTTCATATCACCTTCAAATTCAAAATTCAATATGGCTAAAGTCAGATTTTACTTGTGATTCAATGTTCATTTCTGGGAAAATAGCAATGTCAATCAAGAGAAGAAGCATCATTGCTAAAGAATAAGAGAGAAGCAAAAAAAAAAAAAGATATTTTCATGTACTCCTTCCATCCTAACGTACCCTTATAGTTGGATAGCTGTTGTCTTCTTTTATTGAGTGAACTATGGACACCTCAACCTCATAAAGAGACGGTGTTTATTATAATTTAGGCCAAACTGCTGTATCAACACTTGGAAGTATTCTTTTCACAGTAGAACTGACGCTTCTTGTCTCAGGTACCAGAGAAGCTAACACTTACCAGATTTACCAGTTGAATAGATAATTATCCAGCAGACAACTAACAAGTGCTGAAAACTCATTGCATCTCAAAGATATGATTTTCTTTGTTCACACAAAAGATATCAAAGAAGTACTGGTTTAATTGTACCCTTTTCATTTTTTTGAAAAAAAAAAAAAACTTCCAACTACCTAAAAAACATGAAGCATGTGCTATTATGAAAGCGAACTTGATCTGAAAGCTGCAGAATCGCACATGGGACAGGAGGCCATCTCTGTATTATGCAACTTAATTCAGCCATCCATGTTCACATACGTTTACACGAAGAGCAGGCATTTTCCTCAAGCCCAAGGATTTTAAACTACAAAGGGTAAGAATATCCTCGTAGGTACTTTGAATCCACACCTGATTCACGTACCAGCGCCAGACGTCCTGTTCGCGCTACCTGTTATGGTAATCAGGCCAGGAAGCTCAGCCTCAAAAAACACAACCATAAAGGAAATTGCAAAGGAAAATTAAAGGTTTCACATGGCCTCATGAACATAGAGCTTTTGGGAAATATACAGAACATGGTAGTACGATATGCGCTATTTTAGCCACTACATGAACTTAGTCATCGCTGCTCATTTGGTAGGCTAAATAAGGAATACAATATCATCTTCCCTATGGGTTGTCAACTGAAATCTACTCATTAATGACATTAAACTCGATTAAATGTATTCCCCTTTCTTGAGCGAATAGTTTTAGCATCTGCATAACCACACCATACGGTGACCAAATTATCTCACATCTCCACCACCACCACCCCTCGTGCTTCCCACTATCTTTTTTCCTTTTTTGTTTTGGTCCCTCTCTGATGCTTATTCAATGTCTTACAACTTATTTTTTCTCAATTTAATGCAAAAATTCATATTTCACATTGGCGCCAAAAATCTCCTGAAGAAGAATGTACAGATTATGCAACACATTTAGGTCAACAGCATCTCTTCACAAAGGTTTATACTTAAAGACTTCATTTCATGAACTGAACATAAGCTGGAATGCATAATTTGATCCCCATTCTCGTTGTCTCATGAACCAAACTAATGACTGAAACGCTGTAGTAAAGACTAGTCATTATAGTGACCCTTATCCCTTTGTATTACAATTCCCTATTACACTCCATCCCTATCACAATCCCTGGACTTCGAAGCCCTTCTTACCTCATTTTTGGGCTAGCAGCAGCACTGGATATTAGGGGATAATAATTTTGATATCAAATAACAGGATTGCAATAAGTAACTAACCTCACAAATACCATAAGGCTCTAGTAGCCGCTGCAAAGCAACCATCTTATGCAAATCTCCTGTAAGCTGGACAAAGCAAAGAAAACAATAGCTCATTAAAATGGTCTAGAGAAGCTTCATCAATATTAGATAAAAGTAAAGGGCTGCCAGGTTGGTCCAATAATTGCAAGTGAAGTGCAGATAAAGCTTTCATACAAACTTTTTTCTTCTTCAGGACAAGAATTAAGAGTGCTACTCGAGTGCTACTCCGTAGAACATAAAGAGACAAAAAAACTGATTCGTCATGATCCATGGTTGTCTGAGGGATCAAAATGGGAATGGTGAATGATTGCATGTTCATAAAAGCAATAGCTGGCCCATGCCAGTTTCTTCATTGAAGTGCAAAACCTTATGCAAGGGATGCAAGCATCAGCTATGAATGATGTATTTCCACTAAAACAAACAAGGAGGGGAAATGGAGGATGAAGCAGGAGCACTTGAAAAACCAAACTTAAATATAACAAATTTAAATACACAATGTTTCTTGCACTAACCCAATAGGCATATCATACACCCAGTAACAAAGACAGCCTGTAAACTAAGTCCAGAGAACACATCCAAAATACTAGTGCAAGGGAATATTCACCTCAAGAGTTATAGTATGGTCAGACACATCAACAGCTTTTGCTCTGAAAATGCTGGCAATATCAAGAACATTGCGGCGTGCTGCAGCATTCACAGCAATCTTTATCAACATTAGTTCTCTCTCAGCAAATGGGTGGTGAGTAAAATCCCGAACCTGAACAGATGCACAAATCCATTCATCATTTTCTGATCATTTGCAAACAAGAATGCAAATTAACATCATAATCTTAGATCGATAGGATCCTAACAAGTTGTTGTTCGTACCAGGAAGGCAACATTGTGTTCAACACAGTAATACCGATACTTGGTTCTTGGCTTGAAAAACAGTTATCTTTGGTTGGTTGGTTTTTGTTTGGACTTTGGACAACAAATGTTTGGATCTGATTTTTCTTTTAAGAAAAATAAAAGGATCAAGGATTTTGAAAACACTCGCAGAAAAATAAATGTGCATGCTTTTTAAAATATTAAAACAATATGTCAGAATTTGCATTTTAACCAGAGGAAGTAGGTCCAGATCAGGAACAAAAGATTGTTTTATGTTCCCGGAGTTGGTTACAAAACCGAGAAACAACTTCAAACCACATTCATTTTCAAAGATAGACAAGTTAGTCCCTTGTTAGACATGAATGATTTGAAAATTTAAGGGGCATGGCATGACAAGGTGCATGACACTGTATTTCTATATGTGCTTTTTGGTTTAGCCCCAATCTACACCAAAAGAAGTAGAAGGAATAAAGGTCACCCATTTCACAGATTCTGAAAACGATACTCACTAAACATCAAAACTCATAAAAATCACTCACTGTAGTTTCAACTACTAATAGGAGTAATGTGCAACACTAAATCTAAAGCATACACATCAGACTCTTAAAGTTATATATGTAAGATGACATACACATCAACTGTTCAATAAATCCATCAACAGTTCAATGCTTAACTTTTAGAAGGTAATAAAGCTGTATATAAATAACCAGCACAAAAATGTGCTGGAAACCAAAATGAAAGTTACATTAGAGGATCCAAACAAAGGTATAAACTAAAGACTAAGAACTCCTTGCTCTTCTTACAAATTAAACCTAATATCGATAATTAAAACTGGATCATCTATATAGTCTGACTTGCACCAAAACAAAATTGAAGAAAACATTCATTTTGAATCATTGCAAGAGGTTGCTTGTATCTTCAAAAGACTTTGAGTCCTCTCTTTTCATATAGTCCATCAAATTGTTGTTGGGGAAATTTTCCAACAACTCTTGAGAGAAAATTCTACACAGTTGCCATTACATCTGTCTTTATTACTTTCCATCATTTGATTAAAAAGAACCATAGTATATACATCTGGTTTAGGAGTTTTATCTGTTGCACATAACTGAAGACATTCCAGGCTTCCTTCTCCTCGATAGGCTTCTGTAATTCTTCTTGTTCCTCTGTAGTGACTGAAGGGTAATTGTTCATGTTACATGGTCTCCACTCTAGTGTCAAGAGTATAGCTTCTCATAAAATGAAATAATCTCCCTTTTGATATCAGTTGTCTCCACAATAGCCTCCCCTTACACCACCAACTGGTCAATATACTTGTTCCTCATATGAAAATTGACTATTCTTTGGAAGAACTTCATATTTCTATCCCCTAGTTTAAGCCGCGGTGTTCTGGATCTTTGCTTCCAAGTTATTTCTTCCTCTTTTGTGTAATTTGCAATAACATAGCAGGTCTTCTTTTCTGGTAACCTCTTCCTTATTTAAGCATCTTTGTTGCTGTATATTATCCAGTTCTGTAATTTGGTTCAGCATCAAAATTTTCCCCATCTCCAAATTCACATATGTGCTTGAGCTCCATTCTTTTAATTTCCCTTTCAAAGCTTTAAGTTTAGCAGCTAAGATATAATTTGGCTTTCCTTCTATAACAAAAGATGTCCACCAAATCTTGACTCTTATCACAAAAAAAATCAGTTTCCAACCACCAACTTTCGAACTTGAAGTAAGATTTGGTGTGCTCCCATCTACCAATTGTAACACTGATTCTAGGGAGTATCTCTTGTTTGATGTTGCTGAACATATCATTCCATTCTACAAAAGAAGAAGAACCCATCAATTGGGAAGATGTTTCCAAACTAGTTTCCTGGTCCATGTATAGCTTGCCCCTACCAGTTAAGGATCAAACATCTCCTTCTCTTCAATAAAGTTATAGTGTACCTCGTGCTTCTGCTACAATTCCTCTTTTCAGAGGTGGATCTAACAATATCGAAATCATCACCTATCACCCAAGGCCCTATGAAATGTGAACAAGCCCCTTGTAGCCCCAATCTCCCACCAAACTTCTTGGCTTTCATTGTTACCCTTTGGAGCATAGACCCCTGTCATATGCCATTTAAAGTCCTAATTTTATCTAAAACTGCATGTCAAGAGTATATGACCTGTTTGCTACAACCTGCCCCTACTATATCTTGCTATCCCACATCATTAGTGCCTCACCTAGTTCCACCAGCCTCTAATTGTTCATACTTCACTCTCATATTTCCCATGCTGTTTGATTGTCTCCCAAATATTTTCTAGTTTTGTTTCCAGAAAACAGAAGACATTTTCTTTCCATTTAAGGATCAAGCTATTAACCATTTCCCATGCTGTTTGATTGTCTCCCAAATATTTTCTAGTTTTGTTTCCAGCAAACAGAAGACATTTGCTTTCCATTTAAGGATCAAGCTAATAACCATTCTCTTTGCCCTGAGATTTAACCGCCTTGCGTTCGATATTATTTTGACATTCATTATTTCCCAATTAAATCTTCCTTCCCCGGTTGCTTGCCCCAATGCTTTTGAGTTTCATATCAATGACGAAACCTTTCAATTCTTGTAAGCCTTTTATTTATGGAGTTGCCGTAACCACGGGCTCTGACTCCTGTTCATTTGCTTGCCATTTGCTATCAATATTCATGAAGAGGGCCAAAGCATCCGCTTCGCAACCATGAATATCAATCCCAAACTGCTTGCTCAATTTAATCACCATCTGACGAACACACTAAGATGCATCCATCTCCCCATCTATCTCCTCAATTTGATACTAATATTTAAAGGTTCAGCATCCTCGATAGGCCATATAGCAGCCTCAAAAAGATTCGACTAATTGCATGTCTTCTTTGTTTCTTTTACTATCAGTTTGTGTTCCTTCTCCCTTTAATGTTTGTCATGGCATTTTCACAATCGTCCCCTGCTTCTTGGTTCGTCATCTCAATTATTTTTGGAACTGATGCTTTTTAGTTGCTTGAGTCGTCATATCTCCAGAACTGCATTTTAAAAAACCAAAGTTTGTACTGTTTAGCTTCAATCTCCATCAGCATTGGGTCCATTTTATTGTGGCTAACCATATTTAACTGCTGTGCCTATGCTGCTTTATTAAGCTTGTATTTGAAATTTGGCATTTGTTTTGGATCTTAACTTTCTATATTACAGTTGTTTTCCCTACTCTCTTCCATATAAGGCTTTATTGTCCATTCGTCCTTTGCCACCACTGCTTCATCTCCTCTGGAGAACACCTTGGTGATTCGCACCAGAGAGGTATAACTTACCTTTATCTACTGTCTTCACATCTTTCGGAACTCCTTCTCCATCTCCTTGGGTCTTTATTCTCTCCCATTTTAGATGGTTTTTTAATGAGGTCTCCTCATCTGTTTCCAGTCATCCCCCACAATGATTGCCGCTGGTTTTGAAGAATTTTGTATCCAGAGATGGAGTAGAAGACCCATAGCTCTAATCAATGTCAAAGTTTTTCGTTGACTAAATAAGCAGCAGCCAGCAGTCGGTGACCACCACTCCAGATGAATCTTCACCCGCTTCCACCACCACTCCCCCTGCAAGATGTGTTCCGCCATATATTTATTTGGAAACTCGAACAGGAAAAGACAGCCACACATCGCAAATTTAGTGTTGCGATGGATGAAGAGGGCACGAAAGTGAGGCTTGCCACTCAACTTATCCCCAAGACAGAAAGCTTTAAATATCTTGGATCCATCATCCAGAGTAGTGGGGACATCGATGATGATGTCACGCACCGCATTGAAGCAGCGTGGATGAAATGGAGGCTTGCCTCTGGAGTCCTATGTGATAGGAAAGTGTCACCTAAACTTAAAGGTAAGTTCTACAGAATGGTGGTTAGACCAGCATTGCGTTGTTATATGGAGTGGAGTGCTGGCCAGTAAAGAACTCTCATGTTCAGAAGATGCATGTTGCGTAGATGAGGATGCTGAGATGGATGTGTGGACACACTAGGAGTGATAAGATTAGGAATGAGGTTATTTGGGAGAAGGTGGGAGTGGCAGACAAGATGAGAGAAGCGAGACTGAGATGGTTTGGGCATGTGCAGAGGAGGTGTGTCAACGCCCCAGTTAGGAGGTGCGAGCGGTTGGAATTGGAGGTTATGCGGAGGGGTAGGGGTAGACCGAAAAAGTATTGGAGAGAGGTGATTAGACAAGATATGACACTACTCCACATCACCGAGGACATGAACTTAGATAGAAATGAGTGGAGGTCGCGGATGAGGGTAGAAGGCTAGTTGGGATAGAATGATGTCTTGCCGAGTGTCGATTTAGGGGGGTCGTAGGACTAGGCGTGCCTTTATAGTTGTGTTGTTATTGCCTTTGATTATCACATTACTTTGCTCTTGTTATTGTTCTTGTCTTATAAAATTTGCATCGCTTTTTTTGCCATTATGCTATAAATATTATTTTTCTCTCTTACTTGGGATTGTGGCTTTTGAGCCGAGGGTCTTTCGAAAACAGCCTCTCTATCTCCATGAGGTAGCGGTAAGGTCGACGTACATCTTACCCTCGCCCCAGACCCCACTTGTGGGATTTCACTGAGTATGTTGTTATTGTTGTTGCATTCTTCCAAGCACTAACAGATCACTTTTAGATATCTGCTAGCATTGGTTTCTCCTTCAAATATTCGCTGAAGGTGCCAACCACACACCTTTCCAGAAATCTATTCTCAAGATACTCGGCTCCTCCAGATTTGAATTGTATTTTTGCAAGTGTTGATTCGAGCTTCAGCAGATTCCTTGTCGGCCATTTACTAGCTCGGACAAAATCTGCATAAGGAATCTTTCGATAATAAAGGCTCCTATGTATTCTTTAATGAAATTCTCAAAATGCAATGCCACTCCACCCTGCATTGAATCTAACCTCAGGAATAATAATGACCTATCTATTTTCTCCTTGTCCAGTCACTATGCTTATTAATCTTCCAAATTTGTTATGTTTCATTGAGCAACAGAAGCTTAACTGTTTCTCGCTTAGCTTCCATCTTCTAATGTGTGGACCAGAATCTTTTGGTGCCTCCCGTAAAACGAAACCAGCCACTCCATGGTTTTCCTACTGAAAGTAGTTCTACACATCAAATATCTGCTTCAGCTCTGGCAATGAGTCTGGTAATGCACATGAATTAAAACCCACAGCAAAATAAATCATTTTCTCACCCATGTTAAGCTACAGTTTTTAGATTAATCACTAATAAATGATTAGTAGAAAACTATTGAAATTGCAGGAAACTTTCAGAGATCGCTGGAGAAAAAAGAAGTTTTTCCTGACCTCCAGAAACTTGCCTGAGAGAATTTCTCGCTCACGTTTCAAGCACCTACAATATCCCCAAATTTGCATTTTCATGCAGAAGTAAATAATTGAACTTTTTAAATGCAAAAGCACCCAGGAAAGTGGTGCAAGAAATCTCCTTTGAGGTAGAATGCTCCACTTGTTCAATGAAAGGTGTGGACAAAAATGCTAAAGCAAAAGGGAATCCTTTGAGGATGCACCAAAGGGTGTGGCCTAGTGGTCAGTGAAGTTGTTTGAGACCTGTGAAGTTCAAATCCTACCGGAGGCAAAAATACTAGGTGATATCTTTCCATCTGTCAAGTCTTAGTGGATAGATTTTGTAATGACTCTGAAGATCATTTTTGGAAATCTCTAGAAAATTACCATTTTACCCCTTCCGATAGTTGTCTGAGTCATGTTTGATCAGTTTATGAGATTAGAATTGAAACCAGATCGAAAAGTTGAGATTTTTGAAAGTTTTGGAGTTTTAGAGGCTTTTGAGTTGGAATAAGTAACTTTAGTCATCATCCGGAGCTACGAGTCTTGAAATGGATTTCCATCAATTCCATCAGCTCCGAAATGCGAAATTTGGTCTAAAAGTGTTGTCGTTTTCAGTTCCAAGGTTTGAATGGTGATTTGAGCCCTTGAGTTGTGATTTAAGTGGAAGTAAAGGCCAAAGTTTGACTTTGGTCATCATTCGGAGTTCGGACATTCATAAAGTGATTTTAGGCCTGCATAGAGCTTCGGTTTATTTTTCGGAGGTTCCATGGGCATTTTAGTCTTTTTGGTGAAAATTAGCAAGTAGTGGTCTTAACGGGTGACAGGTCAAGGAGACCTCGGATCAGTGTTCCAATGGTTCCAATGAGTCCGGAACGTTGAACTTAATAGGGTAGCATGTTTGGTTTGTGTGCACAGGATTCCGAACGAATCCTGAGGGTCCTTTCAGAGAATTTTGAGTCTTGATGTTTTGCAGATGTCTGATAGCTGGGTTTACTCTTCGCGTTCGCGGCCACGATCGTATTTGCAAGAGGTGGTGATGCTTGGCCTCCGCATTCGCAGATCCTTAGCCACGATCGCAAAGGGTGGTGTTGCTTGGCCTCTGCGTTCACGGAGCCTTGGCCGAGATCGTGGAGAACAAATGACCTGGGCGGAACTTAAATTTCCCAAAACGTGATTTCTTCCACATTCCTCCATTTTTCGACCTTAAGAGCTCTAAGGATGCGGTTTCAAAGAGGGTTTTCAAGATAAATCTTTTGGGTAAGTGATTTTAACTCCAATCCTTCATTACCCATTTTATTATTTTGTGATTTCAACATCAAAATTAGTGATTTCAATTCCAAAAATTGAGGGTTTTCTCATGGACTTTGAATTTGGTATTTTGGGCAATTGGGGGTGATTTCTAACTCGTTTTTCGATACGATCTCACGTGTGAGTTCCTGAATCTTTGGGTAACATATTTTCAATAAAAATTTCCACATTTACCCTTAGCCCTTGGATTTGACTTTTTGGATATATTTGGACCCGATTTTTGAAAATAACAAAATGGATATCGTTGTTCATGATTTCTTATGGGATTCTATATTTGTATAGATTGTGTGGATTCAGAGGCTCGACGTAAAGGAAAAGCCCAAGTCCCGAGTTGATTTCTTCACTTTAAGGCAAATGGACCTCTTTGACTTCTTTACAACGTGCTTAGACTCTATGTGTTGCTTCGTTGTGATTGGGAGTAATGGGGAATAATGGGGGTGTGCGTGTGGATAAAATGATGAGTATCCACCCGAACACTAGAGTCAAGCATGTTGGGTTAAATTGTACGTGTTGAGTCACTATTGTATGTGATGCTATGTGGGCTTGAGATGGCTATTATGATGTTTTGTTTTATTATGCCCATGAGTGGCACGATTGATTCTTTGAATGAAAATTGCTAACCTCTCATTGTGCTTGTCATCTTGTGTACTTGTATGTTGGTGAAACTCAAATATAAGATCAGTATCCTTATTATGCCGATGGAAAATGGTTTCGGCGAGTGTTATGCCGATGGGAAATGGTTCCGGCAAGATGAAAAAGAAAGACAGAGGATATGATATCGAGGGACGTACCCCCGCCGAGGGTGATATGATATGATTTCGAGAGACATGCCCCGCACCGAGGGCGGATGCATGGACTAATAAGTCCCACATGGGTCCTGACGTGCTTGTGCAGCGGGTGTGTACCGATAAGACAGACATGCATTATTTTCTACGACATTTGCATTGCAATTGCACATCATTATTATTGATCGATGTTAGTGAGTGATCTATTATCTTGGTGATAGATTGCTTTTGTCAATGCTACTTGAAAATTCCCCCTTCTCCTTGTTATTGATATTGTTGAGAACCAAATGGTGTTGCTTATATGCTAACTACTTCTATCGTGTTTTATCCTTAATTACTATTGCATCTGTTAGGATGGGTTGGTTGTTGAATCTCTGTGCAGGTTGTAGTATTCGTAAGTTTGGATGGTGCGTCAGGGTTTAGGGTGCTCGTCACCGCTTCGTTTTAGGTCAGCTAGGGATGCTTGCTAAGTACCCGTTGTTGTTTTGGTACACACTCCCTTTCTTTTCTACACTTGTGTAGGTCATGAGCCCGCCAGTACATCCTGATCTCCTTCTTGCATCAGTGTCCGAGGCTTACATTTTGGAGTACGTGAGGTAGTTGTTAGTTGCTTCGGCAGGCATCACATACCCTTTAATTTATGTCCTTAATCTATTCTAGATATGGAGACATTCAGACTTGTATTTTCTTTGAATTTGTATTGTTATCTAGTGGCTTGTACTCGAGACACCAAGTTTTGGGGAAGGTTTTATATTTATATACTTATGAATTATGCGTAATGTTGTTCTTAGTTCCTTAGTTTCTCTTCTTTTCTAGAATTACCCTTATAAAAAATTGTCCAAGCTTACCTGTCTAGGTGGGATAAGACAGGTGCCACCACACCCGATTTTTGGGTTGGGACAAATTTACCTGGTGCCTATACCAGTGGGATGTAACAAGTACCGTATTGAATTAATCGAGGTGCCTACAAGTTGGCTCCGACACCACTGGTACCAACAAAAACGAGAGTCCTTTGAGGATTGACAATTTCTTCTTAAGTAGTACACCCAGAGAATAGGAACTGGTTAACACATTGGGATACAAAGTTGAAAGAGTGACTAGGTTAAAATCCTCCTAAACTATCATCATTGTATGAATTTCATACCTAAACTACTAAGCGTTCACAAACCCCCCTAAGCTACTATGAACTCATATTAAACCCCCACCCCACCCCCGAAGGAATATGACAGGTTACGTGAACATCATGCCCCAAAAGCTCTTCCAAGGAGTTTCACGTGGCAGTACGCATGGAATTATTTTTTAAGTGAATGGTTAAAATCCCCAAAACTACCATCGTTTTATTAGTTTCATGCATAAACTATAGTGTTTGCAGAACCCCACTGAACTCATTGTGCCAGGTGTACTCTTTTTTCATCTCCCACGCAACTCTCAGGAAGTTATCCTAAATATTGTGCCACATATTCAACTGGTGGGTTTTCAATCAAAGAAAGTTATAGTCCAGGGGTAACAGGAATATCCAGTAGTATAAGTATGAAACTCGCAAAATGGTGAGAGGTTAGGCCGTTGGGGGTTTTTTAAAATATATTTACTCAAGTGAAAAAGTTCCCAACAAATGATTAATGAGCAGTTCAATACTTGAGGAACAACTTCTGAAAAGTGCACCCAAAAGAGGGAAAAGAAAAAGAAAAGACATTGTAGTACTTCGCCAGATGAATATACTACTCTATAAAGTTCATCCTAGATTTAGAAGGCTTTATCTGGTATTAAATATGTTCTGTCACGATAATGTGAATTAAAAGAAAAAGTGACTAAAACATCACCATTCTTACACCAAGTCACTTCCCAGCCTCTGAAGAAAGTTCTACAGTTGACAAGTGAATGCAATTTTTTGACTAAAATATGTACAAAATCATCCATCGGATTGGATGTCGAGCCAGCACTTCTGATGGATGACTACTTACCTCATGAATATCAACCAACTTATACAGTTGCTGCACCAACTTGCTAATTGACTCATCTGTACCAGGAACAACTGTCGTAATACGAGAAAGCCCCTCAACTTCAGCATGTCCAACAGCTAAACTCTGGAGAGAAAATTGAAAAACAATTAATTAGGAAGAAGAAGAAGTCGAAAGGATATGAAAACTTAGCTTCTGTTACGAAAAACCCAAATATTTGAACCTACTTGGATGTTATACCCTCGTCGAGCAAAAACTCCAGTGACTATGTTGAGAACTCCAGGAGAGTCATTCACAAGCATTGACAAAGTGTGTGAGCGGAGCCCACTTGTCTGGAAGAATTAAGCCAATGACTAAAGTGAACATCATTTGTAGGCACTTTTCAAATGAATAGACTATCAGTCGAGACATGGAAAACATGAAGACGTGGAACTCAAGAATGAAAAGACTAGCAAAAGCTGTTCCCAATCTGAAACATCCTTAGAATTGCAGAATATTTATGGGCCATGTCACCATGGAGATTACTCAAGCAAACATCAAGACAAAGACAGCTGAGACAAAAATTAAAATGCAATCAGTGAGAAATTAAGGAGGCAATTAAATACAAATTCAAGTTAGCTCTGGGTTTTTGCCCGAGGGCACAAACTAAGTTTCATATATTGTGCTCACAATCTTTATTGGGAGAGATCTAAATGGCCATGCAGATAAAGATAGCGACAACATTGAACAAGTCTATGGTGGTTATCGTTATGGTACTAGAAATAACTAAAGGAAGGCTACATTAGAATTTGCATTCTCACCCAATTACTTATAAGAGTGGGGGTAACCATAGTCAAACAGACTTTATCCTTACAAGAAGACGAGATAGAAGTATATGCAAGGATTGTAAGGTTATTAGGGAGAAGTGATGACCACCCAACATAGGTTAATAGTCTTAGATGTAAAGCTTAGGAGTAGAGTGGGAAAGGTGATGGATTAAGTTTCAGATATTGTGCTTACAATCTTCATCAGAGGAGATATTAATGGCCATAGAGTTAAAGATAGCGACGACTTTGAATAAGTCCATAGCGGTTATGGTTACGGTACTAGGAATGACAAAGGGAACGCAATATTAGAATTTGCTTTAGCTTATGATGTAGTGGTAGCTAACACATATTTTAAGAAGAGAGATTCTCACCTAATTATTTATAAGAATAGGGGGGAACATAGTCGATCGTTAAAAGAATATGAGAATAGAAGTATATGCAAGGACCGTAAGGTTATTACAGGAGAAGAGATGACCTCCTAACATAGGCTAATAGTCTTAGATGTAAAGATTAGGAGTGGAGTGAGAAAGGTGTTGACTTGCAAACAACCGCAAATTAGGTGGTGGGCACTAAAGGGCGCTAATTATTGTTTCAAGAAAAATACGGGAGAGGGGAGTTTGGAACTTCGAGTGAGACGCAGACATTATACGAAAGAAAATGTCAAGTTGCATTGGAAAATAACAACTGAAGTGTTTTAGGTATGCCTAAAGGTATAGGACCTCAACCACATGAATCCTGGTGGTGGTATGAGAGGTAAAAATAGTTATTAAAGCTAAAAGAGATAGTTAGAGGAAGTTTCCAAAAGAAAAGGACGGAGAATCCTTAAAGAATACAAGAGAGCTAAGAAAGGAAATTGTAGTAAATCCCTAAGGGAAGCTTTAGATGGCTTGTATCGCAAGCTAGGGACACAAGAAGGGGAGAAAGAAATGTTTAAACTAGCACAACTAAGAGAGAAGAAGGATAAGAATTTAAACCAAGTGAAGTTTTTTTTTAAAGTTAAATATGGGCAAAAAAGCCCATTTATTGAATCAAAAAAAAAGGTTCCAACATAAAGTGTATCAAGGATGATTCTCAACAAGGGTTTACAGGAGATAATGAGATCAAGGAGAGATTGAAATACTATTTCGATAATTGCTTAACTCAAACCAAGAGAATACCAATTTAGACCAACACACATTTGTGAATAATAGAAACTTTAGCTATAATGGTAGAATTAAGCCGACAGAGGTAAAGGATGTCATGAAGAATATGAGGATTGAAAAAGCTTGTGGCCCTGATAGTATTCTATAGAGGTTTGGAAGTGTCTTGGAGAGGTCGGAATAGAATGGCTCACCAAGTTATTCAATGCTATAATAAGAAGTGGTAGGATGCCCAATAAGTGGTGGAAGAGTACCCTGACTTCGATTTATAAGAACAATGGAGACATTCAAAGTTGTGCAAAACTATCATGAAATTTAGCACAAGAGACATATGATGAAACTCTAAGAAAGAGTGATAGACCAGACTCTTTTTAGGAACACGAAGAGTGAAAGACAATGAGTTTGGATTTATGCTCGGTAGATCTACAACGGAGGCTATATTCTTGCCAAGAAGATTAATGGAAATCTATCGCAAAAAGAAGAAAGATCTATACATGGTGTTTATCGATCTAAAGAAAGCATATGATAGAGTATCGTGCAAGGTTCTTTGGTGGGTGAAGGAGAAGAAAAGAATTCCTATTAAGTATATATATAAATATAAAGGACATGCATGAAAGAGTACTTGTTAACCCTAGGATAAACTAACTGACAAAACACAAGATGAGGTTCTGTGGTGTATGTTATTTGCTGATGATATTGCTCTAATTGAGAAAAATAGTGATGGTGTCAACCAAAAACTTGAACTATAAAGAAGCACTTCAGAAACTAAGGGTTTTAGGATAGTAGAAGTAAGACTGAATATATGCATTGCGGGTTTAGTCAACATGAGGAGAGAAGTTGAGGTAAGACTAGACGAGATTCCAGTGCCAAAATGCAAACAATTTAGATATCAAGGCTCGTTATGTCAAGAGAATGGAATGATAAATGAAGGTGTTTCTCATAGGATTAAACTAGGATGGTTGAAATGAATAGGTGCTACAGGGATCGATCCTAATCTCAACAGTGGCAAAGATGAAAGATCCAAACTATTCCTTCCTTTGGATCTTTTATTATAGAGAGCAAGAGCGATAAGCCCATCATATAATATACAAGGAAAATGTAAATACAAAAGCATGTTGCTTTGGTTTTCCAAGAAAAATTCAACAAAAACCCCTTCCTGAAAATTGCACAATTAGGTTCATATCCTTTATAGGTTATAGCTGTAATGACCCGTTAGGTCATTTTGAGAACGAGTCCTCTTCCCTTCATAAAAGACTCATTCCGTATATTTAAATTGGGAATTTTGGACTATTCGATAACTTCAGTTAATTAATTGATGGGTGATTTTAAATAATTAATTTAATTGATGGGCTAAAGTATTAATTTATTTAATACTTATACCATTTTTCTTATATTTAATAAAATAGGTTAGTAGGGTTTGTTATTTTAGTACATAATTAATTAGAAAAAGAAGAAAATAAATAATAATAAAAGAAAAGAAAAAAAATAAAAATAAAAAATATATATATATACAAACTGGACGAGAACAGCGACGAACGAGAAACGATTACAAACTGAAAAAAAAACATACGGAGAAAGAAAGAAAAGAAAGGGGAAAAGAAAAATAAAGGAGGAGAAAAACAGGGATTTTCATTCCAAAGAGTCAAGGCAATTATTCTCATCCTTTCCATTAAATTTTTATGCGATTATGAACATATTTTTAGGGTATATTGGTGGAGAAATAACGCTGAAATAAGAAAATATGACCCTAAAGTTCTTCACATAAAATCTTGATTTGGGGGTCAAATAACGATCCGTTTTAGCTGAAATTTGACATGTGAGTTTATTTTATCATGAGTGAACATAATCGGAAAAAAAAATCAGATTTGACTTCAATGACTCGGGATGACTTTTTGACCCAATTTTGATCCGAAAATAAATATAGCAATATGAGTGTCATTGGATTCGTATTCTTATGAAGATTATGTATTTGAACATATTTTGATCGTTAGGAAGCGTTACGAAAGTCTCGAGTTTTAAAGTGATTATTCAATTTAATTAAGGTTTAACCCTAGTTTTGAAATTCAGAAAATATGGGAGTTGACATGTTAAGTGGCATCAAGATTAGGAACGTGTTTATAGATTTGCTTAAATTTTTGGGTCTAGGCTAGACATATGGTAATAAGGGTGTTGTTAGTTTCGAAAATCTTATTGTGATTATTTATTTGACTAGATTACGTTGATTTGGAGGCCCAAGAAAAGGGAAGGCTCAAGTCCCGGAGTGATTGCTTGATTAATTAAGGCAAGTGAATTTCTAAACCTCGATTTAAGCTTGTAGATGCTTGTATTTTCGTGTTATGTGTACTGGAAAGTAATGAGAATTGAACTGGGTTATTGACTGTATGATTGGCCTTAAAAATGGAGATAAAGGGTATAAAATGGTGATCTAATGACAAGTTTTGGTGGAATTGATATGTTGTGATTATGGGTTTATTTTGGACATATGAAATAACTATGTTGATGTGAGATAGAAAAAATTATTGTTGTCGTCATGTTATTATCGTGAATTATATGAACATGAATTGATTGCATTGGTTCTAACATATTGTGTTGAGACTGAAAATGATATGAAACAAAAGGGGTCGGGCCACACGCTCCATAGCAGGTATTATGAAACAAAGGGGTCGGGCCACACGCTCCGTGGCATTATGAAACAAAGGGGTTGGACCACACGCTCTGTGGCAGGATATGTATATTGAGGGGATGGGCCACACGCTCCGTGGCAGGTTACATGGACAGAAATGTCCCCCATGGGTTCCGGACTGTAATTCAGCGGATGTGTACCAATAGGACAGATATGCATCATCTCATTGCATTGCATCGCATTTTGTTGATATTTGTGAATTCATGTTTACCCTTTTATTGCTCTGTATATGTTGAACTTGACTTGATATGATTCATTGATGAGACTATTGATGAGTATTATTACTGTTATTATTGTACGAGTGTAGAGTTGGGCTGGTTTTATGCAGGTTGTAGTTAAGGAGGGTCGGTTGGGAGGACAGGAGTACTTGTATCTATTGAGCTTTGCTTAGTTTTAATTGTCCACTTGCTGAGTACCATGTTGTTTGGTACTCACCCCTTGCTTCTATACTTGTGTAGGTTGTGAGCCCGGACTTGCTTGATCTCCTAGTATTTCCACCACATCCGAGGCTATCATTTTGAGTGTTGAGGTAGCTGTTACATCCATCTAGCGAACACCTCTTACTCTTTTATTATGTTTTAGTCCTACTCTAAAGACAAAGACATTGTGACTGTATTTTCTTTCGTACTTCGGTAATTTATTAGTGGCTTGTATACGTGACAACCAGTCTTGGGGGATTTTGAGATTATTTATTTTTTTTGACTAAGTTAAACCTTGTTTTATCTCAATTACTTCCGCATTTACTTTCCGTTGAGTTTTAGGCTGACTTGTCTCGGTGGGTTGAGATGAGTGTCATCACACCCGGATTCGGGTCGTGACAATAGCAAAACAATCATGTGATAATCCCGTCATATAATATACAGTACTAATTATCAAAAAAAAAGAAAAAACATGTGATTTTACACACATTTAGAGTCGAGCAAAATTGTCAAAAGCCATCAACTCAGGACAAATTCCCTGGAAATGCTGAATGAAAAAGGATGTATAAATCAAAACCCTCACTAATATGTAAAAGGATTCATCTAGAAAGGAACAAAGGCACCTTTGAGGAATAGTTAACCATTTCTTACATCTTCATCATTGAGAACACCCCAGTGAGCATCAAGAACTTGATTGACTCCAGAGTTGTCATCTGTCTCGATTGGATAAACATCTCCCTTCATTTAGAAAAAAAGAGTGCATACAAAATGAGAAATTCAGGCTATTGTTGGAGGGGAGGAGAAGAAAGACATTGAAGGGTGTGCAGCGACTATACGCACCATCTCAGGTTTTAATATCATATTGAACTTGCTCAATTAGTGAATTATTAACTATGTTATGCTCATAGTATTTTTACCCATACAATTATCTATAAAGATGCATTTTGCGGAATTTGATCTTTTCTCTAGACAAATCTTTAGTGTATACTTCTGGTATAAAGGACATTGATGCAAGAAAATTTACTTATGAAAAAGCAATACATATGCAAAAAACACTTCACAAAACCATGTTAAATAAATAAAACAGATACACTATGTTCTTTTTATGTTATTGAGAAAATTTGTTTTCACACTCATGACTATTTCTTTTTTAAGCTTATCACAAACATAAACTGAATTCTGATAAAGAAAATGATTCATTTATTATTTCAACTGTGAGTAGAAGAATTCCGGCCTTGCTGAAAATTACCAACTAGCAATTGGCTGTGTGAGGAGAATTGCATACCTCAGCCATTGACATAGATTCTCCATTAGGAGTCTTCTTGGTTGTCCCCAAAACAGTATTAGCAGACATCGCAACTTCAAGATCTGGGTATGATGCTGCTGAAAACCGCCAAAAAGGAGCAGATTCCCCCATCTTTTCCCTTCTCAAAGCAATCTATGTTTTAACCAATCAGGTGAGCATTGATTCCTTGGAAAATAAATTTAAATAGCAAATATTACAAAATAAAAAAGTATGCTACTCAAAACTTATAAAGATTTCCTTCGAGATACCTTCCCAGTACGCGCAATTTCTCTAATTCCAAATTTACTTAAGTTCCTCTGAACAGCCACCATCTTCCCTGGATCTCCAGTTACCTGTATTAATGATGACATGCAACTTAAATGCGGATTTGACTTTGGCTCAAATTTTGTAACTATACAGCCATGACATGCAGGAGAATTAATGCTACTTGCAACTTCTAAGCATTGAGAGAACCACAATCTGTCAGTTCTAAAGAGTGGTCAGCAAAACACGTCAATGCTTATTGAGTTGACAAAGAGGAAATCTTGCTAAAACTGCTTGTACTGCTGCAGTTCACTCAGCCATGACTAAACACCATTGACATAAAATGAGAAACTAAAAAAAACATTTGGGCAAAGGAAAGCAGGATTGCGTGTTTGTAGATTAGGTCATGATTTTTCTTTTGCCCAATTCTAACTCCAAATAATTAGAACATAGTCACGACTTTTCTTCTTTGGTAAAATATTACTATCTTGAGGTATAAACTATATAACACGTTTTTAATTACTTTTTTGAGTAATATATACAACACAGTTTTCGTCCACATTGTCCCTTTGAGCTTGTCCTGAAATTTACTTATTTTTGCAGCAGAGGTGAAAGTATCCATACTCGAAGAAGTACGTGGTGGATGTACTTAGAGAAGCACTACGCATCATTGAGATAAATACATGATCGACCACATGAAGAAACCGGAAATTATGGCACAGGATAATGGAAAAGCATCAGAAAATCAAAGGATCCAACTTTGATTTCTCCTACACGCCTAAGCCTGGGTGGTGGAGTTATCGAATTTTATGTATTGAAGATGCAGGTAATGATTGAATGGTTGAGGTACAAGCCCAGACATGAGTATTATTGGAAAAGGGGATGGAAATAGTAGATATAACCGGAGACTGACGTATGATCTAATAAATCAATACTAGATGCTATTTGCTTCATAAGAATAGAACTTACTGCTATCAAATGAAAGAGCTTCACAGGAATTAGGACTAACCTTGATCATCAGAATTCATTTGGAAAGAAAAACTGAAATTGTCAGTATTGCGAGATATGATAGACTCTCTCTGTCCCATTTTATGTGGCACCCTTTCCTTTTTAGTCTGTCCCAAAAAAGAACGTCACTTTACTATAATTACAAACATTTTAACTTTAAATTCCCCTTTTACCCTTAATGAAATGATTTACAACCACACAAATATCTAAGGATTGTTTTAGACCACAAGTTTCAAAAGTCTTCTTTTTTTCTTAAACACCGCGCCAAGTCAAGTTGTGCCATATAAAATGGGATGGAGGGAGTATTTCTTTTTGATAAAGAGATATGACCTATTTATTGAAACTAGAATAGAAATAAATCTTATTTTGGACATAAGATTTTTATCTAACCGTTTTCCTTTTTTTCTCTGAACATTGATTTTATCAAGGGTTATCTTTGGTTAGAGATCAGATTTTATCTACTAACTTGAGGAGTCTTTTTCGTTAGTTACACATAAAGCTTTATATAGGAGTTCTCACTATTTAGAGTTCCTACTCTATAATAAGACCTTTTCATACTTTGTTTGGAATACACCTGAATAATAGACGAATTGATATTGGTGAAAATCTCCCTCTCTATTATCTTTTCTTAAAAAAAAAATAGTAAATCTACCGCTGTATTCTCTCTTACTATTTTCCCTACTTTTTGTCCCTCTCTCTCTCTCTCCTCTCTATTTCTTTCTTTTTTTCTTTTCTCTCATTTATTCTCACTCATTTATCCTCCTTTTCCTCTATTTTCTTCGGTCTCCCTTCTAGCCCTGCATTAGTAATTCCCTAACAGAGTTACATTACTGAAACCATTTTAGGTATCTACGTACAAAAAAAATGTCAAACATTTGATATCCAGTTCACAAGCATCAAGTTCAAGAAAGAAAAAGATGGATTCTGATCTATGTAATCAAACATTACCTCAATAGTCAGTGAATGATCAGAGATATCCACAATTTTTGCCCTGAAAATGTCCACCAACCACATAACCTAGTAATGACCAAAAGATTTGGATCAATCATCACATAATAGTCATCTTACTCAGATGACATATTAGAACCAAGGGAAACAGTATAAGAACCTCCGCACGGTATTTTGGATTTGCGTTGATTTTGATAAGCATTAGTTCACGTTCCACTTGTGGCTCCTTGGATAAATCTTCAACCTGACCATCAACTTTTAAAGATTAAACCAAAAACACCAAATAGAAAAGGAAAGTAGAGGAGCAGAAAAAAGAAAGGCATTCATGTTACACCACCTAAAGCTTGAGACATCAGTGAAGGCTCTTTGAATAATAATTAAGCTCTTTTATCAACAACAACAATGCAACAGTCCCAAACAAGTTGGGTGTCGGCTATATGAATCCTCACTGACCACGTACTCCCTTTAAGCTCTTAAAAGTCAGCTGATTGAATCATGAATTAGTTCAAGTACTAAAGACCGTATTTATAACCATAGCTAAAACCTTTTCCTTGATTTTGAGTATTGAATATCTTCAGCCGTTAAACAACATTTTTCTGAATAGCAATGGATGTCCATTCAATTGACACAAATCTACATGTAGACTCAAACATTAATGTCATCACTTCAATTTTTATAGATACCATATGAGACAAACAATTCAACAAACTAGTAACATGTATTATGATGCATTAGCAAAGGGGTGGATTTTGCTACTACAAAAATTGGCAATACTGTACTCTGACCTCAATTGAAGCATGCAAAGATGTTAATTTGACCCAAACTAATTGTATTAAGAACTATACATCCAAGACATTAGTATGATTCACCAAACAAGTGGTATAAATGCCCAGTGGCGGGGTCAGAATTTTTAATAAGGGGGTTCAAAATCTGAAAAAGTAGACACGTGGACTAGCCAAAGGGGGTTCGACATCTAATATATAAACATAAAAAATTATTTTAACCATGTATAAATAATATAAATTTTTGCCGAAGGTGAACCCCCTCATTGTAAGGTAGCTCCGCCCCTGTAAATGCATATACACTTCATTTTTTATGATAAGGGAACCCGCAGTCACTCTCCTTCAGGTATCCACAAGGTAAACCCCGCTCCAATGTAGTAGCTCACAAACCACTTTGAGGTAAACTACACTAGGCAAGTCCCCTGCTACGAGCTCGGATGATAAAGCATGCAGTAGGTTTCGAACTTGAGACCCCCCATTTGAGAGATCCCATGTTCCACCAACTCGGCCACCCTTGCGGGTTAATGCATATCCACTTCATTGTCCCACAATAAAGTTTAATTCCTATGTTACAACCAAAGCCCATACAATTTCGTCATGCACAGACTACTCCTAAATGGTCGACATCACTAGTTCTAGTTCAAGGAACCAAGACCTGAGTACTTAGTCAAACAGCTTATAAATTGAAATACAATATGAAGATCAGAATTATCACCTTGATCACATTTACGAGCTTTTGTAACTGTTCCATAACTTGCTGTAACACCCTTTCAGTTCCAGAAACCACTATAGTAAAAAGAGCCTTGTCCTTGTTTAGACCAACAGCAAGAGACTCAATATTATACCCTCTTCGAGCAAAGACTCCCGCAATGCGATTGATCATTCCACTTTCATCACCAACAAACACTTGAATAGTATGCCGCCTCCCCCTGTAGTCACATCTCACATACATTTACACCAGCATAACTTCATAATTCTTAATAGTAGACGAAAACCAGTAATTAAGATTATTTTTCTTAATAACAGAAATCATGTTATTGAGGTGTAATTTGATTACTTATACAATTAAATTATAAAACTTGTGAAAATTGTTTAAAATAATGTCACCGGTGGATGGTAGCTAACATCTTAAATCAATTTTTAAAAAGATTATGATATAAGTTGAAAGCAGAAAGATTTGGCCACGATATCCTGAAACCTTTTTATAGTTTTCAATCTTTGTAAATTATGAACTTAAGAATAAAACGAAACTGATTTTTCTGATCAGACTTGGAGAAATTTAAGCAAAGAAAACGTACGTTTGTCTGGTGGAAGAGGTAGATGAGTCGAAAGCTGTGAGAGAGTGGTCTTCACTTGCATGTTTTCCATCAGCTCTTATGGCAGAAACTACAACTGTTTTGGGATTTGAAAGGGTGAAATTTGGTTTCGAAGTTGAAAATCCAACAACTTGGAAGAAACCCAAATGAGGAATAGAGGAATAGAGAGAAATGGAAGGTCTATTGAGGATGTTGAATGGAGTGGAGTGAGTTGAGACAGCCGCCATTAGCAACAACGTTTAGAGAGCTTGGAAGAGAAATCCTTCGTAACGCAAAGATGATTTCAATTAGTCAAAAAGGGCAAAGGAAAACTCACATTTTGACGTAACTCATTTATATTTTTTCCCAAAAAAAATACTAATCTCCTTGCGGGTCCTCTCTTTATTAAAAGAAAAATCTGCGCAATGAAATTATTTATTCAAATTGAATCTAATTTAAATTATTTATTTTTAATAGATTCATCACCTAAATTATTTACCCTCTTACTCAATTTTTTCTCTTTTAATTTCGCGCATAACGTCATGCTGACCGCTCCTCTTTGATACCATCAGAGTATATTATACTCTGATGGTATCAAGCAGTTTCACTGAAGCATTGTCTCTTCTTTCTTGATACCATCAAAGTATATATATATATATACTTTCATAGTATTAAATATGTATTTACGTCAGTGCCCTTTTCTTGTTGCCCTTTAAACCATCAGAGTATATTATACTTTAAGGGTATCAAGCAGAAACTTATTGATACCATCAGAGTATATTATATATTCTTATGGTATCAAATGCACGAGATAATTAAAAATAAGAGGTATGAAAATAATGGGATATCCAATGATAAATAGTTTTCTTTTTGGAGTATAACAATAATTATCCAAAAAAAACACTTATACCCAAAAAAAGATTATCTTAAATGTTTCATTACTTTTATACTCCATTTTTATTTTAAATGCATCCGTTGATGTCAGCACCATTCTTTTTTTCATATCTGATATCATCATAGTATATTACAATATATGAATATACTCTGATGGTATCAAAGAGTAACTGACCAATGTATTCATTGAAGAACTGTTTCTTACTCTTTGATACCATCAAAATATAATATACTCTCATGGTATGAAAGAATAACTGAACAGTATTTTCATTGAAGTTTCCTTCAGTACTTCGATGAAATTATTCAATCATCCATGAAACTATTACGGTATATCTACATACTATCATGGTATCATTAATATATGTTTCAATTCTTCAATATTTTAATTTAAAAAAACAGTTAAAAAAAGTCATAATTTAGATACATTTTTTAAAAAAATTGCAAAAAAAGAAAAAAAATTAAAAAATATATTTTCTACTACTTTAGAGTTTAATAAATAAGATTGTGACTTTCATAATTTTCTCTTAATTGTTTTTTATTTATTTCTTTAAAAAAGAGCACAATCTTATATGATACTAATATGGTATCAATATACCGACGGAATATCACCGAGGATTAAGGTCACTACTATATGATATCGATATGGTATCAATATGCCGACGAAGTATCCCAAAGGATTAATTCATAGTTGTGATCCTCACGTCATGTATGAAATAAGAATAGAGAAAGCGGGGTAGGCGCGTAAATAGTCTGATTCATGGGTCTATTAAGAATAAATAGTTTAGGTTATGTCTAATTTGGGTAAATCGTTTCACTAATGGATCCGATCTGCGTAGTTTTTCGAAAAAGAAAAAAACAACAAATGTTAGGTGGGTTTCAGACCCTCAGACCCATTTTTTATGGGAAAACTTGACCATTAGTGAAACTATTTACCCAAAGACCAAATTCAAATTATTTACCCTTAACAGACCCATGACACAAACTATTTACATGTTTATTTCACTTTTTTTCTTATTTCACGCATGACGTGAGCATCATAATTGTGAATTAATCCTCTGTGCTACTCTATCAATATATTGATACAATATCAGTATCACATAGGACTGAACTTAATCCTATATGATACTCTGTCGGTGTATTTATATTTTATCAATATCATATAGAATTGAGATCTTGTTTTTAAAAAATAAATAAGAAACAATTAAGAGAAAATCATGAAAGTCACAATCTTATTTATTAAACTCTAAGTTAGTAGAAAATATGTTTTTATAATTTTTTTCTCATTTTGCAAATTTTAAATAACAACAACAACAACAACATACTCAGTGTAATCCCACAAATGAATTTGGGGAGGGTAGATGTACACAGACCTTATCACTACCTCATGTAAATTTTAAATAAATTGTATCTAAATTATGACTCTTTTTTAAAACTGTTTTTAAATTAAAATATTGAATTATGGAAATATACATCAATGATAACAAGACAATATGTAGATATACCGTAATGATATCATGGATGATTGAGTAATCTTATTGAAGGATTGAATCAAGTTTTAATGAAAATACTGCTTAGTTACTCTTTGATAATACTAGAGTATATTATATTTTAATGGTATCAAGGAGGAAGAAGTAGTTCTTTAATGAAGACAATGTCCAGTTATTCTTTGATACCATCAGAGTATATTTATATACTATGATATATTGTGATTGTATCAGTGAGGAAAAAAATAGTGGGCACTGATGATGTCATCATGCAAATTTAAAATAAAAAAGAAGTATAAAAATAATGGGGTATTTAAAAATAAATATTTTAATTTTTTGGGTTTTAAATGTTCTTTTCCCTTTTTTAATTGATAAATCGAAAAAGAAAACAAAATTATGCACAAACAAAAGCACAAACTAGCTATTCTAGAAACCAACGGGTCGTTTGGCAGCTATTCAATTGGTCAAAAAGGGCAAAGGAAAACTCATTTACTTTGTTTTCCAAAAAAAAACACTAAAATCTTTCTAGGGGTCATATAATGGATAATAATTTGGAATTAAATACATGATTTTTTAATTTCATATTTAATTTAAGTATTCATTAATTTCGAGATAGTTTATCTTTTATTTATAATATAATAATAAATAAGTTATCTTATATATATGGTAGGATATCTCATTTTGTTTATCCCAAACCAAATGACCCCTTATAGTTTAAAACTAGATTTAGGAGCTCGGACAAGCACGGATCCAATATATCTTACTTTCTTGTTTCAATTTATATGACATAAATAAAATTTTGAGAATCGTCTTAATTTTTATATGATTTTATTGTGATTTATAGTATTTTTTTCGTAGTTTTCACATAATATATATTAATTATGTGATTCAAAGTACCTTTTACGTTATTTCTAAATAATATATATTACTTTCTTTATCCCAATTTATGTGGCATCGTTTATAAGCAATAATTATTGTTTGGCCAAAAATTTTTAAATCCTTATTAATTGTTCTATTTCTAGATAAAATATTTCAGTCAAAATTATCAAATTACATACCTTAAATTTTATATTTTTAATTATTCCCTATCATTTGTAAAAAATTCAAAAATTCATCTTCTGATACATAGGAATGATGTTGATACATCGCGATTTGATACATAAGTCATTTTCATGATACATCGCTAGTTTATACAAACCAAACACAAAATGTGTAATTAAAACATAAGTTTTACTGTTATTTTTGTTGTGTTCATGATATATTAGGTGTTATAAGTTAATTCATAAGTTTTATTGATATTACAATATTTGGTTTGTATCAACTAGCGATGTATCATGAAAAAAACTTATGTATCAAATCGCAATATATCAGCGTCAATCATATGTATCAGAAATCTGGAAAAAAAAAGAAATTCGGATAATTACCAAAAAAGTCATGATAAATTATAATTGAGTTTTTTCACTATAAGATTTAAGTAAAATACCCTATTTAATATGCCTCACGATTTTAGCCCATTTAACATTTTAACTCCACATTTGTGGTCTAAAATGCCCCAGATCCGACCCAAAATTCCTTAATCTCCTTATATCTTTGTCATCTTCTCCTCTCTCTTTCATTCTAATTTTAAAATTGTGTGAAGTACATCTAAATTATCCTTCTTTTTTACCTTCACACCTAAATTATTGGAATGTAAGTTTCATACCTGAGCTATCATTCATTAGTTTGAGAAATACATCTTAGTAGTTGTGTTATACACTCTCTCTTGTATTTTAAAATATATTACCTCATGATATTTCACATGAATAAAATATTTTATCTTAACAAAAATTAAATAAACTATTTGTATTAGTTAAAAATTAAAGAAATTTATTTTGTTTCAAATAAAATTTAAAATATTTTTCTTACCTCACTCCACCACGTCCTCCCACCGTAACCCCCGGACAATCCCCCCCCCTCCCCTTTTTTTTAAAAAAATTCATTTATAATTTTTTTTAAAAATTCTTACTTCAATCCCCCCATCCCTAATCCAGCACTTTCTCCTAAAAAAATTTAGATATAATTTTTATTAATTGAAAAAAAATAATTCTATGCCACCTCATTTAACCCTTCACTCCTATTTTTTATTTTTATTTTATATTTTTTTCATTTTCTGTTAGATATATATATATATATATATATATATATATATATATGTTTTAGGAAAGTATTTTTTTTCTACTTGCGTATCGAATGTAATAAAAATAAAAATATTATTTTAAAAAAAAATCTTGCGGCAAGTAGAAAATACTTTCCTAAATATGTATGTATATATCTAACACAAAATGAGAAAAATAAAAAAGAAATGAGAGAGGAGGGTAGCTGGGGTAGAGTAGGATTTTTTTAAAAGAAAATAAAATAATATTTTAATTTTTTTTTGGGGGGGGGGATTGGGGTTGGGAGGGATTAACTAACAATTTTTTTCTTAAAAAAATAAAAAAAATTGCGGCTAGGGGGTGTTTGGGGTACAGTGGGAGGAGATAGTGGAGTAGATAGTGCTACTTTACTCTTTAACTTTTAAGTAACTAATAATTTATTCATTTTTTTAAGGTGGAATATTTCGTCTCTATGGAGTGTCATGTAGCATTTTAAAAAAAAAGATAGAGCATAATACACACATCATCAAGAAAGTGTAATAAAAGAAAGAAATATGTTTCTCAAATTAATGAGTGATAGCTTAGGTATGAAACTCACAGTCTCAATAGTTTAGGTATAAAAAGAATAGATGTGTTTTTGATACTTCCCTCTTTAAAATTATACCATACGAATCCTAAAAGAAAACCAAAGTCGTCGCATATTTTTCCATTCTTACCCTAATCGTAACACAAAGAAAAATAAAAATATGACCTGAAAAGAAGTAAAATGGGATTTATTTCGTCGTTTTGTGCATCAGGTTTTCGCCTTTTATGAAGATAAAATGGAAAAGAAAACAAAACCAATGAAGTTGTTCTTCGACCGATCGAGAATTTTAAGAGCAATAACGATTGATCCAATTGGAGCTACTATTCTCTAATGAAAATTGAAATTTGTCCAAGTGTGTAACTGATAAATACTGCATTTAGAAATTCAATTTTGTGGTTTAAATCCGACTCAATTGATTTGTTGAAGCAGACATTGATTTCAAGAAGAATATGGAATAGGGTATTGATGTCAGCATGTTGATGGAGCAATTACCCCATAGTTGTTTCATGTTAACTGACCAAAATGCCCTTTAAGTGCCAAACCATAACAATGCAACTCCTTCTTATAAGATAGTAATATTATAATGGCTTAAGTCATCGATAACGACTTGTCTGCATATTTCACTTGGACACCTTATTCTAGATTTGTTCCAATTGAACACCTTAAGTAGTCAAAATATACATATCGGACACTTTTTGACATCAACTAAAACTAAAGAATGTGTGTCATACACTCACGAATGATGTGTCATAGTAACTAATCAAAAAATTCATGTGGCATTGAGCCTATGATAACAATTAAATAAAATAAAAACTATGTTTTTAGCCCAAAAAAAAAGAGAAAAGAAAAAAACCTTCCTTCCCCCTTTTCTTCTTTGCCACAACACCCCACCCACCCCTGGGGCCATCCTTCCCCTTTTGTTTTTTGCTAGAACACACACATAGAGCTATCGTTGGCTAAAATCACACACACATTTTGATAAGGAGATAACCATCTTCACTCTACCTTTTTTTCTCCTAATTCTTAATTACAAGGATTTTTTTCCACCCATACTCCTGCCCCCATGTCACGACCCCGACCTGCCGTGATTGAAACCTACAATAACCCTCCGATGGAAGAACCATTTTCAACAGCCCAACAATTAGTAAACGCAATGGATAAACAAGATAGGAATGCGGAAGTAGTCTTAATTAAAAATATAAGCCCGAATCCCCATAAACTCAGGAAAGTATAGTCAATAACTTAAACATGTACGCGAAAATTAACTCCTAGGAATTAAAAGTCATCGTACCAAAACTCTAAACAACGAACAAGTCTAGAAAGGGAGTGCAACTCCTAACAGAAAATATTTAACAAATAAACTATTGTCTGAACATCTAAGTCCTGGAAGAAGGACTAGAAATAAAAGAGTCCACAACAACTTGAAAGAAATAGCTCACCCTTGAACTCGAATAAATGTCACTCCTCTAAATAAGGTCTCTCCGCAGCCGACTAAGTATGCCCTGTACTCAACAAAGACAGAGCAAATATAGTATCAATACACAAAATTAATAGTGTACTGGTAGGATCACACGGCTAGCCAGTAAGTAAATCATGGACAAGTAAACTCAAAATAATAAGCATATATATACAGAATACTTAACCAGTTTCATCTTAAATAATATTCAGCAAGATCACAGTCCAACACCTCCAAATATTATATAACTTCACATAAGGGTCCTCCCATGGAACCTACAAACACTCAACTTGTGTTGGAACGTGACACCTGATCTAAAGTTTGTGTCGAAATGTGACACCCGATCCAAATATGTGTCGGAATATGACACCCGATCCAATTTATGTGTTAGAACGTGACACCTGATCCCAACATACAAAACAACCACAATTACATTTAATATTCAACACTATGTCACCAAGAACAGGTTCATCACAAAATCAGTCCAGCAAGTGATCATTTCACATACAATCTAGCATATTTCTCTATTCATATACACATGCATATCGTGAAGTATTTTAGCAAGTACATGAAATACATATGGAAAACAAAACCATCACCTACCTCAAATTCGAGCTGCAAAACCTTAAAGTGTAAGAGCTTTCCCTTTTCGAGTTCGTTCTGCTTGTTCTTGGTCTAAAATAAGTCACATATATACAAAAGATCAATACAATGGCCTAGTTCACATGAATAATAAGATAATTCCCTTCCTAGACCAAAATCCATGATCCTAACTCCACCCTAGGGCTATTTTCCACCCTTACCCACATGCCAAAACCCTTCCACAATGATCACCCATCCTAGTTAATGAGTTCTATGAATTGAATGATGGATTTAGGGAGTAGAATCATTATATTAAGCATGGAAATCTATGGGAAAATGATGAAAATCTCCATAGGTCTCCTCCTATCGTATTAGGAACTGTATTTACAGAATAAAACCATTTCCGGGGTTTTTCCTGTCTTATTTCACAAGTGTCCCACTATGGAGGCCCCGCTCTGGCGGGAATGTGACACTTCGGAATTTTTTCACGTGTGGGTAGACTAGGACCGGAGGACTTGTAATTCTACACATGAGTTAGGATTAATTCCTAAGTATTTGAAGTGTGTTAGATGTGTTTAGGGGTCATAAGGGATCTCTAACACCAAGTCGAGTCCAAAGAACTCCAATCGATTAAGTTTTCGGATGAGTTAGTATAAGGGTCAACTTCAAATAACCATCTCCTAGGATATAAAGAACTGGGTGGCCCACGACCCATCAAATTAAAGGTCATCGAGTCTTCTTTCCAACGCCACCAAGAATGTAATTTTTGGAGTTCGGAGTCAAAAGATATGATGATCCTAAGATGAACTAGCATAATAGAGAATTTCAGGCCTGGGTTGCAATTGCTGGAAAACTGGGCTTGGCGCTGCAGTGGCGCGACGCGCCACTATCGCGCCAGAAACATGCCTTAGTAGTTTGGGCTCTGGCGCGCCGCGCCACTAAAATGTGTGCAGGTTTTTTCAAGCCAATTTCCAGAACCCAGAAAATATTGTCCTTGGCGCTGTAAGGGCGCGATGCGCCACTATCTCGCCAAGAATGTGCCTCAGTAGTTTGGTCCTTGGCGCGGCGCGCCACTACGAGGTATGCAGGTTTTAGGCATAATCAGCCTGGCGCTGCAAGGGCGCGACGCGCCACTATCGCGCCAGGTGTATTTTTAGCCTATTTTCAAAACTTTTGAGGAGGGGTAATTTAGTAACTTACCCAAATTATATATGTATCACCCTAGTCCATTTTGAGCTCATATTTTCAGCCCTCTCTCTCTCTCTAAAAAGCCCTAGGAGTTTTTCTCTCTTTCTCTTCTTCTTCTTCTCCATTTCCAACAAGAAGAGTTCTAAGAGCTTCAAGAATTCAAGCCTTCCATTGAAGACCTAACATCAAGGTTTCTTCAAAGTCTTCAAATAAGGTATGTAAGTCTAACCTAAAATATGGATTGAGTTCTTCCATATGCCCATAGATGTGTCTGTTAGGAGTTGTGAAAGAGTTGCACCTTCTAGAAAGGTTTTCTTGAAAGTTTTCCCTAAACTATGGAATGTTTTTAGATACAAATGGTTGATTGATGATTTTAATGACTTGAGTTACTAAATAGTTATTTTTCATATTATTAACTACAAATGTATCTTTGTATATAGATTTATAGGTATTGACGATATTCTTGAGTTGAGTTTTGTTGAGAGTATGGGTTCATGTTTCATTAACATGAACCCAAGATGAGATTTCTTGTCATAAATGTCTTGAGGTTGAGATGGATAGTTGTGTGTATATATGTATTGATTGGAATGAAAAGAATGAATTGGTTCGTTAAGAATGTCCCTTTGCTTCTATAAAATGAACATAAGACAAAATAAGGATTTTGGAGTAGATGTTTGTTGATTGATGTGGTGATGATACTTGACAATGATTTGATGATAATGTTTGATGATGATGTAAATGATAATATATGATGATGATGTTTTGATGACGATGTGAGTGATGACATGAATGGTGCTTATTTAATATGTGTAGAATAATTGATGAAGAGGTATATTGATGAGGATGGTATGTGATGGAACGGATTGGAGTCTAATGTGATTATGTGATATGTGATTTGCATAATCTGAGTTGATTGGAGTCTTATGAGTATTTTGAAAATAAAGGATCTTTTGAGAAGGAGTTTTAAATAACTGATTTGTGAGCATTTTTGCATAAACTATTTATACACTATTTTTGAGTTTAAGAAATGATTATTTTCATCTATGATTTAAAAAGAGTTTAAGCATGAGTTGAGTTTGAGGTGTCTTTTAATTATTTTGAAAACGAGTATTTTTAAATAAATGAGTTGAGCATTTTTACTTGTTAATATGTCTTATTGATCTCTTTAACCATGTGATTATGTTGCATAAGTCAATTTTCTTGAATGTGTTACTCCACTTGAGTTGTTGGGCTAAAAGCCATAAAGTTGCGATGAGTCTTGAGGAGATGTCATAAATGCTTATCTAAATGAGGCTTGATTGAGTAGATTTGAGGATGGAATTGACGAGTGGACAAGGTCCTAAATGAGACTTGCCATTATGACTTAATTGAGTTGAAATGAGAACAGAGTTGTTGAGGTGGAAATGTTCCACATGAAACTAGCCATGAGGGCTTGTTTGAGATGATTGGAGGGAGTTTTATGAGCATGGAGTCATGGGAGGAGTATCGAGCACCGAAGCGGGTAAGAGTATAGTCCATACTCGAACCCCAGAAACTACGCCGCCAACGTAGGTAGGGATGGAACCGTTAAAGTCAGATGCTTCCCATGGGATCGAACTGTTAAAGTCGGATGTTTCCTATTTTATTGTCCTGAAATGATAGGACTTGACTAATCGATGGTATCCATGATTAGGGAGGCGTTCATGCCTTAGCAAGGTATGGACGGATGTGGCAACAACGTCTGATTGTTGTACTATCACCGGCTCATAGGTGGTGGTTTTCGAATAAGAGAAACTCCCATTTAGGTCTTGATAGTGCTCCGAGTCAGTTGAGTTAAGTGGCTTATGAGTTAGTCCTATCTAAACTAGTTCTTGTTAGAATTAGGACACTTGAGTGAGTTGTTACATATTTATTGAGTTGAGTTCTTTGAGTTGATTGTTGAGTTGAGGGTACATGATTTGGATGGATATATGAGTTGATTGGATTAGATGATATGTGATTGACTTCGAGTTAACAGTATATGATTGTAATGGGATTGAATGATTTAATTGCACTGTATTGTACATGATTGGATTGGATTGTATGGTATTTGATTGGTCTTCGTCTAAAAATGTATTCTTACTTTAGACTTATGACGCCTTATTTGAGTCTCTCTTATCTTTCTGATGTGAGATATTTGGATCGATGTTATTCTTCCTTGAGGTATGTTTCATTCTTCCATATTACATACTCGTACATTTCATGTACTGATGTCCATTTGGACCTGCATCGTTTCATGATGCAGAGACATGTTAAAGAGATCGTTAATAAGAGCATCATTGGGGATCTATTCACACTCAGCGTATTGGTGAGTCCTCCCCTACTTTTGAAGGACACCGCTTATGTAATCTTACATCGAGTTAGCCCTTTCCATTTTTATTTGAGGTAGTCATGAACTTGTCATTGACACTAATTAGATAGTAGTGATAGAGGCTTCATAGACTAGATAGTGATGGGTCGATTGAGTACTTCTATCCTTGAGTTATTCTTGTCAAACTATTTTTAATAACAAATATTTTAGTTGATTTGTTGCCCATGGCCTTTATTCTTTGAGTTGGATGGGTGATTTGAGTTGCCAGCTAAATTATTCTTTATTTTTAAACTTTCCGCTGAATGAATGAATGAACGGATGTGTGATCAGGCTATATGGTTCGCTTGGGAGCCAGAAATAGTTTCTGAGTGCCGGTTATGTCTAGGGTACCCTCCCGGGGTGTGACAGGGAATAATCTAGCTCTGGTAGGATATGCAGAAACAGTGAGCTCAGAATTTGAGCTCCAAGCCCCCATTTCACAACACCCCCTTCCAACGATGTATTAAATTATATTCTTCACGCCAAGTCCAATTTCGGTAGTTTTACTAGCCCGAATGCAATTCTGCAAAGCCGTAAATGCTCTGTATTGTCTACTATATCAACTTACCCAATCAAATTAGAGATTCAATCCCCCACCATTCACAAGGTAACCTTAGACCTCACCTAACTCAGAATTCATCCAAGTCCAGACTAGGCTAAATTTTTCCGAAGTTACTATCTAAAGTTTTTTGGCCAATTTGTTTTTTCATATTAGCCTATCCATAACTATGGCGACCAAATTTTATAATAGATACTGTAACACCCCGTAAGAATATTGTATATGATGTTTCAATTCTCGATGAAAATGATACAACTTCTGTATTTTGGTCATAATATTTCATAAAATGGTCCAAATTAGGTAGTTCAAATTTCAAAATAACTCTAACATTATTACCTACAACTTCTATATTTTAATTTTTGGAGGTTAAGTAGGTCAAATAAATTATTTTTTACAAGATATGGTGCTGTGATAAAATAGAGTATTTGTAGAAGAAAAATTATATCTCACTGTTGGACGATCCAAATGGATTGATTCTTGAACGAAATAAAAGTAGACTTCTATAGCAATAATTCATATGTAGACATTAAATCCTAATGAGGAAGTTATCTTGTTCAAACGCAGCTCCAAAAAATGATATTTCGTTAAAAAAATGTCCATCTCACCAATCATGGAAAGATCTAAATCCATTTGACATCACCCATGATATCAATAGTCCTCAATTTGACATCACCCATAATATCACAATCTTTTATTAAATTTTTAGATTTTTTTAATAATTATTTTAATTATTGTTAGGTCCCTCCTTCATAGCTATAAATACCCACCATATTTCATCATTTTGTTTATCAAGCTTTATCAAACAACTCTTATCTCTATACACTCCTTTGCTTATTCTTAAAATATAGTTTTAGTTCTTAGTAGTGTAACAATACTATTCTGGTGATTCATATACTTTGGGTAGTATATAAAATGCTCCGGCGAGGAGAAAAGGCTAAGATTCAAGAGTGTTCATTAAGTCCTTCGATTCTAAATAATGCTTCGGATTCCAGGTCTATAAGACTTCAATGAGAGTAATCCTTCAACTTTCATGTCTAAAGTATTTTGATTATATGATAAATTATGTTTATTTTCTTTAAGCTTTACTCTAAGGTGTGTGGATATTGATTAATGGATCCTTTCATCCATGAAACCCAAATGAATTATCAAAGTCTTTTATTTAATTCAAGTATGAAACTTTATGGGTTATCATATTATGATTTCAAATGTATAATTTCAAGCTATATACTATGACTATTTTGAAGTATTAAACTATTTCATAGGATTGACTTAGCACCGAATGGGGCATTGAGGTGAGATTCCGTAAGGGAATCCTAGTAGCAACTCTTTATTTCATTAACTATGTGCCAACATAGGAGCCCTTGTAGTCTTAGGCAAATGGATCCACAAATAGCAGTTAAAATAAAAGTTAAAGAAATGAATGAAGTTGACGGAGTTCTACCCGACAAGTAGTCTTCACGGCCAATGTAGGGGGTTATGTTGGATTTCATGTAATAGCTCGCATGGTCTTAAATAACGGTTATGATCATCTTTCTACAAAATAAATGTTTAAAGGATATCTATATAATTGATTATACATGCATTACATTATATTTCATATTACATAAATGTTTTAATGTTTCTTCAATTTTCATGCATGCTTACATACTTAGCACAATCAAAGTACTAACACATATTCTTTTGCCTACATGATATCATCATGTAAGGACCAGTGTTCCTCGTAGTTTTCCTCCATGTGGCTAGTTGAGCTTTCGTTTAAAGACGACTTTTGGTGAGTTCCCATATTCCGAGAACAATACTCCTTTATTTTTCTAACTTATGATATGTTGAGATCTTTAGATACTTACTATGACATTTTTTTCTATTATGATTGAGGGTGAGTTAGGGACTTATTTTAGCCCGTTAAATCTAAAAATTAGAGGTATTGTTAGACATATGTAAGTTGAAGATTTACTATTATGATTTTCGCTTATTTATTTATTGTCAGTAACTTGGAAGACTAAAAGAATGCTAAGAGGCTTATTTGAGGTACTTTCAGGTTCCTCATTCGCCATGTCACATCTAGTCCCTCCGCTTGGGTTGTGACTAAATTGATATCAGAGCCTGGGGTTTTGAATGGTCCTCAGAGTCCAATATACCGTGTCAAATAGGATCATGTTCATGGTTGTGAAGTGTTCCATAACTATGAAGAGAAGACTATGAGACGTTTAGAATAGTTTTCACTTCTTTCAAATTCATGTCGTGACTTAGAGTGTCCTAAGCTTTTTTTTAACTAATGACCCATTTCGTGTTCTGTAGATAATGACTCATAGAAGAGCACCTCCAAGAACAAAGGTTGACGATGAGGACCAAGCTCATCCGGTTCCCAATTTCCCACATCATGAGAAAAGGGTAGCCCATGTCGAGTTTCGAAATATCATTAAGTTGTTGGTTCAAGTCGTATCCAACCAAGGAAATCAAGGTGTTCTTCCTCCCCAAATACAAAATTCGGCCTCTAGGATTTGGGATTTCTAAAGGATGAATCCGCCCGAGTTTGATGGATTTAAACTAGATGAGAACCCTATGGAGTTTATTGATAAGGTGTATCGGATTATGGATATCATGGGTATGCCACCGAATGAGAAGGCCGAGCTAGTGGACTATCAACTCAAAGGTGTGGCTCGAGTGTGGTATGAACAATGGGTTGTTGAGAGGGATTAAGAAATGGGGCTGATAGGATAGGAGGAGTTTAAAGGTGCCTTCCTAGACCACTTCTTCCCATTGGAGCTAAGGGAGGCCAAAATCTAAAATCTCATCAACCTCAGCCAAGGAAGTATGAGTGTGAGGGAGTATGCTCTCAAATTCACTAAGTTGTCAAAGTATGCTCCCTTCATGGTCTCCGACCCAAGAGCTAGAATGAGCAAATTTATTTCTGATGTCTCAAGCTTGGTGTACAAGGAGTGCAAAATGGCCATGTTGGTCAAAGAGATGGACATCTCTCGATTAATGAATTATGCAAAATAAATTGAACAAGAGAAGATGAGAGAGATATCAAGAGGGTTCAAAAAAGGCTAGAGTGAATGGTGGAGGTTTTAACCCTCAAATGTCCGATTATGGTAATAATAGTGAAGGGTTTAACCCTCAAAGGTCCGATTATGGTAACAATGTCAAAGGAAAAGGTGTACAATGATTTGTGGGACAAGGTTCCACCAATACTCCTCCTCCAAGGTTCAACAACGATAAGGGTGCTAATCCAATGGTTCCAAGAGAGAATGTTGGTGCTCAAACTTTCCCCACTTGCAAGAAGTGTGGAAGGACTCACAAAGGGGAATGATTAGTTGTCTCTAATGCATGCTTTAAGTGTGGCAAGCTGGTCCACCATGATAGGGATTATAGAGGTGGTGGTGGTAGGCATCAAGGACAAATTGCTCATGGTCAAAAAGCCCAAGGAGGTGTCCTATGCACCAACCGTTTTTGTGCCTTGCAAGGAAGACAAGAGGTTGAGGATATACCTAATGTCATTACCGGTATGTTAAAAGTCTTTGCTTTTGATGTGTATGCACTATTAGATCTGGGTGCAAATTTATCATTTGTTACTCCATTCCTTCCTAATAGGTTTGATGTGTCAACTGAAATGTTATTAGAGCCCTATTTGGTGTCTACTCTCGTTGGTGAGTCGGTTATTGCTAGAAAGGACTATAGGATTATCCCATGTCTATTTTGCATAAAGTTATTCCATATGATCTCATTGAGCTTGACATGGTAGATTTCGATTTCATTTTTAGGATGGATTGGTTACATGCATCTTATGCTTCCATATATTGTAGGACTCATCGATTTAAGTTCCAATTTCCAAATGAGTCCATTCCATTATTAAATTGGAGGGTCGTGATTCGGTGGTGAATGGTAAGTTCATTTCTTATCTTAAGGACCAAAAAATGATTGCTAAGGGTTGTATTTACCACATTGTGAGGGATAGGAATTTCGACTCTAAAAGTTCTCATCTTGAGTCAGTTCCCGTAGTCAATGAGTTCCCTAATGTCTTTTTCGATGACCTTCCCAGTGTACCACCTAAAAGAAAAGTTGATTTTGGTATCGATCTACTCCCCGATACCCAACCTATCTCTATTCCTTCTTACGGGATGACCCTTGTAGAATTGAAAGAGTTGAAGGAACAATTAAAGGACTTGTTAGAAAAAGGGTTCATAAGACCAAGTATTTCGCCATGGGGTGCTCTCATGTTATTTGTGAGAAACAAGGATAGATCACTTCGAAGATGCATTGACTACTGACAATTAAATAAGATGACCATTAAGAACAATACCCAATCCCTAGAATAGATGACTTGTTTGATCAATTGCAAGGGGCAATTCATTTCTCACGATCAACCTTCGGTCCGGCTATCACCAACTAAGGGTGAGGGAGTCTAACATTCCCAAAATGGCTTTTTGAACAAGGTATGGTCACTTTGAATTTGTGGTGATAAGTTTTGGGTTGACAAATGCGCCAGCAGTGTTCATGGACTTGATGAATAGGGTGTTCAAACCTTACCTTAATACTTTTATGGTGATATTCATTGACGATATTTTGATTTACTCTCGGTGTGAGGAAGAACATAAGAATCACTTGAGAGTTGTGCTTCAAACATTGAGGGATAGGCAATTGTTTGGAAAATTTAGTAAGTGTGAATTTTGGTTGAACGAGGTGGCATTTCTTGGTCATATTGTGTCAGGTGATGGGATCAAGGTTGAACCTAAGAAAATAGAGGCAGTCAAGAATTGGCCTAGGTTGTTGTCTCCTTCAGACATTATGAGCTTCTTGGGTCTAGCCGGATACTATAGAAGGTTCGTCAAAGGGTTTTCTGTTATCTCATCTCCTCCAACGAAATTAACCCAAAAGAAAGCTAAATTCATATAGATGAATGAGTATGAGAAGAGTTTATAGAGCTTTAAAGATCGACTTACCTCTGCTCCTATTTTGACTCTACTAGAAGGATTAAAAGGGTTTATGGTTAATTGTGATGCTTCAAAGATTGGTTTAGGTTGTGTCTTAATATAAAACGGCAAGGTCATAGCCTGTGCTTCTAGAAATTTAAAGGTGCATGAGCGTAACTACCCTACCCATGATCCTTAATTGGCGGCTATTGTTTTTTCTTTAAAGATTTGGTGGCATTACCTCTATAGGGTGCATGCGGATATGTATACCGATCATAAACATCTTCAATATGTGTTCACCCAAAAAGACCTTAATCTAAGCCAAATGAGGTGGCTAGAACAACTTAAGGACTATGACATGAGTGTGCACTATCATCTAGATAAAGCCAATGTGGTTGCCGATGCACTTAGGAGAGTGTCTATGGGAAGTATAGCCCATGTTAATAAAGGAAAGAGGGAGTTGGTGAAAGATGTTCACTGGTTGGCTAGATTAGGGGTGAAGTTATGTGTTACCGATGATGGTGGTATGGTTGTTCAAAATGGATTCGAATCCTCTTTGGTGGTAGATGTTAAGTCAAAGCAAGATCTTGACCCGACGTTTAATGAGTTAAATAAGTTGGTGATGGAAAAAAAGATAGAGGTCTTTTCCCAAAGGGGAGATGAGGTGTTATACTACCAAGGTCGGCTATGTGTTCCAGATGTGGATGATCTAAGGAGTTTAATCTTAATGGAGGCTTATAATTCTACATACTCTATTCATCCCGGTTGGACAAAAATGTACCGAGACTTAAAAGAGTTTTATTGGTGGGGTGGCATGAAGAAGGACATAGCAAGGTTCGTGTTCAAATAGCAAGGTTCGTGTTCGAATGTCCGAATTGCCAACAAGTGAAGGCCGAATATCAAAGGCCGGGTAGCCTAGCCCAAGACATTGAAATCCTTACTTGGAAGTTGGAAGATGTGAATATGGATTTTGTAGTGGGTTTGCCTTATACCCTAAAGTGTCATGATTTGATTTGGGTAATTTTTGATAGAATGACTAAGTCGGCTCACTTCCTACAAGTTAAGACTTCCTATAGTGCCGAAGACTATGCCAAGTTGTATATTCGAGAGTTGGTAAGGTTGCATGGTGTGCCGTTATCTATTATTTTGGATTGTGGTATCCAATTCAGTTCTCACTTTTGGAGATCGTTTCAGAAGGGCCTCGATACTAAGGTAAAATTGAGCACCGTATTCCATCCTCAAACCGATGGAAAAGCTGAATGGACGATTAAAACACTAAAGGATATGTTAAGGGCTTGTGTGTTGGAGTTTAAAGGAAATTGGGATGATCATCTACCACTCATCGAGTTTGCATATAATAATAGTTATTACTCAAGTATTGAGATGACGCCGTTTGAGGCTTTGTATGGGAGATAATGTAGATCCCTGATTGGTTCATTCGAAGTAAGTGAGATGACCTTGCTGGGTCCGGATTTGGTACTTGATGCTTTAGAGAAGGTGAAGATCATTAGAAAATGGTTGAAGACGACTTAAAATTGTCAAAAGTCTTATTCTGACACTAGAAGAAGGGATATTTAGTTTAATGTGGACGAGTAGATGTATCTGAAGGTTTCACCCATGAAGGATGTGGTTCGATTTGATAAGAAAGGAAAATTGAGCCCTAGGTATGTAGGGCTTTATAGAATTGTGAGACGTGTTGGCAAGGTTGCATATGAGTTGGAGTTGCCATTGGAAATGGCCATGGTTCATTCGGTGATCCATGGGTCTATGTTGAGAAAATGTGTGGGTGATCCTAGTTTCATTGTTTCTGTGAGATTAGTGAATGTTGAAGAAAACTTGACCTATAAAGAAGTTCCGGTTGAAATTTTGGATCGGCAAGTTAAGAGATTGAGGAACAAAGAAGTTGCATCTGCTAAAGTCCTTTAGAGGAATCAACAAATTGAAAGTGCTACATGGAAAGCGAAAACGGATATGATTAAGTGATACCCCCATCTTTTTCCCTCTACCTAAACCTAAGGTATTAAGTTGTCCTTGCTGAATTACTTGAAATCCTTGCATTTCAACTTTTCTTGTCATATACTTGCAAAATTATGAAATGTGTTCCGAATGATGTTTTAAATTGCACTATTGCAATAATGATGGATTGTTGGTTTACACTCTACTCTACTCATGCTAAGTATTTCCTCGTATGAGGACGAATGTTCCCAAGGAGGAGATAATGTAACATCCCATAAAAATATTGTATATGATGTTCTAATTCTCGATGAAAATAATATAATTTCTGTATTTTTATCATAACTTTTCGTAGGATTGTCCAGATTAAATAACTTCAACGTCATTACCTACAACTTTTGTTAAGACCATATTTTAGGTTTTGGAGGTTAAGTAGGTCAAATAAATTAATTGTTGCAAGATGTAGTGTTGTGATGAAATTGAGTATTTATAGAAGAAAAACCATATCTCACTGCAGGATGATCCAAATCGGTTGATTCTTAAACGACATGAAAGTAGACTTCTAGAGAAACAATTCATATGAAGACATCAAATCCTAATGAGGAAGTATCTTGTTCAAACGCAGCTCCAAAAAGGGTATTCCGTTAAAAGAGGGTTCATCTCACCAACCATGGAAAGATATAGATCCATTTGACATCACCCATGATATCAATAGTCCTTTATTTGACATCACCATGACATCACAATCTTCCATAAAATTTTTAGATTTTTTTAATAATTATTTTAATTATTGTTAGGTCTTTTGTTCACACCTATAAATACCCACCATATTTTATTATTTTCTTTACCAAGCTTTATCAAGCAACTATTATCTCTATACACTCCTTTGCTCATTCTCAAAATATAGTTTTAGTTCTTAGTAGTGTAGAAATACTATTTCGGTAATTCATATACTTTGGGTAGTATACAAAACACTCCGGCGAGGAGAAAAGGTTAGGATTCAAGAGTGTTCATTAAGTCCTTTGATTCTAAGTAACGCTTTGGATTCCAGATCTGTAAGTCTTCAATGAGAGTATACCTTCCACTCTCATGTCTAAAGTATTTTGATTATATGATAAATTATGTTTATTTTCTTTAAGCTTTACTCTAAGGTGTGTGAGTATTGATTAATGAATTCTTTCATCCATGAAACCGAAATGAATTATCAAAGTCTTCTATTTAATTCAAGTATGAAACTTTATGGATTTTCATATTATGATTTCAAATGTATAGATTATTAAGTGTTTGAAGTTTAATTACCTATCTTATATTAGCGTATGTAAGGCTTCAATGAGAGTATTTCTTCCACTCTTATGCCTAAAGTATTTTGATTATATGATAACTTATATTTATTTTCTTTAAGCATTACTCTAAGTTATGTGGGTTTTTATCCATGAGTTCTTCCACCCATGTAGTTCAAAAACCCTTTTAACTAAATCTCTTGATTTCAAGTAAGATTTTCTTATGGGTAATTCTTATTTCTATTTAATAGCATGAATCATGGTTAAACTAATAATTATTGATCTATTTTGATGCAAAATGTTTTCATATGTATGAATTGATGGTTTTCAAGTATTTTTCCCTATTTAGCTCTTTAAAGGTTCTGGAAATTCATAGTGTGTTGTTTAAAACATGATTTTTAATTAATAAATTTTAAATTATTTATGCATAATTTCGTTTACATACATGTTTAAAATTTGAAGTAATTTAAACCTACCTAGTTTTACTATATTTTTAATGAAGCTTGACTTGAAAGCTTTGACTCCAAATAAATATTTATGAAAGCAATGTCTATGATCAAAAGGGAGTTTTATTAAAATAAAAAAATAATAAAATGCTATGAATGATGGATTCTTTATGCTATAAGGACAATTCTTGCATATTTGAATCACTAAAGCTTTTAATGAGCTATTCCACCGAACGTGATGTTTTGAATTCTTAAGCTATATACTATGACTATTTTGAAGTATTAAACTATTCCATAGAATTGACTTAGCACCGAATGGGGCATTGAGGTAGAATTCGGTAAGGGAATCCTAGTAGCAACCCCTTGCTCATTAACTATATGCCAACATAGGAGCCCTTGTAGGCTTAGGCTAATAGATCCACAAATAGCAGTTAAAGTTAAAGTTAAAGAAATGAATGAAGTTGACGGAGTTCTACCCGACAAGTAGTCTTCACGGACAATGTAGGAGGTTATGTTGGATTTCATATAATAGCTCACATGGTCTTAAATGTCGGTTATGATCATATTCCCACAAAATAAATGTTTTAAAGGATACCTATATGATTGATTATGCATGCATTACATTATATTTTATATTACATAAATGTTTTACTGTTTCCTCAATGTTCATGCATGCTTACATATTTAGTAAAATCAAAGTACTAATGCATACTCTTTTTCCTAAATGATATCACCATGTAGGGACCAATGCTCCTCGTAGTTTTCCTCCACGTGGCTAGTTGAGATTTCGTTTGAAGACTACTTTTGGTGAGTTCCCATGTTTCGGCAACAATACTCCTTTATCTTTCTAGCTTATGATATGTTGAGATCTTTAGACATTTACTATGACATTTCTTTCTATTATGATTGAGGGTGAGCTAAGGACTTGTCGTAGCCCTGTTAAATCTAAAAGTTAGAGGTATTGTTGGACATATGTAAGTTGAAGATTTACTATTATGATTTTCGCTTGTTTATTTATTGTCATTATCCATGAAAGGCTAAAAGAATGCTAATAGGCTTGTTTGAGGTACTTTCGGATTTTTCATTCGCCATGTCACGTCTACGCCCTAGGCTTGGGTCATGACAGATACCAATTTACCCGTCACTCATCCCTGAGTGACCAACTATGAAAAATAGGTCTAGAGTAGAGATAGAGTAGTACCTGTTTCAACAAACAGTTGAGGTTACTTGTCTCATATGTCCTTCTTAGTCTCCGAAGTAGCTTCCTCCACCAATCGATATTTCCATTACACTTTAACCATATTGATCTCTTTAGTCCTCAACTTCTGGACATCACGATCAAGGATTACAACTTGTTCTTCCTCATACTGAAGGTCCTTATCTAACAATACTGAGTCCTATTTAATAATATAGTCCCCATCGCCATGGTACATTTTTAGAATTGATACATAGAACACCGGGTGTATCCCATACAACCTAGGTGGTAAGGCAAATCTATACGCCACTGGCCCTACACAGTCAAGAATTTCAATAGGGCCAATAGAGCGAGGACGAAGTTTGCCATTCTTATCGAACCTCATTATCCCTTTAATAGGTGACCCTTTTAAAAGCACTTTGTCACCAGCCTTGAATGTCATATCTCTCACCTTACGGTCATCATACTGTTTTTGACGACTTTGAGCCACTAGAAGCTTAGCTTGGATGCTCCTTACCTTATTCTGAATATCCCTCACTAAGTCTACTCCCAATGACTCCGCTTCTTCAGCTTCAAACGACCCTATGGGAGACCTGTACCCCGTCCCATAAAGGTCTTTGAATGGTGCCATCTCAATGTCGGAGTGATAGCTATTATTGAAGGAGAACTCACACAAAGGGAAGAACTTGTCCCAATGTCCCCCAAAGTCGATCATACATGCCCTCAACATATCTTCCAGCACTTGGATAGTTCCATTTGACTGCCCATCTGTCTATGGATGGAAAGCTATGCTGAAAGTGAGTTGAGTGCCCAATTGTTCATGTAACTTCCTTTAAAATTTAGAAGTGAACTGTATATCATGGTCTGAAATAATAGAGAGGGGCACCCCGTGCAATCTTACTATCTCTTTTACTTAAATCCTTGCCCATTGTTGTGCATTATAGTCTACTCTAACCGGAATGTAGTGTGCTGACTTTTTCAACCTGTCAAACATTACCCAAATAGAGTCATACTTTCCCAAAGTCTTGGGAAGTCCCAACACAAAATCCATGGCTATTTGCTCTCCCTTTTATTCCGGAGTGAGAGTTCTTTGTAGTAAACCTACAGGTCCTCTGTGCTCATATTTCACTTGTTGATAGTTCTGCACTTGGCTATGTATTCAACTATGTTTTTCTTTATACTCAGCCAACAATATAAACGTTTCAAGTCTTGATACATCTTACTTACCCAGGGTGAACAGAGTATCGCTAACCATAAGATTCACACAGGATTTTCTGAATTAAGTCACCCACCCGAGGAACACAAATCCTTCCTCTAAAGTAGAGCACCCCATCTACATGAAGTGTTGAATTTTAGGCCTTTCCCATCAATACCTTTCCTCTAATTTCATTTAAATAGTCCAAACAACCCTGCTCCACCATTTTACTAGCCTAGATAAAAGATAAGACCTTGGATGGCTTAGGCTTGTACATGCCTTTCCACTCTAACCTTTCCCTCTTCGGGATATCTAGAGTCACAATTTTTGCATTATAATTAAGTACAACAAAATAAGGGGACAACCAAGTCATGCCTAAGATTACATCAAAATTGGTCATGTCTAAAATCACTAAGTCAAACCAAGTCTGGTATCCCATAAACACCACAGAACAAGCATAATAAATATGAATGACTATGACTGACTCTCCAATAGAGGTAGAAACATGAACATGGGCATCTAGTATATCACATAGTGCATCAAAAGTAAAGACATATTTCACAGACACATAAGAATAAATAGAACCCAGATCAAACAAAATAGTAGCCATCCTGTCACAAATAAGAATAGTACCTTGATCACTGCGTCAACTGCCTCTGGCTTGGTCTTGCCCGAAAATATATAAAACTAAGCCCGGTCATCCTAACGGGCCATCTCCCTACCTGGATGGGCTACTCTTTGGCCTGTACTACCATTACCTCACCCCCACGGCCTCATTGATTTTCTCTTCACCCACTCTATAGATGTCCTCTACCATGAATAGGGGCATCAAAAATATCACATGTCAAGTCAATAATCAAAGCAAACTTTATAGATATATAGGAATAGGTAGACCCTGGATCAAATAAAATAGTAGCTATCCAATCATGGGTAAGAACAATACTTGTTATCACTACGTCAAATGCTTCAACATTAGATCTGCTTGGGAATGCGTTACACTGAGCTTTATCATAATTATGGGCAACCCCTCTACCTGGCTGCGCCGCTCTCCTCCCTGCATTACTATTTCCTAGGCTTTTACGGCCTCTCTGATTACCACTTTGCCCATCATGTGGACATCCTTTGTCGTTGCTAGCTCCACCTACTGGTACCTAATAATGCAAAATTATACCTCTCAAAAGAAATATAGATGATCGTTAGCAGTATATTATACCCAACTAAGAGTCAGGGTCCAACCCATAGGGAATAGGCTGAAACAATTCTAATAGCTATCATTTATTCAGTTGTAGTTACTACTTCTCTAAAATAAAGATGCATAAAGTAAAAGTGGAAGTTTTGGTTTGTCTTTAAGGACAAATAACATTGAAATAAAAAATAAACAATGCTTAGGTTGTAAACATATGAAGACTAGACTAGAATTATGATCCCCAAAACATATGACTTACTAGATGACTCGTATTCATGATCGTTCGTTAAATGTATTGTATAAAAAATCTAGTGAGTTATGTAATATCTAAATCACCTTCCGATCCTTCTTAGACGTATCTCATTCATCTCCTCCTGGTCTCAAAATGTATGCTTTACTAAACCTCGCTTTATATCTCAGAGTACTATCTCCTTTCGGTCTCAAGTAACTTAGACGAATTTTATCCCTTCTTACGAAATTAGACTCTTCAAATTATTATTGTGATAGTCTTTTCCTAAACTACCTCCCCCCAGAAAGCAATAAATACAGACAAGTTCTTAATGTGTGCACTCACTAAAAAAGACTTTTAAATAAGTAAATCACAGTACATGCAAAAACAAATCACGAAAATCACTTCTACTTTTGCCTATGTAGTTAAGTTGTCATGATTCACACAACCCTAGTTATGGATTAGTGATGCATAATTATAAGTAAAGCAACAAAAAATTGTATATAACTCATGAAACAATACTTACATATATATATAAAATCAACACAAGAACCAAACAATTGAAACAAGCAATTAAAACTTGATTTAAGTCTTCCAAACTAGCTAGGAAACAAGTTGTCGTGTATGTTCTTGTGCTACTGTCCAGTAGAATTTTTGATGATGGAAAGCTCTCAAAAATAATATTTTTAGTCACGTAATATAGCCCCAAAATAATATGAAAAAATTTCCTCTAAACCTAGAACAAAGTGATGTATTTATAGAAGTGGAAACCTAATCCTAAACTAAGTAGGAAAACAAATCCTAATAGAAGTAGGAAAATTTTTTATGTGGTGCCTGGGAATCTTCATGACCAATGATGGTTTTCAAGTTCAGTGGTAAGAATCTTGGTGTTGTGCTTGGAAAAATTTGTTTGGCCATCCCACCACGGTTTGTGGTGGTGCTTCTATTGTGTGTGCCTTAGCCAAATTCTTGGCTGCTTTCCATGATGGTTCCTTCATGATGCAGGGCCCTTTTCATGGTCAGTGGTGTGCACCACGACCCTTGAATGGTCTCATGGTTACACCCTTGGTTCAAACATGCTAATTTAATCTTCAAATATCTAAGCCAAGGTCTTTCAATGCACGGTGAAGTTCGTTATTTGATTTCTCCTTTCAAGTCGTCTCAAAACCTCAATGAAACCAAGTGTTTGAGCACCTCTTGTGAACTTTTCCCACCCTCATGCTCTCTTCTCAACACTATCATTCCACCTTAGTCCAAATGCAAGAAAAATTCCATATAAAACAATCTAATGATCATCAACTCAAGCACACTTCAATTTCCTTGAAAACTAAATAAAAACACATATCAAACTTTAGAAAACACGCTTGAGAGCTTACAATAATTCTATGTTTTAGGGGTCGTAAATATCATATTTATGAGACATCAACACCCTAAACTTAGAATTGTTTATTGTCCTTAAGCAATAATACAACATAAAACCAAATGACACGCAAATACAAGCAACACAGAGGAAATATATATAGCATCCCTACATCATAAACCACATGCCCAGCTTTACTTATGCAATACACTCATGCTCTAACCAACTTGCAAGAATTACTTTATAACATTGTACTAATCTTGTCTAAACAAATCAATGCAATCAGTCATATACTAGTCAATATAGCTACCAAACAATACAATCATAGTGCCCTAACCACATACAAGTCTCTCATGTAATGTATAGAGAATAAACAAAGACTGGAACAAAACTACTTGCACTCTCAAAAGAAGTTCAAACAATTCAAAAGTAAAGACCACAAGCTTTCCCTTATTTTCAACACTTCTACTCTTGAATAACCTTTTAAAGATTACAATAGGACTTTTTAGGCTTGTAACATAGGCTCGGGTTTAGGTAGGATATATTTAGGATAAAAGTGACTACTTTTCCCCTCCAAATGCTACTTTGGCTTAGATAGTTAGTTTATCAGCCCCCCAAACTCTTTTTGTTTCCTTATCTTCTCATTCTTTCTTCTTAGGAGTGGTTTCTACTTCTGTTCAATCTTATTCTTTATTTATGACTCATTTTTGCACTTATTTTCTTTTTCACCTATGACCACAACCCATGTGTTTCTTTTTTTTTCATCCCACCATCCTTTTTATACCCTAACTTTTCTACTTTTCCTTATAGTAGCCACCCTCAAGTTAGGCTTTTGGTCTGAGTTGAAGTACATAATCTCTTACGAGGGACCAGATCCAAGATAAAGGTTCACAAACAAATTCTCCTTATAGTAGTCACCCTTAAATTAGGCTTTTAGCCGGGGTTCAGATACATATTTTCCTTTAAGAGACCAAAGCCAAAATCAAGATTCACAAACAGAAAGGGAAGGTGAATTGTATATAATTAAAGAAAAGGTCTATTAAAACTCAAACTTTTGGTTCAAAGGGTACAATTTTATTTGGTTGGTTAAATTTAGGCTATGTGACTCATTATCAATAAAGGCCTGTAATCCTATCCTAATCTAGCTATCCATTTATTTTAGTGAGACTAACCAGACAAGTTCTAGCTTACAAATGCATCAATTAAACCACACAAATTTAGCTCACCCACACATAGAACTGATGTTATGCTCTTTGGTACTAATCAACACAGTCATAACTAGCATTTGACCAATAAATCACTATGTACAATGTTACAAAGAACTTTACAAATTAGTTATCACATTTGAGATGCAATCACAATCATTCAAATTTGTTTGAATAAGGGCCATTTTTTTTCACTTTCACTGGCTACTAAAAACTCCTATGGACACTTGTATTCACACAAACAACCTAAATATGCCAGTTCTACTAGATAGTATAGCTTTAGAGAAAAGAAACATGATAAGAAAAATTCCAAAGGGTTTCAAGATGCCTTACTCCCCACCAAAATTTGTGCATTGTGTCCAATGCCTCAAAAACTCCAAAATTAAAAGCAAAGGAAGTGATCATACTTGCAATTCCCTAGGCATCAGTAGTGGGTTACCTAACTACACAGACTTCATCAAGTATCCACATGGGTTGTCTCTCATGAAGCGCCTGATTTAGTGTCGTGGCACGACGTAATATACTCTATTGCTCATACTTCATCAAGTTTCTACATGGGTTTTCACTAACTTGAGCCCTATAGTAACCAAAACAAAAAGCAAAAACAAATAGTAAAACTAGGAAATAGAACTACAAACTGAAATAACAACTAATAGATTATTTCAAAGCCGTATTCCCTGGCAATAAAATTATTATGATAACCCTCAATTATACTTCTTGAAAGAAATATTGACGATCGTTAGCAGTATATTTTACCCAACTAAGAGTCGGGGTTAAACCACGGGAAATAAGTTGGAACAATTCTATTAGATATCACTTATTTAGTTGTAGTTACTACTTCCCTAAAATAAAGATGCATAAAGTAAAATTGGGGGGGGGGGTTGGTTTGAATTTAAGGACAAGTAACAGTGCAATGAGAAGTAAATAATGCTTAGGTTGTAAACAATATGAAGACTATACTAGAATTATGATCTCCATGACATATGACTTACTAGACGACTCAGATTCGTGACATCGTTAAATGTATTGCAGGCAAAATCTAGCGAGTTATGTAACATCTAATTCACCTTCCAGTCCTTTTTAGACGTATCTTATTCATCTCCTCCCGGTCTCAGAATGTATGCTTTACTAAACCTCGCTCTAGATATCAGAGTACTATCTCCTCCCGGTCTCAAGTAACTTAGACGAAGGTTATATCTTCTTACGAAGCCAGAATCTTCGAATTACTGTTATGATAGTCTTTTCCTAAAAACTACCTCCCTCCTGGGCAAGAAATGAATTTAGGCAAGTTCTTAATATGCACACTCACTAGGAAAGAATTTTGAATAAAAAAATCATAATACATGCAAAAACAAATCATGAATAATAATTCTACGTTTTCCTATCTAGTTAAGTCATCATTGTTACCGCAACCCTATTTGTTGGATTAGCTATGCATAATTATAAGTAAATCAACAAGAATTTGTGTATAACTCATGAAAAAATACTTACAAAGATATAGGAAATTAACACAAGAACCAAACAATTGAAACAAGCAATCAAAACTTGAGTTAAGTTTTCTAAACTAGCCAAGAAGCAAGTTGTCGTGTGTGTTCTTGTGCTACTGTATAGAAAGTTTTTGATGATGGAAATCTCTCAAAAATAATATTTTTAGTCATGCAATATAGTCCCAAAACAATAGGAAAAATGTCCCTCTAAACTTAGAACAAAGTGGTGTATGTATAGAAGTTGAAACCTAAGTGTATGTATAGAAGTTGAAACCTAATCCTAAACTAAGTAGGAAAACAAATCCTAATAAAACTAGGAAATATTTTATATGTTGCCTGGGCATTTTCACGACCAATGATGCTTTTCAAGTTTAGTGGTAAGCCTCTTGGTGTTTTCCTTGGCCAAATATGTTTGGCTATCCCACCATGGCCAGTGGTGAGCACCACGGCTCATGGGTGTGCTTCTATTGTGTATGCCTTAGCCAAATTCTTGGCTACTTTCCTGAATGGTTCCTTCACGAATAGAGGGACATTTTCACGGTCAGTGGTGTGCTTCACGGCCCTTAAAGGGTCTTATAGTGTACATTGTTGGTCTAAACATGTTGATGTAGTCTCCAAACATCCAAGCCAAGGTCTTTCAATGCAAGATGAAGTTCGTTATTTGATTTTCCTTTCAAGTCATCCTAAAACCTGAACAAAACCATGTGTTTGAGCACCTCTTGTGAACTTTTTCCTCCGTTGTGCTCTCTTCTCAACACCATCATCCCACCTTAGTTTAAATGAAATCAAATTTACACATAAAATAATCCAATGATCATCAACTAAAGAACACTTCAATTTCCCTAAAAACTAAACAAAAACACATATCAAACTTAACAAAACACACTTGAGAGCTTACAATAATTCTATATTTTGGGAGTCATAAATGCCATCTTTTGGGGACACATCAGTACCACAACCTTTACCTACTGCTAAATCTGGCCACCTATCTGCTTGTGAGGGTATTCTTCCTTAACGTGTCCCTACTCACCATAATTGAAACATCCTCAGTTAAGTGAGGGCTTGCTGGATTACGAATAAGAAGCTCATTAACTACCCTAAGCTAGAGACTGCTGTAGGACTCCTGAATAACCACTTCAAGAGATGGGTAAAGCCGACTATATTGGAAAGGCTAAATACATATGTTGATCAGAACCCTTGGAATAGTAACCATTGAAGTTGTCCATATTCTTGGACCTCTTAGACAATGACTTGGTCTGCCCAATTTGTTGAAATTCTTCAATTGTATTTACGTAGTCTGTTACCTCATTGAAGCTCCTCCTGAATAAAGTCATGTGCACAGATAAGACCTTAAAGTCAGTATTCAATCCCTTTACATAAAGATGAACCCTCTCCTCCTTGGTGCTCCCAAGCTGAGTAGCATGGAGAGACAAGGAATGGAATTTAACTTCATATGCTGCTACAGACATGTTACCTTGTTTAAGAGATAGAATTTTATTCTTATTATACTCTCTCAAGGTACGAAGCACATACTTCTCTTAGAATAAGGTGTGAAACTAAGTCGAAGGTACCAGAGGCAAGACTAGACTGATGATCGACATTCCACATAAGCCTTCTACTACTTCTTAGCTTCACCTTATAACTGAAAAGTCATAAACTTAACCCCATGATACTATACAATGCCTAGCTTATGCAACCTTTCATACAAGTCCAAGATGAATTCAAATAATTCCCCACTTTCTGTACTGTAGAACACTGGAGGTTTTAATTTTAGAAACTTAGTTAGCATGGGCCTAATACCGAATAAAATAACATATTAGTATGAGAAGTCTTATCCATATTGAGGCTTAGTAGCAATAGGATGAGTTACTAGAGCCTAAGAAACTGGCATAATGGGAGTGACTCCAGTACCTGCCAACCCACTCAAAGATGCAAACACTAGCTGAACTACTTTAGAAGAAATAAAAGGAAGACCTGCACCCCAACCTTTGTTACCACCTTTGGCTTAGTATCCTCTTTAACTTCAACCTCAACCTCTTCTTGAACATGTTCTTGGGGTGGGGGAGGGTTGCTTGTCTGGGATAAGTCATCGCTCGAGCTTCATCCTTGGTGGGTGTTGCTCTCCCTCTACCCCTGCCCCTACCTCTACCTCTATCTCTACCTTATGCCAATGACTCTATAGTTTGAACTACTACCCTTGTGCTGTCGAGTCTAGTATTGTAACACCCCAAAATTTCCTAGCTCAGACTAGACTAGAAGGTGTTTAGAAATATTCTGAAGTCTGCAAATATTTGGCATTTACAAACACCATCTATGGGTTGTAAATGGAACCATGGGTCATAGATGGGAACTGTAGATAGCCTTCAGAAACTTAGAAATTTACCTTGAACAGAACGAGCTTCATTTATGAGTGTAGTTGGTTTTATGGGTCATAGAGTGGACTCGTAAAACCAAAGTCCTAAAAATTCAAAACTTAGTACTTCTTGAGCTCTACAAGTACCTTTATGGGTCATAGATTGATCTACAGACCGTAGATAGGTCTTGTAGATCGATCTTCAGAAACATTGTATTTTAATATAATCTTTCTATCACCCACAGGTCAAGTAGTACTTTGGACCATGAGCTGTAGTTAAGATTCATGTATTGGAAGTTTAGAAACCCATATTCCTTGAGTAGTTTCTATGGATAGGGTTCTATGAACCGTAGATAGATTTATGTCCGTAGATGCCGTCTATAGATGACCTTTGACAATTTTTTTAATAGGGGTCTTTTAGTCTTTTCACATTTTTACATCCCTATACTATGTTTTTTGGGATATTCTAAGTGTGATTAACTGATTCTTTGTGACCCTAACCTCACATTCTCTCATTACTCACCCAAATCAAGTTTTTTTTCTCCCAAGTCTTTTCTCAAGCAAGATCTAGGATTCCAAGCTTCAAGTCTCCATTATAAGAATCAAGCAAGATTTCTACTACAAGTATGTGAGATTTTATCAATGGGTATCTCTTCATCCATTGAGTCCCAATAAAATCTAATTCTTTAAGTTTCTGAGTTCTCCAAGCTAGGATTTCTATGATCTTCATGGGTTCCGTATGACTTTCAATTCTTCTTTATGATTAGCTGTTTATTACATGTTTTTAATTATAATCCCATGTTTTCAATTGTATTTTGATGAACTCCATGTTATACAAGTATTTTTATGATTTAAATTTATGCTATTTCAGATGTGTGTCTCAGATTAAGAAATTATCATGATGTAGATGCCTTCAAATAAAGTATCTTTCAGATTATTGTTAGCTATCATGAGTTATGAGCTACTCAATTTATTATCAGTCGTCACAATAAATCAATTTTGTCAGATTATTACTATATTCAGTTATTATAAATTTTTCATAAGAGTAATACTTAACATCGAACGAATTTAGGGATGAAGGTTTTCGGTCACCGTCCGTGGACCTTTAGTAGCAATCTCTAAATCCTAGAACTATATTTCACTGTATGATTTGTCTCATACTAAGTTTAGCTTAGTGAATCCACATTAGCTCAAATTCAGGTCCTTTAGCTTTGCAAGTATTGGACACCCTCTTTTCTATGTGGGGGTAGTACACTAAATTTTATGTAGTAGCTCACATGGTTTATGTTTCTTTTAGTATCCCCCATAGTCATACTTTTTAGTTTCTGCATATTCAGGTATTTTAGCTCAATTTATTCAATTTTCATGATATCTGACTTGGAAATTCCATCATCATGATTTACCAATTTAATATATTCATTCATTATGTTTATTATACATATTGCTCATACTTAGTATATTCAAAGTACTGACCTCATAATTTCTGCCTATATTATGTTATAATATAGTTTTGACACTCCACATCCAGTGTGTAGTTAGTGCTATTCTAGATCAACTATTACCAGTGTAGGTGAAACCTCATTCTCCGAGGATGATCTTATCCTTAATTTTTAGTATTCCTATTTAAGTTTCCATATATTTGTGAGTTAGTTAGGGGTTTGTCTTAGTAGCTCATATAAGTAGAGGGTTTCAGATAGTCAGTTAGATTCTGCTCATATATACTCATATATTTGGTTATTGATCTTTAAACTATTTTCCTTTAGTTCCGCCTTTAGTTATCTCATTTTCTTAATTCATGTTGATTCTTAGTATCATGCCATGCTATGAGGTTAGCTTGGGGTCACTTGTAGCTCTAAGTAATATATCATGCCTAGGGGTAGTCTCAGGTCATGACAAACTTGGTGTAGGATCATCAAGTTCAAGTGTCATAGGGTGTTTGAAAGCCACATTAAGATTCTAATTTTCATGCGTGTCAAGCGCGCCATATAAATGAATAAGATGCCATGATACATTTTGGAGAATACTTTATCTTTTTCATACTTTTAATACAGTAGAGTGTAACGCTATATAGTCTCGTTCTAACTTGGGCTCTATAGGTTTACTGTCCTTCAAGAAGAGCATATGTCAAAAGGAATAAAGATAAAGAGAAACAAGCACCACCAGCTCCAGCATATCTTACATGTTTCTCATGTTGAGTTTCGAGTTAATTTTCAAGTGCTAGCCCAAACTATGACTACTCATGCCAACCGAAAGGTTGTGCCCTTAGTCAATCCTAACAGTAATATAGCTGCTATTAGAGTACATGACTTCACTCAGATGAACCCTCTAAATTTCCATGATTTAAAGGTGTACGAGGATCCACAAGAGTTTATTGAGGGTATCAAGAAGATTATCGAGATCATGGGTGTCACTCCAGTTGAGAGTACTGACTTAAGCTTCTATTAGTTGAAAGGTGTGGCTCAAATATGGTATACACAAGGGAAAGATGATAATGTTGAGGATGTAGGCTTAATTGATTGCAACAAATTTGAGGTTGTTTTTCTTGACAAATTCTTTCTGCTAGAATTGAGAGAAGCTAAGATTCAGGAGTTCATAAACTTAAAAGAAGGATCATGGCTGTGAAGGAGTACTTTGAAGTTTACTCAACTCTCGAAGTATGATCCATCTATGGTGGTCTAATCTAGGGCCTATATGAGTAAGTTTATCTCCAATGCTTTTGAGACCGTGGTAAAGAAGTGTAGAATCATGATGTTGATTAAGGAGATGGAAATCTCCCGCTTGATGGCTCTTGCTTTAGGAGAGTATTAGGGATACCAAGAGGCTTAGATGGATAGTATGGAATACTTTCATATGAGATTAGGGGGTGTCATTCTCAGTTTTGACAAAAGTATTCATTCCTGGCTCTATCATCTACTAGTGCTCCGGTGCGTAAGTTTAACAAGGATAGGGCACCAGACCCTAAGTCTCATAGTAGAGTCACTAGTGGTCACACTTTCCCACTTTTCAAAAGTATGGTAATAACCACCCCAGAGAGTGTATGGACGAGACTGGTGGTTGTTTTGGATGTGGTAAGACTAGTCACAGATTAAGGAATTACCCATCTGCCTTAGGTAAGGGCAGCGATATTCTCCATCCAACTTAGCCCAATATTTTAGCAGTTTCAGTAGGTTGCCTGAATCAATAGGGTACCTCATCTAGTACTAGTGGTGGACAGTGCCAAGGAAGGTTCTATACTCTTCAGACTCAATAGGATCAGGAAGATTATTATGATGTGGTCACCATGTGTTACAAGTCTTTTATTTTGATGTTTATGTTTTTTTAGATCTAAAAGCTACACTTTTATTCATCACTCTTTATGTTGCTATGAATTTTGATATTATTCCTAAAATCTTATTAGAACCCTTCTCAATCTCTACGTATGTTGGTGAATCAGTTTTAGGTAAAAAGTTATAGAAATTATCTGATCTTAATTTTCTCAGAAAATCACCTTAGTTAATCTAGTAGAGTTAGACATGCTCGATTTTGATACTATTCTAGGCATGGACTGGTTATAATCTTGGTATGCCTCAGTTGACTGTAGAACCAGAGTCATTAAATTTTAGTTCCCTAAAGAGCAAGTCATAGAATGGAAGGGTAGTACTTCAGCGCCCATATGTCGGTTTGTTTCTTACCTTATGGCTAGAAAGATGATTTTCAAAGGTTGCATCTTTCATCAAGTTAGGGTTAAGGATTCCAATTCCAAAACCCCAACTCTTCTTTTTGTTTCAGTTGTGAATAATTTCCTAAAAGTGTTCCCTAAAGATCTTCCCAGATTCCTCCCAAAAGGGAAATCATCTTTGGCATAGACCTTCTTCAAGATACCTAGACTATATCCATCCTTCCTTACAGAATAGTTCCAGCTAAACGTAAGAAGTTGAAACAGTTGAAGGACTTTCTAGATAAAGGGTTCATCAGGCCCAACTATTCTTCATGGGGTGATCTCATCCTCTTTGTACGTAATAAAGATAGTTTTCTTAGAATGTGCATCGATTACCATTAGCTGAACATGGCCACAATAAAAAATAAGCATTCTATCCCCAATATTGATGACTTATTCTATCAACTTTAGGGTATTAGGTTTTTCCTAATATAAACCTTAGATCAGTCTATCATCTACTTAGAGTTAGAGAATATGACATTCCAAAGAAAACCTTCAGGACACCGTATAGTTACTATGAATTTGTGGTTATGTCTTTTGGACTAATGAATGCTCCTGCAACTTTTGTGACTTTGAAAAACGGTGTTCAAAAAGTATTTGGATATGTTCGTCATTGCATTCATAGATGAAGTCTTGATTTATTATTGGAGTAAAGATGCGCATGCATATCATTTGAGGATTATCTTGTAGACACTTAAGGACCGACAATTCTTTGCTAAGTTTAGAAAGTGTGAAGTTTGACTAACATAAGTAGCATTTCTTGGGAATTTATTTCTGGAAAAGGTATATATGTTGATCCTCAAAAGACTGAAGTAGGCTAGAACTGGCCTAGACCTCTTGCTTCTTCAGATATTAGGAGTTTCTTGGGTTTGGATGGTTACCACGTATGATTTATAGAAGAATTTTCCTCTATTGATTCTCCCTTGTCCCTATTGACTCAGAAGAAATCCAAATTTCAATGGTATGATTCTTGTGAGAAGAGCTTTCAGGAGTTGAAGACTCAACTTATGACAACCTCAGTTTTTACTCTACTCGAAGGTTTAGATGGTTTTATGGTGTATTGTGATGCCTCTAGAATTGGTCTAGACCATGTGTCGATGCAACATAGCAAAGTCATAACATATACTTCCAGGAAACTTAAAGCTCATGAGAAGAATTACCCAACTAATGATCTTGAGTTGGCATCAGTAGTGTTTGCCTTGAAAGTTTGGAGGGAGAATCTTTATGGTGGTCACGTGGGATGTCTTCACCAATTATAAGAGTCTTTAATGTGTGTTTAATTAGAAGGATTTGAATCCTCGCCAAAGGAGGTGGCTTGAGTTGAAGGATTATGATATGAGTGTTCTCTACCATTCGAGTGAAGTCATGTAGTGGCATATGCTCTTAGTAAGTTGTCCATGAATGGTTTTTCTCACATTAAGGATGATAAAAAGGAGTTAGTTCGAGATGTGCACATACTTGCTTGTTTGGGAGTTCGTTTGATGGATTTTGAAGATAGTGGAATTATTCTTTAGAATAGTTTAGAGTCATCTCTTGTGATGGACGTTAAGGAAAAGCAGAATGATGATTCAAACTTAGTAGGGTTAAAGAAAGTTGTTCCCAAAAAGACAGTTGAGGCCTTCTCCCAAGGGGGATATGGTATGCTTAATTACGGAGATCAGTTGTGTATTCCAGATGTTTGTGGGTTGAGGTAACAAATTTTATCAAAAGCCTATAGTTCTCGATATTCTATTCACCAGGATGTAGCATGATTTATGGGAAGTCTATTGGTTTAATGGGATAAAAATGTATATTGCAAAATTTACGGTAAGTTTCCAAATTACCAATAAGTTAAGGTGGAATATGACTCAGGATATTAGCATTCCTACTTGGAAGTGGGAAGATTTAAATATGAATATCCTCACCAGTTTGCCTTGCACACGTTGATAGTATGACTCTTATGGGTGGTTGTACACCGAATGACTAAGGCATCAAATTTCCTCCTAGTTAAGACTTCTTATTCAGTGTAATACCTCAGAAATGTGGAAGGTCCAAAACTAAGGAACAAAGGATGAAAACTCAAAAAGTTACAGAAACTGGCACTAGGAGCTGACCACGGAAGCCATCATGGGCCATGGCAAGCACCATAGACCAGGTGAGCAACTGTGGTAGAGATTCATAGACTCAGACTTGTAGGGATGGAACCACGATGGAGGACCACAGACCGTGGTGAGCACCACGGGCTGTGAAGCCTTCCGTGGTGACCCCTCCCCAAGAACCTTAGGAAATTTCCCAAGGCAGAGTCCACGGATGAACTCCACAGATCGTGGAACCTTCCACAGATCATGGAACCTTACATAGACCATGGTGCATCCCCGTGGTGGTCACTCTGCAGGCCTCCTATAGGTCCTGCACCACATCTACCTTTCATGGCCCGTCGTGGCCTTCACGGACCATGATGAAACTTTAAGACTACCCTGCAGGCCCTTTCCAAAATATTTTCCAAGTCCCTTACCATGGGAACCCACCACGGGTCATGGTGAGCACCACAGACCATGAAAGGTCCCTGTGAAGCCTGTTCCGACCAGATTTTAAAAGGGGCATTTTGCTGTTTTCCTACATTTTAAATCAAAATAGAGTCATTTTGAGGGCTAAATTCTTCCATCAAAAGATCCTAAACCCTTTCAAGACTTCATTATTCACACTTAGAATCAAGATACTCAAATTATCTCTTCTCAAACTCTCCCAAAGACTCCAAGGCAAGATTAGGGTTTCATCTCAAGGCCTTTCCAAGTCTCCATTCCTTCTCATGTCTTCATTAAGGATTTGTTACCCCTAAGGTATGTGAGTTTCATCCATGGGTTCTTCCACCCATGGAGCCCAAATATTTCTCAACTTGATATTTCAAATCCTAAATGATAAATTCTTATGGGCTTTTAATTAATGACTCTAAATGAATATATTATGATATATTTGAAGTTTATTTATCTGTATTGATGTATATTGACTCTAAATTTCATGAAATGAATAATTTGTTGAGGTGTCTATATGAAGTCTTGAAAGTGGTTTAAAAGTGTATATGATTGTTTTAAGATATGCATTTTGATGTAATTCCATCACTCTCATGCATGCAAGAATTTTTTAAATGCATTTGAAGGTTTTTATGAAATGAACCCACCCAGTTTCCTTATGTTAAAGTAAAGTTGAAATGAAAGCTTTTAACTCCAAATGAAAGTAATGAAGTAAATGTTTATGATAAGAGAGTCTTATAATGAAATGATTGAATGATGAAAAGGCTTCTTAGCCAAAGCAAGGTTTCAATTTGAAAGGAAAATTCTTGCATTGAATCAAATGAAATGTTTTAATGAGCTATTCTACCAAATGATGGTTTGATGATTAAGTTATACAATGCTTATATTATTATGATATCTAAATATATTCCATGGAATTGACCTAGCATCGAATGTATCATGTAGATGGGGACTCGACCTAAGTGGTCCTTAAGTAAAGTCTCATGTTGCATTAACTATGCACCACATAGGGGCCTTGTCAGTTATTTAGGCTAGTGGATCCATGATTAGCCAATAAAGTTAAAGTTAAGGAAATGATTAAAGTTTATTAGCTCACGTGATCTTAAATATCGGTTACAGTCATCTTCCTACAAAATTAATGTTTTAAGGTTTCATATGATGATTTCTCATACATGCATATTTTTTATAAATGTCTTAATGTTGTTCATTGTATATCATGCTCACATACTTAGTACATTCAAAGTACTAATGCATACTTTTGCCTACATTATATAATAATGTAGGGACCGATATTTATCCACCCTCTCCTCACAATGGATAAGTTTATTACATTGGAGGCTACTACTATTTACTGAGTTCCCATGTTTTGGGAACAATACCCCTATCTTCTTGCTTATGTTATGTATAGACTCTTGAGTTAGTTTTAGTACTTTTGACTTATATTTTAAGGGTGAGGTAGGGACATGTCTTATCCCCCGCCAAGTCTTAAATATAGAAGGTATGGTTGGACAACAAATGTATGATGTTTAAAATTTTAAATCTCATTCTATATGGAATCCCTTAGTCTCGTTACCCCCTTTATATTTCCACTTATTTTGTTTATCATTACCAATGAGAAGATTAATGAATGTTAAGAGGCTTGGATGAGGTATCTCTGGGTGCTTCATTCACCGTGTCACATCTAGGCCACAGGCTTGGGTCATAAACAAATTTGTATCAGAGCTTGAGGGTTTGAAATGGTCCTCAGAGTCCAACATACCACATCAAATTGGGTCTTATTTATGATTGTGAAGCGCGCCACAACTATGAATAGGAGACTATGAGATGTTTAGGAAAGTTTTCACTTCTTTCAAATTCATGTCATGCCTTAGAGTGCCCTAATCCTTTCTCTAAATAACCCACCATTTTATGTCCTCTAGATCATGCCTTAAGAAAGAACACCTACAAGAGAAAGGGTTGACGATAAGGACCAAGCTCCTCTGATTCTTGATGCCCTATATCACAAGGAAGGGGTAACCCATGTGGAGTTTTGCAATATCCTCATATTGTTGTCTCAAGCCATAGACAACGAAGGGAATCAAGAGGTCCCCCCTCTTTAAGTGTAAAATCTGACTTTTAGGATTTGGGATTTCCAAATAATAAATCCGCCTGAGTTTGATGGTTGTAAAATAGATGAAGACCTATGAGTTTATCAATGAGGTGTATCGGATTATGGCTATTATGGATGTGCCTCCAAATAAGAAGGCTGATCTAGTGGCCTATCAACTTAAGGGTAAGGCACGAGTTTGATATGAATAATGGGTTGTTGAGAGGGATGAAGAGATGGGGCCGATAGGATGGAAAGAGTTCAAAGATGCCTTTTAGACCACTTTTTTTTCATTGGAGCTAAGAGAGGCCAAGATCCAAGAGTTCATCAAACTCCATCAAGGGATTATGAGTATGAGGGAGTATGTCCTCAAATTCACTAAGTTGTTAAAGTATGCTCCCTTAATCGTGTCTGACCTCCGAGCAAGGTGAGTAAGTTCATTTTTGGTCTCAAGATTTATGTCCAAAGAGTGAAAAATGGACATGTTAGTCAAGGAGATGAAATTCTCCTGGTTAATGGCTTACATGGAGTAAATTGAAGAAGAGAAGTTGAGAGAAGATCAAGAGGTTTCAAGAAGGATAAAGTGGATGGTGGAGGGTTCAACTCTCAAAGGTCCGATTATGGTAGCAATGAAAAGGGCCAAGGTGGGCAATGGTTTATAAGACAAGGTTCCATCAATAATCCTCCTTCCAAGTTCAAGAGTACTAATCCAATGGTACCAAGAGAAAATATTAGTGCCCGAGCTTTCTCCATTTATAAGAAGTGTGGGAGGAACCACAAAGGGAAGTGCTTGGCGGCTCTAATGCATGTTTCAAATGTGGCAAGCTGGGTCATCATTCTCGGGATTGTAGAGGTGGTTGTGGTAATAGGCCCCAAGGCCAAATTACTCATGGACAACAAGCTCAAGGAGGTGTTCAATGCACCAACCACTTCTATGCTTTGCATGGGAGGTAAGAGGTTGAGGAAGCACCAAATGTTGTTACTGGTATATTAGAGGTATTTACATTTGATGTGTATACAATGTTAGATTTGGGTGAAAACTTGTCATTTATCTGTTCATTCTTATCTAATAGGTTTGATATATTGCCCGAAATGTTAGTAGAGCCTAATTTTATGTCTACCCCATTGGTGAGTCAGTTGTTGCTAGAAAGGTTTATAAGGGTTGTCCTGTGTCTATCTTACATAAAGTTGTCCTTTCTGATCTCATTGAGCTTGACATGTTAGATTTTGACATTATACTTGGGATGGATTGGTTACATGCATCTTATGCTTCTATAGATTGTAGGACTCATCGAGTCAAATTCCAATTTCTAAATGAGTCTATTCTTGACTGGGAGGGTTGTGATTCGGTAGTGAAGTGTATGTTTATTTTTTGTCTTAAGGCCCAAAAGTTCATTGCTAAAGGTTGCATCTACCACATTGTAAGGGTTGGGGATACCGACTCCAAAAGTCCTGCTCTTGAGTCGATCCTCATAGTGAAGGAGTTTCCCAATATTTATATCAATGACCTTTATGGTATCTCTCTCGAAAGGAAAATTTATTTTGGTATCAATTTCCTCTTCGATACCTAACCTATCTCTTTCCTCCTTACCGGATAGCCCTGACATAATTGAAAGAGTTGAAGGAATAATTAAAGGACTTATGAGAAAAGAGGTTCATAAGGCAAAGTATTTCACCATGGAGTGCTCCCGTGCTATTTATTAGGAAGAAGGATGGGTCACTTCAAATGTGCATAGACTACCATCAATTAAACAAAGTGACAATTAAGAAAAAGTACCCAATCTCTAGAATAGATGATTTGTTTGATCAATTATAAGGGGAAAGTTATTTCTCCAAGATCGAAGGGTGAGGGAGTGTGACGTTCCCAAGATGGTATTCCAAAAAGGTATGGTTACTTCGAGTTTGTGGTGATGAGTTTTGAGTTGATGAATGAACCAACTGTGTTTATGGACCCAATGAATATGGTGTTTAAACCCTACCTTGACAATTTTCTTATAGTATTCATTGTTGACATTTTGATTTACTCTTAGGGTAAGGAAGAACATAAAAATCACTTGAGGGTTATGCTTCAAACGTTGAGGGATAGGCAATTGCTTGCTAAATTTAGTAAGTGAGAGTTTTGGTTGAAGGAGTTGGCATTTCTTGGTCACATAGTGTCCGATGACAGGATCAAGGTTGATCCTAAGAAAATAGAGGCGGTTAAGAATTGGCCTAGACCATTGTCTCCTTCCGACATTAGGATCTTCTTAGGTCTATCCAGATACTATAAAAGATTCATTTAAGATTTTTTTCCATCTCATCGCCCATGAAAAAATTGACCCAAAAGAAAGAAAAAGTCACATGAACGAATGAATATGAAAAAAGATTCATAACTTTGAAAGATTGACTTACCTCTGCTCCTATATTGACTCTACTAGAAGGATTAGAAGGGTTTATAGTTTATTGTGATGCTTTAAATATTGGTTTGGGTTATGTCTTGATGCAAATGGTTAGGTCATAGCCTATTGTCACGGACTTAGACTTCCACTAAGACTTCCGTGCGGCACTTGACAACTTACTCACGAATCTTTCACGATCTTGTAAGCTCAAGTAAGCCTTTAACACTAGATCGCTAAGGGAAGGCTAGATTGTAAGAAAGACAAGAGAGCTTTTATGAAGAAGGCTTTTGTATTGCTTGGAAGAATACTTGTTTTCTTGATGGTTTGTTACAAATGAATGCCCCCTCTATTTATACTACTCCTAAGGGGCTCAAGTGTAAATAAAAATTGCTATACAAGTCCCTCCATATTTACAAAGAAGTCCCTCTCTAGAATTCTCTACACACTCTAGAGAATTCTAAGTCTTTCAAGACTTCTCTACAAGTTTCTATAAGGATCTAGAGTCTTCCACTAACCTCTCCAAGACTCTAGATTCTTCTACCTTCTTCAAGACCAAGTGGCGGGTCATAACACTCTCCCCCACCTAATGTGGCGACGACCACGGCGCACTGCTGCTGCAAAAACTCCCGGATCTTGTCTTTGAACTGCCACAGGTCTTCATATCTCTCCCAGGTGGCCTCCTCCGGAGATTGTCCCTTCCAGTGGACTAAGAACATAGCAGTGGCCTGTTGTCCCTGTTTTCGCTTGGTTTGGTAGTCCATAATGGCTTCGATGTCTCGATCATGTGAGGCGGTGATTGTGAGTGGCGCCCGACTTGATTCTCCTCGGCTAGGATCATCCTTGTCCTCATGGTACGGCTTGAGGACGCTGGCATGGAATACTAGATGAACCTTAATATGCGGTGGTAGCTCTAACCTATAAGAGATCTTGCCAACCTTGGCAACGATCCTGAATGGGCCCTCGTACTTTCGCACCAAGTTTTGATGCATGCCTCACAATGCTTTGAATTGCCTAAGGTTGAACTTGACCAAGACCATGTCTCCAACTTGGTAATCCGTGGGACGACGCTTGCGGTCAGCAAACTTCTTCATCTTCTTCGCTGCCTTGTCCAAATAAGACTTGGCAGTGTCGAGCTGCTCCTCAAAGCCCTTGGCCATGTGATAGGCCCCCAAAATCTTACCCTCGAACGCGGCCAGTAGTGAATGTGGAGTTTGTGGCTGTTGGCCTGTGGCTAGCTCGAATGGTGTTCACCCTGTGGCCTCACTCCGCTGTAAGTTGTAAGAGAATTGGGCTACGTCCAGTAGTCTCGCCTAATCTCTCTGATGTGAGCTCACAAAGTACCTCAAGTAGCACTCCAATAAGGCATTGACTCGCTCCGTCTGGTCGTCTGTCTGCGGGTGGAAACTAGTGGAGAAATGTAATTTCGTGCCAAGAATTTCGAACAATTCTCTCCAAAAGTTCCCGGTGAAGCGTGGGTCTCTGTCACTGATGATATGTCTTGGCAATCCCCAATACTTCACCACATTCTTGAAGAATAGCCTGGCAGCCTCCTTAGCAGTGCAACCTGCCGTGGCGGGCATGAAGTTGGCATACTTTGAAAACCTGTCCACCACGACCATAATCGTTCCGTACTCGTCGGACTTCGGTAAGCATGTGATGAAGTCCATGGTCACGCTCTCCCATAGACGCTCTGCTACAGGCAGGGGCTCTAAGAGTCCTCCTGGTTGACGCTGCTCTACTTTGTCTTGCTGGCACACAAGATAAGTCTGCACATAGCATTCAATATCGTCCCGCATATGTGGCCAGTAGTAAATCACCTCAATCAATGCCCTCGTGCGACGCTGCCCTGGGTGTCCGGCCCACAAGGTGTCATGGCTTTCCTTCATGATCCGTCGCCTGATAGTTCCGAATTTTGGCACATAGACCCTTCGTCCGGCGGTAAGCAGGAGTCCATCTTCTACCCAGAAGCGCCTCGTCTTGCCTTGGGCGGCTAACTCCATAAGTCGCTTTGCCTCTGGATCATGCTGCAGACCATCCTTGATTGCATCCTGGATGTCACAATGTGCTGTGGTGATGGCTGCTAGTTCGAACTTCCTGCTAAGAGCATCGGCCACAACATTGCCTTTGCCCGGCTTGTACTCCAGTTCGTAGTCAAATTCGGCCAAGAAATCTTGCCACCTAGCTTGCTTCGGGGTGAGTTTCTTCTGTGACTGGAAGTAGCTAGTGGCCACGTTGTCGGTCTTGACTAAGAACTTGGAGCCAAGTAAGTAGTGTCTCCATGTGCGTAGGCAGTAGATGATGGCTGTCATCTCCTTCTCCTGCACAGTGTACCGCCGTTCTGTCTCGTTCAGCTTGCGGCTCTCAAAGGCGATTGGGTGCCTTTCTTGCATTAATAATCCTCCAATGGCATAGTCAGAGGCGTCCGTATGCACTTCGAATGTCTTGGAGAAGTCAGGCAACGCTAAGACCGGCTCCTCTGTCACGGCAGCCTTGAGGTCTTCAAAGGCCTCCTTGCACTCCTCGCTCCAAACCCACGGCTTATTCTTCTTCAATAGCTCAGTAAGTGGAGCGGCTTTAGCGGAGTAGGCGCTTATGAACCTGCGGTAATAGTTAGCAAGTCCAAGAAAAGATCTAAGTTCGGTTACCTTTGTGGGCGCCTCCCACTCTTTGATTGCCCAAACTTTTGCTTCGTCCATCCATAGCTCTCCCTGGCTGATAACATGTCCCAAGAAGTGCACTTCAGGTTGGGCGAACTCGCACTTCTCCCGCTTGATGAAAAGCTCATTCTCGCGCAAGACTTGGAATACTTTCTTTAGATGCTCCATGTGCTCCTCCAAGGTGTTGCTATAGATGACTATGTCATCCAAGTAGACTACCACAAACTGATCTAGGTAGGGGTGGAAGATCTTGTTCGTTAGTGTGCAAAAGGTGGCGGGTGCATTGGTTAAGCCAAAGGGCATCACCAACCACTCGTAAGCTCCGTACCTCGTTACACATGTTGTCTTCGGTTCATCTCCCTCTGCTATGCGTACCTGGTAGTAGCCCTTCCTTAAATCTACCTTGGTAAAGTACTTGGCCTGTCCAAGTCTATCAAACAAGTCGGCAATGAGCGGGATGGGATACTTGTTCTTCACGGTCACCTTATTGAGCGCCCGATAGTCTATGCATAGGCGCAACGAGCCATCCTTCTTCTTTTGAAATAACACCGGCGCGCCATAAGGTGCCTTGGATGGGCAGATATGACCGGCCTCGAGGAGCTCCTTCAACTGCTTCCTCAGCTCCTCTAACTCGGGTGGAGCCATGCGGTATAGTGGGTATGCGGGCGGCCTTGCTCCTGGCTCCAGCTCGATCCTGTGGTCTACCTCGCGCCTTGGAGGTAGGTGTCTTGGAAACTCTTCGGGCATCACGTCTTTGTTTTATTCAAGCACCTTCTCTATACAAGGTGGCAATGTCTCCTTAGTACCATTGCCTTCATCCAAGCTCGCAATAGTGGCTACGAACGTCGGTTCCCCCTTATTTAGGCCCTTCACAAGCTGCATGGCCGACAGGTGGGCTTGTCCTTCCTTCTTTGGCATCTTGACTAGAGGGACCATGCAGGGCCCCTCTCGCTCCATCACCAAGAGTTATTGGAGGTAGGGATCGATCATCGTGTGGTACCGTTGGAAGAACTCCTGTCCAAGGATGATATCAAAGATATCTAAGGGGGCGACAGTGAAGCTTGTCTTACCTTGCCACTTGCCCAACGTGATGTCCACTCCATGAGCGACTCCGCACACGGGAGTCAATGGTGCATTGACCGTCTTCAGGCGGGTGTTGCTTGGCCCATAACTTAGCCCCAACCTTGCTGCCGCCGTCTTGGTCATGATGTTGGCTTCTGCTCCAGAATCCACCATGGCACGAGCTGGTCGTCCATTGATGGATATGTCAACATACTGGGCAGAATAATCCCCCGCCTTCTCAGCTTGCTTCGTGATGGCTCCACATAGCCCGATCATGCCTAGTTGAGTCGTGTCCGAGCCCTACCCTTGGTCTACTTCCTTATCTTTTTGCTCCCGCAGTATGGCACCAAGGTTCTTCATCTCCGGACACCTGGCATAGCCGTGAGGACCTCCACATATGTAGCAGCCGCTGCTCTTCGTGGTCTGCTCCTTTCTCTCGGTGTAGCCCTGTCGCCCGAACCTCCTACCGTCGGACTTGTTGGAATCATGGCTCTTGGGTGGAGGATGTTGCTCTTTGCCTTTGCCACGATCTCCCCCAACTTTGGCATGACTACTCCTTATTTCTTTGCCCTTGCTTCTGTCATGCATGTCATGCTTAAAGTCCGTCAAGGCTTCGGCTTTGGTGATGGCCTCATCGATGGTGCTGACTTGACGACGCTCTAGCTCCGTCTTGGCCCAACTCTGCAGCCCATCCATGAAGTGGAAGAGCATATCTTCATCTGTAAGGTTGGGGATTTGAAGCGTAAGGGTAGTGAACTCCTTCACATAGGCACGTATGCTACCCGTATGCTTCAGCTCCCGAAACTTGCATTTGGCCTCATAGATGACATTGTTGGGGAAGAAGGCCTTCTTGAACTCGTCCCGAAACTGCTCCCAGGTGTTGATGGTGCATAGACCCTTCCCGATCTCGGACTCCTTGCGCTTCCACCATAACATGGCCATCTCTGAGAGGTATAGTACGGCCGTGTTGATCCTCATGTCATCGCTCTTCACTTTGTTACACTTGAAGTAATTCTCCAAGTGCCAAAGGAAGTTCTCCACCTATTGTGCATCACGGGCACCTTTGAACATTGGTGGCTTGGGAGCCTCAATCTTAGCCTCCCAATCCGCACTGGACGTCATGCATCTCCCGGCATCTATGTCTCCTTTGAGTGCTGCTATCTCGGCCTTCATGGTCTCCATCGTGCTTAGCGCGTCCATGAGCTGACACTCCAAGGAAGTAATCACCTCCTTCACCTCATACTCAGCAGCCTTGCGCACCTCCAACTCCTTCCGGATGTTGTCGTTCTCCTCAAGGGTGAACTCCTCTAGAGACTTGAACTTGTCGTCGACCTTGTTCAAGCGCTTGCCTAATATCTCCACAGCTTGCCGGGCAGCATCCACCCTTGTAATCCACTCCATGCCAGGCGTGACGTCCACGGGCTCCTCGCCTCGCTCGTCGTCACTCACCTCAGTGGCCGAGGGTGAGTAAGATGTTAGGGCCTCGCTTGGTGTAGGCTCAGGCGGCACCTCCTCATTTCTCTTAGAGTTTTTCCTTCCCTTGCGGTGCTTCCTTCCAACATCTTGCTTGACGTTGGTGGTGGTAGTGGTGTTGATGTCTCCCTCACTTGCCATATCCCTTAGTAGAACCTCGCTCTGATACCACGTTGTCACGGACTTAGACTTCCACTAAGACTTCCGTGCGGCACTTGACAACTTATTCACGAATCTTTCATGATCTTGTAAGCTCAAGTAAGCCTTTAAGACTAGATCGCTAAGGGAAGGCTAGATTGTAAGAAAGACAAGAGAGTTTTATGAAGAAGGCTTTTGTATTGCTTGGAAGAATACTTGTTTTCTTGATGGTTTGTTACAAATGAATGCCTCCTCTATTTATACTACTCCTAAGGGGCTCAAGTGTAAATAAAAATTGCTATACAAGTCCCTCCATATTTACAAAGAAGTCCCTCTCTAGAATTCTCTACACACTCTAGAGAATTCTAAGTCTTTCAAGACTTCTCTACAAGTTTCTATAAGGATCTAGAGTCTTCCACTAACCTCTCCAAGACTCTAGATTCTTCTACCTTCTTCAAGACCAAGTGGCGGGTCATAACACTATGCTTCTAGGCAATTGAAATTGCATAAACGTAACTACCCTACCCATGATCTTGAGTTAGTAGCCATTGTTTTTTCTTTAAAGATTTGGCAGTGTTACCTCTATGGGGTGCATGTGGATGTGTATACCAACCATAAGAGTATTCAATATGTATTCACCCAAAAGGACCTCAATCTAAGGTAAAAGAAGTGGTTAGAACTCCTCGAGGACTACAACATGAGTGTGCATTATCATCTAGGTAAAGCCAATGTGGTGGATGATGCACTTAGTAGAGTGTGTCTCATGTTGATGAAGAGAAAAGAGAGTTGGTAAAATACATTCACCGGTTGGCTAAATTAGAGGTAAAGTTGTATGGTGCCAATGGTGGTGGTATGGTTGTCCATAGTGGGTCCGAATCCTCTTTGGTGGTGGATGTTAAGTCCAAGCAACACCTTGACCCAACATTAGTAGAGTTAAAAATATTGGTGAATGAAAAGAAAGTAGAGGTCTTTTCACAAGGAGGAGATGGGGTGCTATACTACCAAGGTCGGTTATGTGTTCCGAATGTGGATGACCTAAGGAGTTTGATCATGATGGAGGCTCATAATTCTTCATACTCCATTCATCCCAATTCGATGAAAATTATTGATACATAAAGGAGTTTTATTGGTGGGGTGGCATGAAAAAGAACATAGTAAGATTTGTGTCCAAATGTCCAAATTGCTAACAAGTAAAGGCCGAATATCAAAGACCGAGTGGCCTAGAACAAGATATTGAAATCCCCACATGGAATTGGGAAGATGTAAATAGGGATTTCGTAGTGGGTTTTCCTATACCCAAAAGTTCCATAACTCAATTTGGGTAATCATTGATAGAATAACTAAGTCGGCTCACTTCCTACCAGTCAAGACCTCTTATAGTGCCAAAGACTATTGGAAGTTGTATATTCAGGATTCGGTGAGGTTGCATGGTATGCCGTTGTCCATTATTTCAGATCGTGGACCCAATTAACTTTTCACTTTTGGAGGTCATTAGAGGGGCCTCGGTACTAAGGTAAAGTTAAGCACCGTATTCCATCCTCAAATTGATGGGCAAGCCGAAAGAACAATTCAAACACTAGAGGATATGTTAAGGGCTTATGTCTTGGAGTTTAAAGGGAGTTGGGATAATTATCTACCGCTCATTGAGTTTTCCTATAATAATAGTTACCACTCAAGTATTGACATGGCGCCATTTGACACTTTGTATGGGAGACGATGTAGATCTCTAGTTGGTTGGTTCAAAGTAGGTGAGATGAGCTTGTTGGACCTCGACTTGGTGCTTGATGCTCTAGAGATGGTGAAAGTTATTAGAGAAAGGTTGAAGATGGCCTAATGTAATCAAAAGTCTTATTCCGATACTAGGAGAAAGGACTTGAGTTTAATATGGATGATTAGGTGTATTTGAAGGTTTTACCCATGAAAGGTGTGGTTCGGTTTGGTAAGAAAGGGAAATTGATCCTTAGGTATGTACGGCCTTATAGAATCTTGAGGCGAGTTGGCAAAGTTTCTTATGAGTTGGAATTGCCTTCGGAAATGGACATGGTGCATCCGGTGTTCCATGTGTCTATGTTGAGGAAATGTATGGGGGATCCTAGTTCCATTGTGCCTTTGGAGATAGTGAATGTTGAAGAGAACTTGACCTATGAAGAGGTTCCGGTCAAAATCTTGGACCGACAAGTCAAAAGATTGAGGAACAAAGAAGTTGCATTCGTTAAAGTCCTTTGGACGAATCAACAAGTTGAAAGTGCTACATGGGAAGAGGAAGCAGATATGATAAAACTTTACCCTTATCTCATTCATTCTACTCTAGCCTAAGGTACTAAGTCATCATTCTCAAGTATTCAAGACTCTTATGTTTCAATTTTCCAAGTCTTAATATGCATGCATATTTCTGAAGTTGAATTTTAAAGTTATGTTTTATGCTAAAGATTAAAGATCCTATGTTTGATGCATTTCAAGTGTCATTGTGTTCATGTTGGGTTGCTAGTCCTTGTGCCCTATCATTTTCTATGCTAATGATTCACATTCGAGGACGAATGTTTTCAAGGAGAAGATATTGTAAGACCCCAGAAATGTAGAAGGTCCCAAATCAAGGAACAAAGGATGAAAACTCAGAAAGTTGTACAAACTAGCACCAAGAGCTGACCACGGAAAACATCATGGGCCGTGGTAAGCACCATTGTTACACCCCACCCTTTTTAAACTCGGAATATCTCATAAGTTCCTTGGACATTATCATGTGAGCCAGATACGCTACGACACTATCAAACGGCTCTAAGGAAGGGAAAATGGGTCACCCCGTGGTAGGGAAGATTGGAAATAGGGTCAAGAGAAGTCGGAAGGAGTTGGAGGCCAAGTAACGAGTAGTAGGACTCGACTTATCTACGTAAACTACTAAGTTAGAAGTCGTACATACGTGAGTTACTTGATTACATACCAAGGATTTCATAGGCTCTTAAAGTGAGACAAGATTACAAACGAGATTACGAACCCACGAGGAAAAGAAAAAAATTTCACGGGGCAGCCAATAGGAGGGTGACACGTGGCAGCACCTAAGCAGGCAGGTGACCCACCTGCTTTGGGGAGGTGGGCCCCACTGCCACGTGGCAGCCCCTCCTTGAACATGTAGGTGCGGTAGCCCAATAGGTGCTGGACATGTGTCACCTCTTGGGGCTGACACGTGTCACACCCTAAAGCCACATATACATATTGATATATATCATATACTTCAGTTGTTCATCAAAAGAACATCAGCCAACATAGAGAAAAAAAACGTGAGAAAGAGAGATAGGGAGGCAGCCATGGCGTTTGAAGTTTAAAGGTAAGTTTCTCAATTTTTTCTCTGTGAATTAATTATATACGACGTTCCTAAAATACGTGGAGGTGTATATATGTATATTATGATGCTTACGGAACTATATTTTCAGTTCTACACTTGGAAAACTAAGAGAAACTTAAAGAGAAAACGCTAGTTAACAAACCCTTTTTTGGAAGGGACAGTGATTAGTAATATTGATATAAATTCTTGTTTATAGATTCGTTTCGGGTGATTCAATATGTTTTGGAAAGGTATTTCATATGTCTATAACTTTCATTTAGACTCCAAAATCCAGTTTTACTTTTATCAGCTCGAAAAAGGGTGATGAAGTGTAGAGGAGGTACTGCCCAGATTTTGGTTTTGGAAATCTTACACGGACTGCTGTCCAGATTACCCCTCCGAAACTAAGGGACAATATAAGACAGTAGGCTGTCCAGATTTCACATTTTGGATAGTTTTGGCGAGTTTGACAAGTTTAACATAAGGTAAGACCTTTACTTTTAAATTGGAGTTTATGGTATTGTTATATGGTGTATTACACCCCTTGTATGCTGCTGAAAGTTTAAGAATGTCGTAGAAATGCTCGACGTTTGAAATAAACTAAATTGGAATCGCTATAGTTAAATTGTCGTCGAAGGATATGTTGTTCGTATGAGGTGATACTTCAGGGGTTTGATGTGTTATTGCAGGGCCTAAATATGTTCTAATGTGGGTTAGGGTGCTTCTAGTTGAATCCACATGACCCCTCGTTGCGTATAATGAAAGGTGTTACAAAATAAAGGCTAGACGCCCTATTGTGCTACCGTATCTTTGAATAAGTCGTTTGGAGTTTATGTTGTATATTGTTGGTCCAAATTGATGCAAGTTGTTGTTGTTGGTTGGCTATAGGTATTAGGGACCTAACTGGAAATTTGGATAGGGCACATTATAGGGGAGGTGCTGCCCAATTTTCGTCGACGCCTTAGCGAATAACAGAACTAGTCGGGGAAACGACTAAGGAAATAGATTCCATTAATACTAAGATGTAACCTAGGGTGATGGAAAGTAAAAGGCGTTGATATTCATACTACTTTTATGTTGAATAGGTTCAAAGGACGGCGAGGCAAGCAGGATAAGGAATAATTCAGACAAGGTATGTAAAGCTTTATCTTGGCATGTTTTGGTATAAGTTCGTACAACTATCTTTCTTTCCTTTTGGCAATGTTTAGCCTTAAGTGAATTGTATATGAAGTGCGGGGATAATTCCATTGCTAGAATTCCGAGTACGCCTCATAACCCCTATCCACTGTTCAGTATTAGAGTTCCTGTGAAGATTAAGTATTGCCTAGTAGGGCTTCTATGTGTCAGAATGTAATGTATGGGAAACTATCTCTCATTTTCATTAAGATGTATTTGATACGAAAATAATGTTACAATGCCATAGTGGTTCACCGAGCCCTGTGAAGGGCAGGGTATGAAATATGTATATGAAGATCACCTGAAGGAAAGTACAGACTATAAGAGCTTATTCTCTTTCTTCTTGTGGGGCATGTCCTTGTATTAGTTGTAAGTTGAATCTGATCTGAACTCCGAGGTAACTCCATTCTTAAACATCTCTTAATTACTTCTGAATATTAAACTCCTATAGTAGTTGAACTACTTTCCCTGGAAACTTTTATACGTTAAAGAGGTAACAAATATACAGGCTCTACAACCTAAGGACTATAAGGTAATAAGTGTTTCTGATTCCATAAATGATTTGGCCTTATGTTAGTACATGTCCAGGGCCTCCAAGATTACTTTTGAGACAACCCATAATGGCATTTAAGGGACACTCGAGATGACTACACCTTTACTCAGGTTCACAAATAAAAACTTAACTTTCTTATTCTGTCGAGTCTCTGATAATGATTTAAATTGCATATAGTTACTCACTACTCTACTCGTGTGTATTGTAACACTTCTTTCCCTAAGTCTCAGGCCAGGATATGTTCTCGTGCACAGTTCACTGCATTAATCCCTGAGTCCCTCAATAGAGGACCATGATACGTGTATAGATATATGATGATGTGTTGTAATAAGGTGGTGATGGCACTGGAGCCATGATGGTTTTACAGAGGTGATTCACCAGACCCACGAAAGGGCTGGCTATATGATATGACTCGAACATGCATGTTTTTGTAATTCACAAAGTATAGGTACATGTTTCTGAATTGATATCTTATCCCTTGTTTCTCTATCTCAGATATGCTTCCAGTTGTATTATATTATGTTTTACATACTTAGTACATATATCATACTGACCCCCTTTCTCGGGGGGCTGCATTCATGCCCGCAGGTACAGATACAGATTTTGGGAGTCCGTTAGCTTAGGATTCCATACAGCTCAGTTAGAAGAGGCTCCATTGTATCAAGGCCTAGTTTTTGATACTGTCCACGGATGTATAAAAATTATTTCATCCATTCAGGGGTACGGCGGGGGCCCTATCCCGCCATATATTGTCATTTATATGTTTAGAGGTCTGCAGACATGTATATGTGGGTTGTATATATCAATTTGGTTTAGATCGGTCTATATGATATATTGTACATGTTGTTATGTTATGGCAACCTTGTCGGCTTGCGTGCCCTGTCATGTTGTGATACAAACAAAAAGGGCTACAAGTATATGTAAATATTATCGCCCAGTGGGGCTCTGTTACATGATATTGTTTTATTTACAGTTCAATGTGACCACATCTGATAGGTATGTATACAAGGGGTCCAGGTCGGACCCCAGTCGCGACCTACGGGGTTGGGTCGTGACAGAAGTGGTATCAGAGCAGTTCATCCACGGAGTGTCTGCAGACCGTGTCTAGTAGAGTCTTGGTTATAAACAGGAAGCTATAGGACATTTAGGATGTTACTTTTCTTCTACATCTGAGATTGTGCTTTAGATCCGAGTCATAGGAAAATTCCTTATACTAAACTTGGATCTTAATAGAAGGACGACACCAATAGAAGGAGGTTATTGACGACATGGAAAGTTACGAAGCATGCAGGTAAGTAAAGTAAAGCCACAGAAGATATCCGTCGGGTAAGGTATTGAAACCTGAAAGGAAAGCAGACAGAAAGTGCAACAAATGTAGTTTGGAGTTGGACATATGAGGTAAGTCCAGTATTTTTATATTATTGTTGACGTTGAAAGCCCTGTGTGGCTGCGATATGAGATGACATTGAAAGCCCTGTGTGGCTGTGATATGATATATATATATATATGTTGGCCCTATGAGGCATTGCTGGTATTGTTTGTGTGCAGGTTTTGAGATAGTAAGAAATGTAGAGGAAACTTTGCCAAAATTTTCCCAGAACAAGAAAAAGGGAATAAAACGTAGTTTTATAAGATATCTTGGAAATTGATACCGAGTACCCGTATTATGCTAAAGTAAAGTTGTAAGAGGTACTCTTCATGTCGTCAATAAGGGATACCCTCTTTACTTGGGGAAGGTTATTTCGAAGAAACAAAAAGTCTGTCTGAGTAGTATAGTTCAGACCGCAGTATCTCCAACCGTAATTGTGTTGTAGAACAATAAAAGAGAAGCTCAAATTGAAGGGTAAGATGTCCAGTAATTGAGATTCACTCTTTTGAAGGTACCAAGCCCCCAACTCCTATTATAAATTAGATGAGTTATTCATAACTCGAAGGTAAACTTGGAAGGGAACCAGGTAGGTCAAGTATTAACAGAAGTACTGTGATGTTTAAGAAATTTTGGTTTCTTCCAATAATGGTTGGAAAATGATTTATGGTAACAGTTTATAGTTTTCCACCGACTAATTGGGAAAAGAACTCCTAACGGAAGCATCTCAGGGAGATGTTAGGGATGAATACGAATTAAAAAGGGGATATGTAAGTATGAATTGAACAGTGTGATACGAGTATGCAGGGACAAAGTGGAACCACTAGTAAGACGCATTTAGTATGTGTTGACTATGTTAAAGGCCTGCGTTGAGAATGCATTAAGAGCATGGGGCTTAAGATAAAAAAAATGAAATGAAAAATGACGCATGTACACAACGTCGCCCCGAAAATGGTGGAACCCTTAAGGGACGAGGATGACAAACTTAAGGAATAAATGGCGCAACTCCTATTCGCCCCAAGAAGCACATGATATAGGTTGGGATAAAGCTACTACTCCAAGAAAACCTTATCGTCGGAATAGTAGCATTGCCTAGTTGGAATTGAAACGACTACAAGTACAAACAAAAGAAAGTATGAGTACCCTCTAAGGGGGGAAGTTAATGAGAAAATGGCAAAAGTAAGATGAAGGCAATCGATATGGGAATATATTTAAGATGGACATCTAAACATCAACAAGATATTTTACCGAACCAAGTTAGAAAGGTTCGGAAGCTACAAATAATTGGATAGAAGCCAGAATGCTACATAAGGCAGCGTTAGGAAGTTTTTGACGAGACCCTGACTGACATAGCACTAGAAGGCAGCTGCAGATAAAAACAAAAGAGTGTAACCATGAAAGGATATCAACCAACTTAAGAGACATTACGAAGGATAATGACAATATGCTAGACCAAAAGCCAAAATGTTGGGTATAGAGTTAGTCGCAAATGATGTTGCGATAGATAAATAATCAAAGAAAAAGGAATAGAAAGCCTCTTGTGGTAGAAAATGAGGAGAACACAAAGTAAATAAAGGATCGTAGAGCTAAAGATCTATGACGATACTGGATGCAAGATAACAGATAAAAGGACAGGGCAAAACATAAAGACTCGCGAGATAACTCTGAGGTAAATCTGGAGCTAAGTTGAGTGCCCGCACCTCGTGGAAAAGGTTATAATGAAACGCAACACGAATACTTCCTATGGAGGTCACCCATCCCAGTATTACTCTCGCCCTAGCACACTTAACTTAGAAATTCTGATGGAACTTAATGCGTTAGTGCTGGTGTGATCGCGCGAGATAGAGGAATCTGAACTAGTGATGGAGAAACGATATGAGATTATATACCCAGAGTATTATAAGATACGTTAAGGCAATTGTAATAAGGGCTTAAACAAAACAAGAAGGATTAGCTAATTGCTAATTGATGATGCACTCGAATGCCACAGCTCTTCAACATAGAACTAGTTAATGAGAGGAAAACCGCAAAATGGCTATATGGTCCAGTGGGCGAGGGAATTTTGACACCACTTGGTAGCCAACTCTGAGGGCGAAAAAGCAGAACCCAAAAAGGTAAGGGTACTAGCTAATGTAATTTACGAATGACAGGAAGCAGTGCCCAAGGTCGAAAATCCCATAATATGACCAGGACTACAAAACTCATTTTGCACTGCAGCGCCAGATGACTCTGGAGGGAAGGTTACTTGTGGATTGATGATATTAGTCCCTGCTCCTTCGATCAAAGGTTACCTACTCTGCCGAGAAGGTGTAAAATTGTAGAGTAAAAGAGTGGTAGGACCTTATGGAGTCCCCACACCTATTGTCCTAGGCAAGGGAGCCCAAGTTATAATTGACTATCGAGAGACATAAAGATAGGTTAAGCCAAATTACCGAGATGGAATTAGTGCTACTGGTAAAGTAAGATGTGTAAGTCCCCTAGTGGATGGGTCGATGTTAGAAAGACTAAGCTAAAAAGGCCTTGACATGATTAAGCAAGCTGTTGACTAAAAGCCCAGAGTCAGCAGGAATGTTATACAGATAATCGACATCGACATACAGAGTTCAAGTTGATGATTGGATGTTCATCATAGGGTCACCTAGAAAAGGAACTTAGCCCAAATTATATTAGATGGTATCAAGTTGCTCGTAAGGTGGGCAAAGTGGACGGTAAGTTGAACTTACCACCTTATTTGAAAACTATACGCCCACTCCCTCAAATAGAAATACTTCGCAAGGATACTAATGAACCACCCAGGGTATATTCCATAAATGAGGTCCAGGAGATGTAATCCTGTGAGGAAAAAAAACTACCGCCATCTTAGATTGGTGAACTGGAATATTGTAGACGAAAGACGTGCTTTCCATCAAGATACGATAGAAAAATCAAAACCAGAAAGAGGATGATTGGGGAACTGAAGAGAACATGAAATACAAGTATTTGCACCTGTAACCGATATTTATAGGTAACCCCGATTCCTGAAACACATATATGAAGTATTGGTATGGAAGTACGTGTTAAGAAAATAGCAAAGAATCTCCCTACGATTTGTATAAAGTGCTAAGAGAAGTTTTATCTAACATTCGGGGACGAATGTTCTAAAGGGGGGAAGGATGTTACACCCCACCCTTTTTAAACTTGGAATGTCTCATAAATTCCTTGGACATTATCATGTGAGCCGGATACGCTACGACACTATCAAATGGCTCTAAGGAAGGGAGAATGGGATACCCCATGGTAGGGAAGATTGGAAATAGGGTCAAGAAAAGTCAGAAGGAGTTGGAGGCCAAGTAATGAGTCGTAGGACTAGACTTATGTAACACCCCTCAAAATGTTTCCATAAGATTCATACCTTTCTTGTACACGGGTAGGGTCAACCATATTTATTTCGAGGTATGTGCTTGGGTTAAGATGAGTACCTGAGTAATTGAAGAGCGTTAGAGGTGATGTGGGGTCATGAAGGACCCCTAGGACCAAATCAAGCTAAAGGATTCGTCGTGGCTAAGTTTGAGGAGGAGTTCGCATGAGGGGTTGGCTTCTAACGACCCTATCTTTTGAAATATGATGATCTGGGTGGCCCACGACCTACTAAATTAAAGGTCGTCGAGTCTTCTTTCCAACGCCACCCAGAATGTAATTTTTGGAGTTCAGAGTCAAAAAATATGACGATTCTAAGATGAACTAGCACAGTAGAGATTTTCAGGCCAGGGTTGCAATTGCTAGGAAAACTGGGCTTGGTTCCGCAGTGGCGCGACACGCCATTATCGCGCCAGAAACATGCCTCAGTAGTTTGGGCTCTAGCGCGGCGCACCACTAAAAGGTGTGCAGGGTCTTTCAAGCCAATTTCTAGAACCTAGAAAATATTGGCCTTGGCACTATAAGGGCGCGATGCGCCACTATCGTTCCAAGAATGTGCCTCAGTAGTTTGGTCCTTGGCGCAGCGCACCACTACGAGGTGTGCAGGTTTTAGGCGTAATCATCCTGGCGTTGCAAGGACGCGATGCACCACTATCACGCCAGGTGCATTTTTAGCCTATTTTCAGAACTTTTGAGGAGGGGTAATTTGGGAACTTACCCAAATTATATATGTATCAGTCCTAACACATTTTGGGATCATTTTCAATCCCTCACTCTCTCTCTAAAAGACCTAGAAACCTATTTCTCTCTCTCTCTTCTTCTTCTTCTTCTCCAACAAGAAGAGTTCCAAGAGCTTCAAGGTTTGAGTCCTCCATTGAAGACCCAACCACAAGGTTTTCTTCAAAGTCTTCAAACAAGGTATGTAAGGCTAACAAAAAATATGGATTGAGTTCTTCCATATGCCCATAGATTTATTGGTTAGGAGTTGTGAAAGAGTTGCACCTTCTAGAAAGGTTTTCTTGAAAGTTTTCCCTAAACTATGGAATGTTTTTAGATACAAATGGTTGATTGATGATTTTAATGACTTGAGTTTCTAAATAGTTATTTTTCATATTATTAACTGCAAATGTATCTTTTTATATAGATTTATAGGTATTGACGATATTTTTAAGTCGAGTCTTGTTGAGAGTATGGGTTTATGTTTCATTCACATGAACCCAAGATGAGATTTCTTGTCATAAATGTCTTGAGGTTGAGATGGTTAGTTGTGTGTATATATGTATTGATTGGAATAAAAAGAATGAATTGGTTAGTTAAAAATGTCCCTTTGCTTCTATAAAATGAACATAGGACAAAAATAAGGTTTTTGGAGTAGATGTTTGATGATTGATGTGATAATAATACTTGACAATGATGTGATGATAATGTTTGATGATGATGTAAATGATAATATATGATGATGATGTGATGATGATGTTTTGATGATGATGTGAGTGATGACGTGAATGGTGCTTATTTAATATGTGTAGAATGATTGATGAAGAGGTGTATTGATGAGGATGTTATGTGATGGAGCGGATTGGAGTCTAATGTGATTATGTGATATGTGATTTGCATAATCTGAGTTGATTGGAGTCTTATGAGTATTTTGGAAATAAAGAATCTTTTGAGAAGGAGTTTTAAATAAATGATTTGTGAGCATTTTTGCATAAACTATGTATACACTATTTTTGAGTTTAAGAAATGATTATTTTCATCTATGATTTAAAAAGAGTTTAAGCATGAGTTGAGTACGAGGAGCCTTTAAATGAGTTGAGTATTTTTACATTAAAGTATCTATTTTGAGTTTGAGTTGAGGGGTTGAAATTATATTTTAACGTACATAATATTTTCTGCATTCATCGAGTTGAGATTGTACAAGTTTTAAAGAGAAGAGTTTGATGATTTGAGTTGAGTTTTGAAAAGAGTCCAATGAGACTTGCCATTATGACTTATTTGGATTGAAATGAGAACAGAGTTGATGAGGTGGTAATGTTCCACATGAAACTAGCCGTGAGGGCTTGTTTGAGATGATTGGAGGGAGTCTTATGAGCATGGAGTCATGGGAGGAGTATCGAGCACCGAAGCGAGTGAGAGTATAGTCCATACTCGAATCCCAGAAACTACGCCGCCAACGTAGGTAGGGATGGAACCGTTAAAGTCGGATGCTTCCCATGGGATCGAACCGTTAAAGTCAGATGTTTCCCATTTTATTATCCTAAAATGATAGGACTTGACTAATCGATGGTATCTATGATTAGGGAGGCATTCATGCCCTGGAAAGGTATGGACGGACGTGGCAATAATGTCTGATTGTTGTACTATCACTGGCTCATAAGTGATGGTTGTCGGATAAGAGAAACTCCCATTTAGGTCTTGATAGTACTCTGAGGCAGTTGAGTTGAGTGAGTTGCTATATGCTTATGAGTTAGTCCTGTCTAAACTATTTCTTGTTAGACTTAGGACACTTGAGTGAGTTGTTACATATTTATTGAGTTGAGTCCTTTGAGTTGAATTGTAAAACGTTGCATAATTTAATTTGCATATTTACTGAGTTGAGTCCTTTGAGCTGATTATTGAGTTGAATGTTGAGTTGATTTTATATGGTCAGATTGGATTTGATTATTGAGTTAATTATTGAGTTAAGTGTATATAATCGGATTGTACATGATTGAAAGGGATCAAATTGTAAATGATTTGATTGAACTGTATTATACATAATTGGATTGGATTGTATGGTATATGATTGGTCTCTGTCTAAACTGTATCCTTACTTTAGATTTATGACGTCTTATTTGAGTCTCTCTTATCTTTCTGGTTTGAGATATGTGGACCGATATTATTCTTCCTCGAGGTATGTTTCATTCTGCCATATTACATACTCGTGCATTCCACGTACTAACGTCCATTTGGACCTACATCATTTCCATGATGTAGAGACAGGTTTAAGAGATCGTCAATAGGAGCATCATTGGGGATCTATTCACACTCAGCGTGTTGGTGAGTCCTCCCCTACATTCGGAGGACACCGTCTGTGTATTCTTGCATCAAGTTAGCCCTTTTCATTTTAATTTGAGGTAGACATGAACATGTATTGGCACCAATTAGATAGTAGTGATAGAGGCTACATAGACTAGATAGTGATAAGTCGATTGAGTATTCCTATCCTTGAGTTATTTTTGTCAAACTATTTTTAATGACAAATACTAGAGTTGATTTGTTGTCCCATGGCCTTTATTCTTTAAGTTAGATTGATGTTTTGAGTTGCCCACCAAATATTCTCTTTATTGTTTTGTCTTCCACTGATTGAAAGAATGAACGGATGTGTGATCAGGCTATGTGGTTCGCTTGGGAGCTAGAAATGGTTTCTGAGTGACGGTTACGGCTAGGGTACCCTCTCGGGGCGTGACAACTTATCTATGTAAACTACTAAGTTAGAAGTCGTACATACGTGAGTTACTTGATTACATACCAAGGATTTCATAGGCTCTTAAAGTGAGATGAGATTACGAACGAGATTACGAACCCACGAGGAAAAGAAAAAAAATTTTGCGGGGCAGCCAATAGGAGGGTGACACATGGCAGCACCTAAGCAGGCAGGTGACCCACCTGCTTGGGGTCAAGTAGGTGACCCACCTGCTTGAGGGAGGTGGGCCCCACTGCCACGTGGCAGCCCCTCCTTGAACATGTAGGTGCGGTGGACCAATAGGGGCTGGACACGTGTCACCTCTTGGGGATGACACATGTCACACCCTAAATCCACATATACATGTTGATATATATCATATACTTCAGTTGTTCTTCAAAAGAACATCAGCCAACATAGAGAAAAAAAACGTGAGAAAGAGAGATAAGGAGGCAGCCATGGCGTTTGAAGTTTAAAGGTAAGTTTGTCAATTTTCTCTTCGTGAATTAATTATATACGATGTTCCTAAAATACGTGGAGGTGTATATATGTATATTACGATGCTTACGGAACTATATTTTCAGTTCTACACTTGGAAAACTAAGAGAAACTTAAAGCAAAAACGCTAGTTAACAAACCCATTTTTGGAAGAGACAGTGATTAGTAATATTGGTATAACTTCTTGTGTATAAATTAGTTTTAGGTGATTCAATATGTTTTGGAAAGGTATTTCATATTTCTATAACTTGCATTTAGACTCCAAAATCCATTTTTACTTTTATCAGCTCGAGAAAGGGTGATGAAGTGTAGAGGAGGTACTGCCCAGATTTTGGTTTTGGAAATCTTACACGGACTGCTGTTGGTGTTTCGGTTATATATTTTCGTACAAAATTGTTGTAGGGGTAATTCAAATTTTTTTAAGCACTGTATTCCATCCTCAAATTGATGGGCAAGCCGAAAGAACAATTCAAACACTAGAGGATATGTTAAGGGCTTGTGTCTTGGAGTTTAAAGGGAGTTGGGATAATTATCTACTGCTCATTGAGTTTTCCTATAATAATAGTTACCACTCAAGTATTGACATGGAGCCATTTGACACTTTGTATGGGAGACGATGTAGATCTCTAGTTGGTTGGTTCAAAGTAGGTGAGATGAGCTTGTTGGACCTCGACTTGGTGCTTGATGCTCTAGAGATGGTGAAAGTTATTAGAGAAAGGTTGAAGATGGCCTAATGTAATCAAAAGTCTTATTCCGATACAAGGAGAAAGGATCTTGAGTTTAATATGGATGATTAGGTATATTTGAAGGTTTTACCCATGAAAGGTGTGGTTCGGTTTGGTAAGAAAGGGAAATTGATCCTTAGGTATGTACGGCCTTATAGAATCTTGAGGCGAGTTGGCAAAGTTTCTTATGAGTTAGAATTGCCTTCGGAAATGGACATGGTGCATCCGGTGTTCCATGTGTCTATGTTGAGGAAATGTGTGGGGGATCCTAGTTCCATTGTGCCTTTGGAGATAGTGAATATTGAAGAGAACTTGACTTATGAAGAGGTTCCGGTCAAAATCTTGGACCGACAAGTCAAAAGATTGAGGAACAAAGAAGTTGCATTCGTTAAAGTCCTTTGGACGAATCAACAAGTTGAAAGTGCTACATGGGAAGAGGAAGCAGATATGATAAAACTTTACCCTTATCTCATTCATTCTACTCTAGCCTAAGGTACTAAGTCATCATTCTCAAGTATTCAAGACTCTTATGTTTCAATTTTCCACGTCTTAATATGTATGCATATTTCTGAAGTTGAATTTTAAAGTTATGTTTTATGCTAAAGATTAAAGATCCTATGTTTGATGCATTTCAAGTGTCATTGTGTTCATGTTGGGTTGCTAGTCCTTGTGCCCTATCATTTTCTATGCTAATGATTCACATTCGAGGACGAATGTTTTCAAGGAGAAGATATTGTAAGACCCCAGAAATGTAGAAGGTCCAAAATCAAGGAATAAAGGATGAAAACTCAGAAAGTTGTACAAACTAGCACCAAGAGCTGACCACGGAAAACATCATGGGTCGTGGTAAGCACCATTGTTACACCCCACCCTTTTTAAACTCAAAATTTCTCATAAGTTCCTTGGACATTATCATGTGAGCCAGATACGCTACAACACTATCAAACGACTCTAAGGAAGGGAGAATGGGACACCCCGTGGTAAGGAACATTGGAAATAGGGTCAAGAGAAGTCGAAAGGAGTTGGAGGCCAAGTAACGAGTCATAGGACTCGACTTATTTACGTAAACTACTAAGTTAGAAGTCGTACATACGTGAGTTACTTGATTACATACCAGGGATTTCATAGGCTCTTAAAGTGAGACGAGATTACGAACGAGATTACGAACCCACGAGGAAAAGAAAAAAATTTCGCGGGGCAGCCAATAGGAGGGTGACACGTGGTAGCACCTAAGTAGGCAGGTGAACCACCTGCCAATAGTCAAGTAGGTGACCCACCTGCTTTGGGGAGGTGGGCCCCACTACCACATGGCAGCCCCTTCTTGAACTGTAGGTGTAGTGGCCCAATAGGGGATGGACACCTGTCACCTCTTGGGGCTGACACGTGTCACACCCTAAAGCCACATATACATGTTGATATATATCATATACTTCAGTTGTTCATCAAATGAACATTAGCCAACATAGAGAAAAAAAACATGAGAAAGAGAGATAGGGAGGCAGCCATGGCGTTTGAAGTTTAAAGGTAGGTTTCTCAATTTTCTCTCTGTGAATTAATTATATACAATGTTCCTAAAATACGTGGAGGTGTATATATGTATATTACGATGCTTACGGAACTATATTTTCAGTTCTACACTTGGAAAACTAAGAGAAACTTTAAGAGAAAACGCTAGTTAACAAACCCATTTTTGGAAGGGACAGTGATTAGTAATATTGGTATAACTTCTTGTTTATATCTTCATTTCGGGTGATTGAATATTTTTTGGTAAGTTATTTCATATTTATATAACTTTCATTTAGAATCCAAAATCCAGTTTTTCTTTTATCATCTCGAAAAAGGGTGATGAAGTGTAGAGGAGGTACTACCCAGATTTTGGTTTTGGAAATCTTATACGGACTGCTGTTGTTGTTTCGGTTATATATTTTCGTACAAAATTGTTGTAGGGGTAATTCAAAAAAAATTTCGACCTTGATACACATGTCTATAACTTTCATTGAGGACACAAATCCTATTTCCCTCAATTACCCCTCCGAAACTAAGCGACAATATAAGACAGCGGGCTGTCCAAATTTCACATTTTGGATAGTTTTGACGAGTTTGACAAGTTTAACATAAGGTAAGACCTTTCCTTTTAAATTGGAGTTTATGGTATTGTTATATGGTGTATTACACCCCTTGTATGCTGCTGGAAGTTTAAGAATGTCGTAGAAATGCTCGACGTTCGAAATAAACTAAATTGGAATCGCTATTGTTAAATTGTCGTCGAAGGATATTGTTGTTCGTGTGAGGTTCTGCTGCAGGGGTTTGATGTGTTGTTGCAGGGCCTAAATATGTTCTAATGTGGGTTAGGGTGCTTCTAGTTGAATCCACACGACCCCTCGTTGCGTATAATGAAAGGTGTTACAAAATAAAGTCTAGACGCCCTATTGTGCTACCGTATCTTTGAATAAGTCGTTTGGAGTTTATGTTGTATATTGTTGGTCCAAATTGATGCAGGTTGTTGTTGTTGGTTGGATGTAGGTCTTAGAGACCTAATTGGAAATTTGGATAGGGCACATTATAGGGGAGGTGCTACCCAATTTTCGTCGACGCCTTAGCGAATAACAGAACTAGTCGGGGAAACGACTAAGAAAATAGATTCCATTAATACTAAGATTTAACCTAGGGTGATGGAAAGTAAAAGGAGTTGATATTCATACTACTTTCATGTTGAATAGGTTCAAAGGACGGCGAGGCAAGCAGGATAAGGAATAATTCAGACAAGGTATGTAAAGCTTTCTCTTGGCATGTTTTGGTATAAGTTCGTACATCTATCTTTCTTTCCTTTTGGCAATGTTTAGACTTAAGTGAATTGTATATAAAGTGCGGGGATAATTCCATTCCCAGATTTCCGAGTACGCCTCATAACCCCTATCCACTGTTCAGTATTAGAGTTCCTGTGAAGATTAAGTATTGCCTAGTAGGGCTTCTATGTGTCAGAATGTAATGTATGGGAAGCTATCTCTCATTTCCATTAAGATGTATTTGATACGAAAATGAGGTTACAATGCCATAGTGGTTCACCGAGCCCCGTGAATGGCCGTGTACGAAATATGTATATGAAGATCACCTGAAGGAAAGTACAGACTATATAGAGCTTATTCTCTTTCTTCTTGTGGGGCATGTCCTTGTCTTAGTTGTAAGTTGAATCTGATCAGAACTCCGAGGTAACTCCATTCTTAAATATCTCTTAATTACTTCTGAATATTAAACTCCTATAGTAGTTGAACTACTTTCCCTGGAAACTTTTATACATTAAAGAGGTAACAAATGTACAAGCTCTACAACCTAAGGACTATAAGGTAATAAGTGTTTTTGATTCCATAAATGATTTGGCCCTATGTTAAGACATGTCCAGGGCCTCCGAGATTACTTTTGAGATAACCCATAATGGCATTTAAGGGACACTCGAGATGACTACATCGTTTCTCGGGTTCTCAAATAAAAGCTTAACTTTCTTATTCTATCGAGTCTCTGATAATGATTTAAATTGCATATAGTTACTCACTACTCTACTCATGTATATTGTAACACTTCTTTCCCTGAGTCCCAGGCCAGGATATGTTCTCGTGCATAGTTCACTGCATTATTCCCTGAGTCCCTCAATAGAGGGCCAGGATACGTGTATAGATATATGATGATGTGTTGTAATAAGGTGGTGATGGCACTGGGGCCATGATGGTTTTACAGAGGTGATTCACCAGACCCCTGAAAGGGCCGGCTATATGATATGACTCGAACATGCATGTTTTTGTAATTCACAAAGTACAGGTACAAGTTTCTGAATTGATATCTTATCCTGTTTCTCTATCTAAGATATGCTTCCAGTTGTATTATATTATGTTTTACATACTCAGTACATATATCGTACTGACTCCCTTTCTCGGGGGGCTGCGTTCATGACCGCAGGTATAGATACAGATTTTAGGAGTCCGTCAGCTTAGGATTCCATGCAGGTCAGTTAGAAGAGGCTCCATTGTATCGGGGCCTAGTTTTTGATACTGTCCACGGATGTATAAAAATTATTTCATCTATTCAGGGGTACGACGGGGGCCCTATCATGCCATATGTTGTCATATATATATTTAGAGGTCTGCAGACATATATATGTGGGTTGTATATGTCAGTTTGGTTCAGCTGGGTCTATATGATATATTGTACATGTTGTTATGTTATAACAACCTTGTCGGATTGCGTGCCTTGTCATGTTGTGATACAAACAAAAAGAGCTATAGGTATATGTAAATGTTATCGCCCAATGGGGCACTGTTACATGATATTGTTTTATTTACAGTTCAATGTGACCACAGCTGATAGGTATGTATATAGGGGGTCCAGGTCGGACCCCAGTCGTGACCTACGGGGTTGGGTCGTGACAACCATGGACCATGGTGAGCAATCATGATAGAGATTTAGAGACTCAGACTTGCAGGGAAGGAACCGTGATGGAGGACCACAGACCATGGTTAACACCAAAGGTCGTAAAGCCTTCCATGGTGACCCCTCCCCAAGACCCTTAGGAAATTTCCCAAGGTAGAATCCACAGACGACCTCCACGGATCGTGGAACCCTTCATGGGCTGTGGTGCATACCCATGGTAGGTAGTCTGTAGGCCTTTTGCAGGGCCTGTACCACGACTACCTTTCATGGCCCATTATGCCCTTGATGGACCATGAAAGGGTTCCATGATAAAAATTCAGAGTCTACCCTACAGGCCCTTTCCATAATATTTTCCAAGTCCCTTACCGCGGGCTGTGGTGAGCACCAGGACCGTGAAGGGTCCTTGTGAAGCCTATTCTGGCTAGATTTTAATAGGGGTATTTTGGTCTTTTTCTATGTTTTAAATCAAAGTGGAGTCATTTTGAGGGCTAAATTCTTCCATTAAGAGACCTTAAACCCTTCCAAGACCTCATTCTTCACACTTAGACTCAAGACACTCAAATTATCTCTTCTCAAACTCTCCCAAGGATTCTAAGGCAAGATTAGGGTTTTATCTCAAGGCCTTTTTAAGTCTCCATTCCTTCTCAAGTCTTCATTAGGGATTTATTTCGGCCAAGTTATTTGGGTTTCATCCATGGGTTCTTCCAACCATGGAGCCCAAATATTTTTGAACTTGATATTTCAAATACTAAATGTTGAATTCTTATGGGATTTTACTTAATAACTCTAAATGAATAGATTATGATATATTTGAAGTTTATTTACCCATATTGATATATATTGACTCTCAATTAATGATTTGTTAAGGTCCCTATATGAAGGCTTGATAGTGATTTAAAAGTGTATATGGTGGGTTGTTTTAAGATGTGCATTTGATGCAATTCCATCACTCTCATGAATTCAAGAATTATTTAAATACATTTGAAGGTTTTTATGAAATGAACCCACCTAGTTTCCTTATGTTAAAGTAAAGTTGAAATGAAAGATTTTGACTCCAAATGAAAGTTATTAAGTAAATGTTTATGATAAGGGAGTGTTATGATGAAATGATTGAATGATGAAAGGGGTTCTTATCCGAAACAAGGTTTCAATGTGAAAGAACAATTCTCGCATTGTATCAAATGAAATGTTTTAATGAGTTATTCCACCGAATGATAGTTTGATGATTAAATTATACAATGCTTATGTTATTATGATATCTAAATGTATTTTGTGGGATTGACCTTGCATCGAATGTATCATGTAGATGGGGACTCGACCTAAGGGGTACTTAAGTAAAGTCTCATATTGCACTAAATATGCTCAAACATAGGGGCTCTTGTCGGCTATTTAGGCTAGTGGATCCATGACTAGTTATTAAAGTTAAACTTTAAAAAATGATTAAAGTTGATAGAGTTATACCCGTCAAGTAGTCTCCCCATACCAATGTATGGGGTTATATTGGATTCAATGTACTAGCTCGCATGATCTTAAATGTCGGTTATGGTCATCTTCCCATAAAATAAATGTTTTAAAGTTTCATATGGTGATTTCTCATGCATGCATTCACTTATGCATATTGCCTATAAATGTCTTAATGTTCTTCATTGTATAACATACTCACATACTTAGTACATTCAAAGTACTAAGGGACCGGTGTTGCTCCACCCTCTCCTTCCCATGGATAAGTTGATTATGTTGAAGGCTACTACTATTTGGTGAGTTTCCATATTTTGAGAACAACACCCATATCTTCTAGCTTATGTTATGTATAGAATCTTCAGTCACCTTTAGTATTTTTGACTTATATCTTGAGGGTGAGTTAAGGACATGTCTTAGCCCCCGCCAAGTCTTAAATGTAGAAGGTATAGTTCGACAATAAATGTATGATGTTTAAAATGACTTTGAATCTCATTCTATGTGAAATCACTTAGTTCCATTACCCCCTTCCCCCTTTTTATGTTTCCACTTGTTTTATTTTTCAATACTGATAAGAAACTTAATGAATTCTAAGAGTCTTAGATGAGGTATATCCGGGTACTTCATTCGCCGTGTCACATCTAGGCCCTAGGCTTGGGTCGTGACATTCAGCCTAGGATTATGCTAGACTTTACACTCGAGAGTTGTTTAGATTACATATGCTTCCATTATCTATCTTCTCAGATAGAAGTACTCAGTTTACCTCTTAGTTTTGGAGATCATTTCAAAAAGGTCTAGGCACTCAGGTTAAGCTTAGCTCAACTTTTTATCCACAGACAGCTGGCCAGGCCGAATGGACTATTCAGAATTTAAAAGATATGTTGAGAGCTTGTGTGATCGACTTTTAAGGTAATTGGAATGATCATTTGCCTTTGAATAAGTTTACTTGTAATAATAGTTACCACTCTAGTTGTCAAATAGTTCCATTTGAGGGGCTCTTTGGTAAGAGGTGTAGGTTTTCTATAGGGTGGTTTGAGGTTAGTGAACTAACCTTGATTTAGAAGAGTCAATTTATTAGGCTATGGAGAAAGTTCGACTTATTAGACAAAGGTTAAAGATGGCTTAGAGTAGGCAGAGTCTTACACATATATTAGGATAAGTGAGCTTGAATTTGATGTTACTGATTGGGTTTATCTGAATATCTTACCTATGAAAGGGGTGCTGAGATTCGGTAAGAAGGAAAATCCCAGGGTTCATTTTAGGAAGGTGTCCTATGAGTTAGATTTGCCTGCAGACCTAGAATTAGTGTACCTAATATTTCATTTTTCCTTGTTAAAGAAGTGCATTAGCGATTCGACTTTAGTTGTGCCTTTTAGAGAGTGTTGGCATGAATGAAAGTCTCTTATGAAGAGGTCCCAGTTGAGATTCTTGTTCGTCAGGTTCATAAGTTGAGAAATACGGAACTCAATTCAGTGAAAGTCCTTTGGAGGAATCAGTTAGTTGAAGGAGCTACTTAGGAAGCCGAAGCACATATGATGGCCAAGTACCCCCATCTCTTTCCTTTCCATTCATTTCTAGTGAGGTAATAGTTCCTCTAAAGTACTCTTTCAGATTCTTATCTCTCAGTTTTCTCATGACTCAGTATGTAAACATGTTCATGAAATTAGTTCAGTGTTCATGTTTTAGTTTGGATTGTCACTCCATTAGTGTTAGTGTTTAGCCTTTAAGTTCTGGGATTGCAAATCTTTCCCTAAACTGTTCAGCCTTATTAGAATCTATTCGAGGATGAATGTTCTCAAGGAAGAGATATTATATCACCCTAGAAGTTCCTAGCTCAGACCAGATCAAAGGGAGTTCAGAAAAAAAAATATGAAGTCCGTAGATTTTTGGCATTTCTGGATACCATCTACGGGCTGTAAATAGAACCACGGGCCGTATATAGGATCCGTAGATGGACTTGAGAAACTTGAAAATTTACCTTGAACCTAGAGAGCTTCATTTATGAGTCATAGTTGGATTTACGACCCGTAGAGTGGATCCATAAAACTAAATTCCTGAAACTTTAGAACTCAGAACTTCCTGAGGTCTACAAGCACCTTTACGGGTCATAGATTGATTTAAAACATAGATTGCTCGCGGCTAGGCTTTCTCAGAGATCAATCTTTAGAAACTTTGTATTTCAGTGTAATCTTTCTATGACAAAATAGGGTGGGTAGTACTTTGGACCATATGCCATAGTTTGGATTCATGGATTCGAAGTTCAAAAACCCGGATTCCCAGCCTAATTTCTATAGACATGGTTATACGTGTCATATATGTATTTACGATCCATAGATGTCCTTCGACAATTTTTAATCAGGGGTCTTTTAGTATTTTCTCTTTGTTTTAATTCATATACTACATCATTTTGGGCTATTCTACGTGTGATTATCTGATTCCTAGTGGCCCTTACCTCTTTTCTCTCATGACTCACCCAAATCTAGTTTTTTCTCTCCCAAGTCTTCTCTCTAGAAAGATCTGGGGTTCCGAGCTTCAAGTCTATTCCAAGAATCAAATAAAATTGTTTACTTCAGGTATGTGGAATTTTATCAATTGGTATCTCTTCACTCATTGAGTCTCAAGAAAACTCCAATTCTTCAAATTTATGAATTCTCCAAGCTAGGGTTTCTATGATCTTTGTGGGTTCTTTATGACTTTCAGTTCTCCTTCAACATTAGTCTTCAATTGTATGTTTCAATTATAATTCTATATTTTAGTGGTATTTTTAAGAACCCATATTATACAAGTATTTAAATAATTTAGAAATATGCTATTTCAAAGGCATGTCTCAGATTAACAGATTATCATGATTTAGATGCATTCAGATAAAGTATCTTTAAGATTATTTTTAGTTATCATTATTTATGAGCTACTTAATTTATTATCAGTCATCAAAATAAGTCACTTTTATCAGATTATTACTGTCTTTAGTTATTACATATTTTTCATGGGAGTAGTACTTAGCACCAAGCAGATTTAGGAATGAATGTTTTCGATCGATGTCTGTGGACCTTTAGTAGAAATATCTAAGTCCCAAAACTACATGCCATAGTAGGATTTGTCTCAAACATACTTTAGCTTGGTGGATCCACATTAGCTCAGATTCAGGTCCTTTACTTTGGCAAGTATTAGACACCTTCTTTTATGTGCAGGGAAAGTACACTAAACTTCATGTAGTAACTCACATAGTTTATGTAGGGTTTAGTATCTCCCATAGTCAGACTTTTCAGTTACTGCATATTCAAGTATTTCAATTATTCCATCTCAGTTTATTCAGTTTTCATGATATCTTACGTAGTCATTACATCAACATGATTTATAGATTCAACATATTCAGTCATTATGTTTACTATCCATATTCTTCATAATCAGTACATTTAAAGTATTGATCGCATATTTTTTGTGTATATTGTGTTATAATATATGTTTTGACCACATTTAGTGTGTGGATAGTGCTAGTCCGAATCAGCTAGTACCAGTGTTAGTGATTCCTCATTATCCAAGGATGATCTTATTCTTGATTTGTAGTATTTTTCTATTTGAGTGGGTTGGCCGGTACTGAAGCCATTCCAACCATGCTCGCAGTACCAACTTTTATTGATTATCTTGTTGCTACTGCAATTCAGCTAACAGATAAGGTGGTAGGCACTGATGCCTTCTTAAAACCACTCATGGGTCTAATAATGATCAGTACTAAGCATGAAAAGCTCACCAAGTTCCTTAAACTCAAACCTCTAGTCTTCCAAGGTACTAAAAGTGAAGATACTTATGAGTTTATTCTTGATTTCTATGAGATATTACATAAATTGGGTATGGTGCATCATCATGGAGTGGAATTTGTGACATTTGAGTTGTAGGGTGAGGACAAACAGTGATGGAGGGCTAATATAGAATGTCATTCGTCAGTGTTGCCCCCACTCACTTAGGTTCAGTTTTGTGCCCTGTTTTTAGAAAAGTATGTGCCCCGTATTTTAAGGGATAAAAAGAAGGATAAGTTTATGGCCTTTGAGCAGGGAGGGTTATCAGTGGCTACTTATGAGACTAAGTTTTATGCATTTTCCAGGTACGCTACTCACCTAGTCACTATAGATGAGGATAGAATTAGGTTGTTCATGAAGGGGTTGAACTACGAGTTACAAGTACTTTTTGTCCATATGACTTCATCTGACAGGAGTTTCAACAAAGTCACAAACGTTGTTAAGAAGGTTAAAGGTGTCATAAAAGATGGGCAAGTCAAAGCTTTGTCTAAGAAGCCCAAGAGTACAGGTAACTTTTAGGGATCCTATTCTAGAGGGTCAGGCAGGCTGGTGATTATAGCTCGGCTAATTTAGTTAGCACTGCTCGCTTTTATTGGAAGTTTTTCAGGTACACCACAGTAGTGTCTGGCCCATAAGGGTCAGAGAGCATCATTTCCAGGTAACCACCCATCTTTTGATCGCAGTTGTTTTAATTATATAGAACTAGGCCATATACGAAGGAAGTGTCCTCACCCCCATGGGATAATTTTGTCACCCTAGTAGGCCAGAGCAATAGTCCCAGCAGCTAGAGGGAGTAATAGTAGAGGGCGTCCACAGATTGGGCGAGGAGGAAATTCAAGAGGCCATGGGGGGCTGAGGTAATGGTGGTGCAGGTTGAGGAGCAGCCCATCCAGGTAGGGAGGTAGATCGGACTCAGTTTTATGAATTCCCAAGAAACACCAAGGTAGAGGCATCTGACGTAGTTATCATAGGTACTATTTTTGTCTGTGACCGGATGGCTACTATTTTGTTTGATCTGGGTTCCACTTATTCCTATGTGTCTGTAAAATATGCCTTGGATTTTGATGTATTATGAGGATATATTAGAAGCAACTGTTCATGTATCTACCCCTATTGAAGAGTCAATCATAGTCACCCATATGTATCGTGCTTGTTCTGTTGTGTCTATGAGATACCAGACTTAGGTTGACTTAGTGATCTTAGACATGAAAGATTTTGATGTGATCTTAGACATGACTTGGTAGACCTCCTACTTTGCTGCACTTAATTACAATGCAAAAACTGTGGCTATAAAGATCTTAGAGAGGGAAAGGTTAGAGTGGGAAGGGGTGTACAAGCCTAAGCCAGCTAAGGTCATATCTTTTCTCTAGGCCAGAAGGATGGTGGGGTAGGGTTATTTGGACTATTTTTCCCTTATTCGGAATGTGGATTAAAGTCACCTTATATTGAGTCTATTCAAGTAGTGGGTGAATTTTGGGAAGTATTTCCTTTAGACTTACTTGGTATGCCTCCGGATCGAGATATAGACTTCTGTATTGATTTAGAGCCTGGTACCTATCCAATTTCCATTCCTCCTTACCGTATGGCTTCATCAGAGTTAAGAGATCTTAAGGATCATATTCAGGAGCTTCTTGACAAGGGGTTCATTCATGCTAGTACTTACCCTTGGGGTGCTCTGGTGTTGTTTGTTAAGAAAAAAGATGGTAATATGAGAATGTGCATTGACTACCGATAATTGAATAGGGTTACCATCAGAAACAATTACCCTTTGCTTCATATTGATTACCTTTTTGACTAGTTATAAGGTGCTTAAGTCTTCTCAAAGATTGATCTCATGTCTGGGTATCATCAGTTGAAGATTAGGCCTGAGGATGTACCCAAAACAGATTTTATAATCAAGTACAGGCACTATGAATTTTTGGTGATGTCCTTTGGGTTGGCCAATGCACCTGTAGTCTTCATGAGTTTGATGAATGAGGTGTTCAAGCCATTCCTATATTCATTTATAATAGTGTTTATAAATGATATATTGATATATTCAAAGACTGAACAGGAACATGCAGATAATCTTTGAATTATTTTAAATGTTTTGGGTCAATAAAAGTTATATGCAAAGTTGTCTAAGTATGAATTCTAGCTGCCTTCAGTTGCCTTTTTAGGCTATGTATTTTCAAAAAAAGAGGTAATGGTGGACCCACAAAATATTGAATTAGTTAAGAACTGGGCTAGACCTAGTTCTGTGATCGAGGTTAGAAGCTTTGTGGGGCTGGCCAGTTATTATCGTCGGTTCGTGAAAAACTTTGCTTCTAGTGCTACTTACTTGAACATACTAACTAAAAATAAGGTGTCATTCGAGTGGACTGACAAGTATGACGAGGGCTTCCAAAAGCTCAAGAATCTTCTAACGACAGCACCAATTTTAACTCTGCCGGTTGAAGGTAAGACTTCAGTGTTTATTATGATGCTTCACATTCTAATTTGGGTACTGCACTGATGTAGGATAAGAATGTGGTAGCATATGCTTTGTGGCAATTTAAGGTGTATGAGAGGAACTACCCGACTCATGACTTAGAGTTGGCACCGGTAGTATTTGCATTAAAAATCTAAAGATATTATCTGTATGGAATTGTGTGAGGTGTTTACTGACCACCAACGCGTACATCATGTGTTCACCCAGAAGGACTTGAATCTGAGGCAGTGAAGGTGGATAGAGTTGCTTAAATACTATGATGTCACCATCCAGTACCATCCAGATAAGGCTAATGTGGTAGCAGATGCATTAAGCCAAAAACAGGTGAGCATGGACAGTCTAGCCTTTTTGGTAGCCCTTAAGCGGCCTCTGGCTAGAGAAATTCAGGCCTTGGAGGCCGGGTTCATGAGGCTAGGCATCTCAAAGAAAGGTGGGATAATGGTCGGAGTTGATCTAAGGCCCACTTTTGTAGAAGAGATCAAGACCAAGCAATTTGAAGATGTTAACTTAAATGAAATTAGAGGAAAAGTGTCGATGGCAAGACTCAACACTTGATGCAGGTGGGGTGCTTCACTTTAGGGGAAGGATTTTTCTCCTCGAGTAGATGGAATAATTCAGAAGATCCTATCTGAATCTCATAGTTTACGATACTTTATTCACCTGGGAGTGACTAAGATGTATCAAGACTTGAATCAGTTATATTGGTGGCCTGGTATGAAAAAAGACAAAGCTGAATATGTAACCAAGTATCAAAACTACTGGCAGGTGAATTATGAGCACTAAAGACCTGTAGACTTGCTTAAAAAAATACCCAGTCCTGAATGGAGTGGGAGAGAATAGCCATGGACTTCGTGGTGGGAATTCCTAAGACTTTGGAAAAGTATGAATCCATTTGGGTGGTAGTTGAGAGGTTAACAAAGTCAACACACTTTATCTCTGTTAAAGTGGACTAGAACACACAACAATTGGCCAGGATTTATGTGAAGGAAATAGTAAGGCTACACGGGGTGCCCCTTTATATCATTTCAAACCCTAATACGTAGTTCACTTTCAAATTTTGGTATGAGTTGCATGAAGAGTTGGGAACTCAACTCACTTTCAGCATAGCGTTCCATCCATAGATAGAGGGGTAGTTAGAAAGACTATCCAGGTGCTGGAAGATATGTTGAGGGCATATATGGTAGACTTTGGGGGACACTAGGATAAATGTTTTCCCTTGTGTGAGTTCTCCTACAATAATAGCTACCACTCTAGTATTGATATATCACTATTCAAATTCCAATATGGGAGTGGATGCAGGTCCCCTATAGGGTGGTTTGAAGATGGGGAAGCAGAGCCATTGGGGGTAGACATTGTGAGGGATGCTCAAGATAAGGTAAGAAGCATCCAAGTTAAGCTTCTAATAGCTTAAAGTCATCAAAAAGAGTATGCTGACCGAAAAGTAATGGATATGAACTTCAAGTCTTGTGAGCTTCGAGGCTTGTGAGCAAGTACTTCTAAAAGTGTCACCCATTAAAGGGGTAATGAGGTTTGGAAAGGAGAGAAAACTCAGCCTCGCTATATTGGCCTTTTTTAAATTATTGATTATGTAGGGCCAATGACGTACATATTATCCTTACCACCTAGCTTGTTAGGGGTATACCCAGTGTTTCATATGTCCATGCTGAAAAAGTACATAGGGATAGGTACTACAATAAATAGGACTCGGTATTATTAGACAAGGAACTCCAGTATGAGGAGGAGCCAATTGCAATTCTTGATCGTGATATCTGGAAGTTGAGGAATAAAGAGATTAATATGGTTAAAGTGCAATGGAAACATTCATTCGGTAGAGGAAGCTATTAGGGATACTAAAACAGACATGCGAGACAAGCATCCTCATATATTTACCAAAACAGGTACTACTTTATCTCTACTTTAGCCCTGTTTTCCCTAGTTAGTCATTTAGGAATGAGTGATGGGTAAATTGTTATCTATTGCAACAACCTATCCCTGTTATTAGGAATAGGTCAATGGGGAATGATTTTAAGACATAAAACTTTGGGTAGTAACCTCAAAGAAATATAACCTAGGCAAGACTTGGACGAATTTTGATTCAGGTGAAGTCTAGGGTGATCATATGAATGATGAAAGATCAAATCCTAATATGATTGGAAAGGCTGATATCTAAGATGATATGGAATATTTATGGCTTCACGGATTCACATTCATGCGAGTAAAACTTTCAAAATTGAATTTAGCATGAAGGATATATTTTAATACGTCTTAGGAAGAGGGTATGTTGTGAAATGGGGGCTTGGAGCTCAAAATTTGAGCTCTCTATTTTCATGGAACCCGTTAGAGCGGGATGGTCCTGCTAGAGTAGGGCAGATGTGACTTAAGTCGGGGTAAAACCCCAAAATGGTCTTTTTCTATAAAAATAGTTTCTAAGACTTTAAGAGGAGACCTAGAGCGATTTTTATCAAATTTCCATGGATTTCCATGCTTAAGGTAAGTATTTTACTCCCTAAATTCATTCTTTGATTCCCAGACCCTAGAAACTATAGTTGGTAATCATTGGGGGGGAGGTTTGAACTAAAAATTAATAGTGGAAAATAGCCCTAGGGTGGGGTTAGGATCATGGAAATGGCCTAGGATAAGAATTGAGTTATTTTCATGATAGATAGACCATTGTGTTGATCCTTTATATGTATTTACTATTTCTAGACCAAGAACAAGAAGAACGAACCCAAAATGGGAAGGCTCCTGCATTGTAAACTTGTTGAAGCTTAAATTTGAGGTAGGTGATAGTCTAGTTTCCTGTATGTGTTTCATGTGCTTGTTAAATTTCTTCATTATATACATATGTATATATGAATAAGGAAACATGATAGATTATTTGTAAAATGATCATTTGATGGCCTATTTTTGTGATAAATCTGTTCTTGGTGGTATAATCCTGTAAATATTGAATGTATTTATCATTGTGGTATGTTTGGATCAAGTGACATGTTTAGAAACATAATTGTATTGAGTGTCACATTTCAACATATAATTGGATTGGGTGTTACGTTTCGACAAAAAATTGATTGTTTGTAGGTTTCTTGAGAGGTCCCTTACGTGAAGTTATAGCATGTGGAAGATATTGAGTTGTGATATTGCTGAATATGGTTGAACTTGAGATTAGTTGACTTATTTTGTATATATATATATATGTCTATTATGTTGAATTTACTTGTCTATGATCCGCTTAGTAGCTAACTGCGTGATCCTACCAGTACACCGTTGTTTTATGTACTAATATAAATCTTGCTTGGCCTTTTGTTGAGTACCTGCCATATTCAGTTGGCTGTGGAGAAACCTCATTAAGAAGAGTAGAAGTTTGTTTAAAGTTCAGGGTGAGCGATTCTGTCATGCTGCAGTGGACTTTTTCATTGTCTAAGTCCTTCATCCTAGACTTAGATGTCTAGATAATCGTTTAATATTATGATTTCTTTTGGGAGTGTTTCCCTTTTCTTATATTGACATTTGGTTAGAGTTTTGGTACAGACGACTTTTAATTCCTAGGATATTTTTACATTTTGTTTGATATTTAAATTATTTTGCTGAGTTTATGGGAACTCAGTCTTATTGTGGTTTTATTCCTTCTTCCGCAAGACTTTAACTACTTTATCTTATAAGTTGATAATTTGGGCTATAAAAATGGTTCTCCCACTGGAGGGTTAGTGTGGGTGCTCAGGGTCATGACATTAGAGTTGGATTTTGGGTTGACAGTCTAGGTTGGATCCTAGGTCAGATGTTAAATTCAAGTCTTGAATCGATCATTAGGGTCGAGTGTCAGATTCAAGTATTGGGGTTGGATCCCAATTCAGAAGTCAGGGTTCTAGAATAGGTGTTGGGGTCAGATTCTTGATCAGTCATCGAGATCGTGTCTAGGTTTGGGTATTGGGGTCAGGTCCCAGTTCAAATATTAGGTCCTAGGTTGGGAATAGGTATTAGATTAGATCTCGGGATCAAATTCTGAATTGATAGTTGGGATCGTGTCCCAATTTGATATTGATGTCGGAATCAAGTGCAAGTTTGAATGTCGGGTCCTATGTTAGAGTTGGGGAAATTTTTGGGTCGGTTGTTGGGATAGGATCACCGATTGTTCACCAAGGTCGTGTTTTGGTTCGGGTGTTGGGATCGGGTCCTGAATTGGCTATCTGGATTGGTTTTCGTGTCAAAATTAAAGATATTTTCTAAAAACATATTTTTCATTCCCCAACCAATTATTAGAAAGTATTTTTCACTCACCAACCAAACATGAGAAAATAAGTTAGAAATCAAATTATTTTCCACAAAATATTTTTCTTCAGACCAAAAAAACCAACTTTACGCTAGGTTTGTTCCATAAAATTCTGAATGCTAAACAAACAAGCTATTGAAGTCACAGTTAGTTGTCATATTTATGTGTTTGGAAAAACTAGCACTATATGCATATCGAATTCATGTGAGGGTAAGATGGTGAACCTCCGCCAAAGTCTTTCAAGGAAGCTATATCATGTACTTAATCGTTATGACTAAGAGAAAATAATCGGGTATCATGCAAAGATTTCCACTCTCTCAATGGCTTAGTTTAAGGTAATCAAATGTATTTTTTGAAGAATTTTTCTTTTTTGAGAATATGATTCTTCTCAATAATTGTGTTCATCTATGCTATAAGAGGCAGTTGGATATTTTTGGATGTTGCTTTCAATTTAAACACAAAATCTCTATTGGATGATAACATAATTGTTAATTGGAAAATTCTTGTTAGAATTCTATTTTTGATAAATTAGAAAATTATTTTTATATTTTACAAGACGAAGATGAAGAGTTACCACGATAAGAAGATTGGAGACAGGAAAATTAATTTGGGTGATTGGGTGTTGCTGTTCAACTCTCGCCTTCGGTTGTTTCCACAAAAGCTCAAATCCAAGTGGATCAAACCATTTAAAGTGTCTCATGTGTTCCCAAAATTGAGACAATGAGTTAGAAGCTAAAGAGCGTCGCGAGTCCAAGGAGAATGACCATAGGGTCAAATTAGGGCAGTCAAAATAAGCCGAAATATAGGTAACATACTCAATCTGTCCAGAATTTTATAGGTTGAGATTAAAATAATTTAAATTGGGTCAATCATAAATCATTCAAGTTTTAACCTATTTTTAAAAGATATTCAATTGAGCACAATTTAATCTTCAATTCAACCCAATTTAACATTCTTTATTTGCATTGGTGCAACGTATGTTCTCATATTGAATGTATAAATTACTATTTACTTTATGTCTTTTAGGATTTATCTATCCATTCTTTCCATTTGTAAATTAAAATTTTGATTTTCTAGGATCAAAATAATCAAAAGAAATTAAATTATAGTTTTCATAATATACATGTTAAGTGAATCATCTTAAATATGTCCTTATTTGGTTGGTGTAATATTTGGTGACTTTCCACTTCAAATTTAAGAACTTATTTTTTTTAATTTTCTTGAGTTGGAATTCAAATTGTGGTTACAAAAGATAAATAACAATATGATAAAATTCTTGAGATTAAACGAGTCATGACCCAACCCAAATTTTAGCTCATTTGATCCCAAAGTAAATTGAGAGGGGGAGGGGGGTCAAGACCCAACCCAATTTATAATTCAACCCATTTTAATTTCTTTAATTTTATCCCAACCAGCTTATTTGATACCTTTAGGCCAAACAGTACTTGTGAACACCGAATGAGGCGAAGCAAAAAAAGAACAAAATTTTCAACGAATAATTTTTCTTTCTCTAAAAGATTTCTCACTAAAAATTGTAGATTGCACTGGCCAGAATGGCTAAGAGCCATCGGAGGAGCTTAACAGGCCATCAGATCAAGATGATAATGAGTGCATTAACATTGTGCAGCTACCCGAACAAGAATCATGAATTGATTTGTCCTACAACGCTGGGAAATTTAATTCTCATGGGGAGATCCTTTAGGCGATTTCTGATGAACGTGGAGGTGAGCACAGAAAAATATTTCCCAAATCGAATTGGGGGACATTCGAGTGATTCCAATCCATGGAGATAATTCACAAGCTAAAAATCTATCTACAAACCAACAATAATCTCATTCTAACATCCCAATCCAGAAATCCCACAAAGGCGATTTGGTTCGAAGAGCACTCAAATTCAAATTCTCATAAATCCTGTTACTCAAAGAGGTAATTCAATATAAGAAAGATAATAGAGAGTATAGTTCTTCAAATAAAAAAAAGGGAAGAATTTGGTCGGAAAAATTATTATTGATGGATGGCAAAGAGTAGGAGTCAAAGGTGAAGACAGAGAATTAGAGAAAATGTAAAGTCAATTGATCCCTGGTAATATTCTTGATCATGCTATCCCCTATGATTTTGATTTTAGAATTAAGGAGATTATTCATAAATCCCATACTAATGAAATCACTGAGCAAGGGGATAAAGTGCAAAAGTCTCATAATCAATTGAAAAATATTGATAAAAATGATTGTTTGAATACAATATACGCTTCAATTATCAACCAAATCCTATGACCTTAAGGTATGGAAATTTTAGGGAATTAGAAATAAAAGAGTTTGAAGTTTAGGTTGGTGTAAATGTTTCCACTAAATTCCAAACATGTCAACATAATATGGAGAGGGAGTTAACAACAAATGTTGGTTCTAATCAACAAACAAAACCCATGAGAGTGAATAGAAAGGATACTATTGAGATCTCTAATGAGGATCATGAGGAGGACCATGTTGAAGCCAAAAGCAAGGTTGATCATAAGTCAAGTGCTGCAACAAGTAAGCCTTCTAACCTTGTTAATAATAATTTTAATCTGCATATTGATGATAATGTATGGAAAGGCAAAGATTTAGGAATCTCAAAACCAAGTACAGGAAAATAACACCAAAAATTCTTCTGCTAAAAATCAACCAAATTCCTCCAAGGATGGACTTCAATCCAAGAAACAAACCTATGTCCCCAATAATAATCTCCTGAAGGTGTCCAACAACGTTAAACCATTTAGGCCTAACAATTCCAAAACTGATCATAACAGACCCCTAGACAACACAAATCAAAACAACTCTTTTTCAAAAAATCCTAATCAAAATAAATTTTCCACCAATAATATTCCTAACCATCCTAATCCAGTAATCCCCCATACCTTAGTGACTAGATTAAGAACCCAAGAATCTATGAAAGTTTCTACTATTGATATCATTCCTCCAAAGATAACAACAAATCAAGGTTTTTATATGGTTAAACTTGCTAAAAGATGTAAATACACTCTCATAGGTAAGTTCACTAAAACTATGTCAAAGATAAAAATCATCAGAAAATAATTCATTCTACAAACTGAACTTAGAGGTGGTGTGAAGTTAACTCATTTAAACTCAACGCACTTGTACATTGATTTAGATAATGAATATGATCATTCCATTGTTTGGAATAAGGGAAAAATGTTCATTAAGAGTCAGCTGATGAGATTGCAAATTTGGACACCTACTTTTAAACCTGAGGAGGAAACTCCTTTGATTTCTATTTGGGCTATTCTACCTGAACTACCCTGGCACTGTTATTGTTTTAAAGTTGTAAACCCCTTTTTATCTCCTAAAGATAAGGTTCCTTGATTTAGCCACTTACAAGAAGACAAGAGGTAGTGTAGCCAAAGTCAAAATTCAAATTGATCTAACTAAACAAAGACCTCATTATATGTGGAAGGGTTTTGATGATAATGAGAATGGAGAAGGCAAATACAACCCATTTACTATGAGAGTGTCCCTGATTATTGTAAACATTTCCAACACCAAGGGCATATAAGTATATTCACAGTTAAGAGAAGGGATGAAGAAAATAAGAAAAAAAAGCAAAAAGATACTTAAAGGAACATAACAAATCAAGTATTGAAAAAAATAAGAAAGTACAAAAATAGAAAACTAATGCCATTACTGAGCAACAGGACAAGTCCCAAATGGCAAACAGGTTCAGGACCAGCAGATATCATGTATACTTTCTAATCCTAAAGAATCTACTACCCAATAATGTAATGTTGACTCTAGAGTCCATAGTCAACCTCCCAACCCCAAATTTCTAAGAATCCCACTTCCTATAGCCCCACTAAATAGGTCAAAAAGGAAAATGCTAAAAAAACATAGAAAATGGCATTATACAAAAAACAAAGAAACAAAGTGACAAGGTTGTTGACAAGAATGCTGATCCAAACTCCACTATGAAGGCCAAAGATAGTAAGGTTCCTAATAAGGGGATCTCAAGTATTGACTCAATGCTCCAACAACTCCATGAACGCCCTAATTGTTTAATGTGCTTCCTTCTTATGTAATTGTCAGAGAAAAAGATGGAGGAATAAAGAAGAAAACCACTAACTTGCAAAAAGGGGTTACTGGGGGGATGTTCCTTTGGTTTATCATAGAAAAGATTCTAGAGTCTCTGCTACCACTTTGCAAGATACCACAAACTCCAATATGCAAGAACAAAGTTCTAAGTGACAGGAGGGTGTAAATGCAACTGGAAAAAAAGTGAGGATATGATTTAGATTAATGACATTGGGGGTTTTCTTATTAAATATCCTAACTTCTATTAAAAGACCAAAATGTTAGTACTCAAGCCTTGAATAACAAATCTACTCTATCTCTTAGTAAGAAAAAGAGAGATGCTATTAAGAAAAATCAAGCCATGGAACAGAAAAATCAAAATGAGGTTGTTCACTAAAAAACTAAATTATGTGTTGGTTAAGGATCAAGAAGGTGTCCATGTGACCCTTTAAAAGTCTAGGACAATCTAAACAAAAGTGATACCTCAGAGGATCTAATGATGGCTAAAGGGTGACATATTCTGATGATGAGAAAGACCCTGATCTGCTTGAACAAACAGAGGATGAGGATAAGGAAACTAGTGCTTATCTACTCAAAGAATTTGGATCTTCTATGAATACTTACAATCAAGATGAAATTCACCAAATCTCTGAGAAAAATGGTGTATCTCCCAGAGGTTAGAAAGGAAGAAAAAAGAAAATCAAACAAGATACTACAAATAGTTTTGATACTAATGCTACCACCAAAAGTAGCATCAACACTAGGTCCAAAATTCAGAAAGCTTGATGATCAATACTATCTGCTTAAATGCAAGGAGAATTGACACTCAAGGTGCCTTGGACAAACTCCAAAAACTCAAATATTGCCATAATCTTTCTATTATTTCAATTCTTGAACTATTTTCTAATGAAGATTAACTCAATTTTAATAGAATTAGGCTCAGAATGGACACGGCTACTAAGAATCCAAATAATAAGATTTGACTATTTTGGAACCAAGATATTGATTATACTATCTTGGATCATGATGAACGACAAATCACATGTAAAATAAAGCATGGTGCTTGCTCAGTTACTTACTTCATGATCTTTGTTTATGTTAAATGTAAGGATCATATGAGAAGAGATTTATGGGAGAAGATGCTTCAATTTTCTGATAGGGAAAAGCCTTGGTATACTATAGGTGACTTCAATGTGATTACTGATATGAAAGAAAATATGGGGGTAACCTTATAATATGAACAAAATATTTGAGTTCATAAGTGTTATTGAGACTTGTGGACTCACTGATTTGGGATTTCATGGTCAGAAATTTACTTGGTGCAACCAAAGGGATAATGAAGCCAGAATATGAAAGAGATTAGATAGAGCTATGACTAATGATAAATGCTTAGAGGTTATGCCTATGACTACTGTTACTCATCTAGCATCTATTGGATCTGATCACTGCCCCCTTTTGTTAAAATACATTGGCATACCCAACACTTTTATCAAATACTTTAAGTTTATACGTTGTTAGGTGGAAAATGAGACCTTGTTGGACACTGCAAAAGTTTGCTGGGAGAGAACAATTGAAGAAACTCCAATAAGAATTTTTCATTAAAAATTGAAAAGGGTTTTCAATACTCTTAGCCATTAGTCTAAACAATATGGTGACATTTTTGAGTTTGCTAAAGAGTTTGAGGAAAAAGTCGGACAAGCTAAAGAAGACATCATAAATGATAATACTAAGGGAAATAAATCCAACCTCAATCATGTTAATGCTCAGTACATCAGATATATAAAGATTGAGCAATCCATTCTTAAATAGAAGACTCAACTACAATGGTTTAAGGAGGTGGATGCTAATTCCAAGTATTTTCATACTATCATTAGAGAAAAAAAAGGAAATTATTCATCCATAAAATTATTGATAAGCAGGATAATACTATTATCCAGGAGATGAATATTGTTATTGTTGCATGTCTTTATTTTTGAGAATATCTTTACTGGAATAGAGGAGTTAATCAATGAGGAGGTTTTCAACTGTATTCCAAGTATGATTATTGAACAACAAAATCAATCCTTGCACTCTGTACTTACTAAAGAAGAATTGAAAAAATGTGGTATTTTCTATGAGTATTACATCAGTTGTTGGCCCTGATGGAATGAATGATAAGTTTTTTCATTCTTGCTGGGACATTATCAGTGATGATTTATTGAATTTGATCTATTACTTCTTTTGTGGCCATTCCATTCCCAACTTTATTTCTCATGGTTGATTGGTTCTACTTCCAAAAGTAGACCATCCTAATCAATCAAGTTAGCTTCCATTCTTCCTAAGCTTATATTTGAGAACAAATCAAGTTTTATTCAAGACAGAAATATTTCTTTAAAACATAATGTTGTCCCAAGAGATTATTCATATCATTAGAAATATCCAAAGTTGGTGACAGTGTTTTAATTAAACTAGACATGGCCAAAGCTTATGACAGGATATCTTGGTCCTTCATATATTTAGTTATGAGAAGAATAGGGTTTGGGAGAATGTTTATTGACATGATATGGAGGATAATATCCAATAACTGGTATTCAATTATCATCAACGATAGTAGACATAGATCTTTCCACTCAACAATGGGTTTCAAGCAAGGAGACAGAGACCAAGGAGACCCTCTATCTCATACTTTATTCATACTTGGTGCTGAGGTATTTTCCAGAATGCTTAATAATCTACATCATCACTATATGTACAAAAGCTTCCAAATGGAGAAGAGGAGTCCACTGATCAATCACTTTATTTTTGTTGATGATGTAATCATATTTACATCAACCTGCAAGTACTCTTTGAAGTTGATTATTAAAACCTTGTAGGTTTATGAAGTTACTTCTAGGAAACTCATCAGCCTAGACAAAAGTTAGTTTATAAAACATGTGAATACTAATCTTGATATTATTAATAGAGTGGCAACTATAACTGGTTTTAAGTGTACTCGTGGTCTATTACTTACTTGGGGTTTCCCTTATACATTGGACGCCAAAGGATTATCTATTTCACTAGTATGATAGCTAAGCTGACTTTTCTAATCAAAGGTTGGAAAACTAAGATCCTTAGCTATGGGGTAGGATTACCTTAGTTAAATTAGAGTTCCAATCCCTCCCCATATGTCTTCTTTCTGCAATAAATCCCATCACCACAACTGTGAAGCAAATCAATGCCTTACTGCTGATTTCTTTTGGGGATGGGACAAAAACAAGAGAAAGTATCATTGGGCTTCATGGGAGACTCTCAGCTTTCCTTTTGAAGAAGGGGGAATTGGTATGAAGAATTTAGAGGATGTATGATTAACTCTACAGTATAAGCAATGGTCGATGTTTAGATCCAAGAAGACTCCATTGGGGGGGGGAATCCTGAAAGCTAAATATTGTCAAAGGGCTCATCCAATCATCAAAAAATGAAATAAAGGCCAGGGTCTTATATGGAAACACATGATGTCCAACAAAGGTGACATTGAACCTCACATACAATGGTCTATTAATTTTAGTAGTTGTAGTTTTTGGTGAGATGATTTGCTTAGGATTGGTCCCTTAGCTAATCACAATGATTACCTTCCTATACTCAATAATACCACTGTCTCAAAATTCCTAGTTAATGGTGTATGGAATAAAGAAAAAGTGAGACAACATACTCCTCAACATCTTGTCCACAAAATCCTTAAAACTACCTTCAGTTATCTTCCTTATGTTCAGGACTTAACTTACTGAAAATTAAATTCCAATGAAAAATTCACATGTGCATCAACTTGGAATCATGCAAGAGAGAAAAAGGCTAAGACCTGGAAAGATGCTATTAATTTGAACAAAAATATACCTTTTAAGGTATCCTTTCTTTTATGGAGATCTCTCAAATACAAACTCCCCACCAATGAAAAAATTAGTTCCTTTGAACATGAACTAGCTCAGCGTTCTTGTTCCTATAGACAAGATGGGACAATATTGATCATATATTTATTTTAGGCCACTTTGCTAACCACATCTGGTGATACGTTTTTGATTTTTAGGGAATTCAACATAGCAATACTCCTATGAGGAACCTTTTGATGAGGTGGTGGATGTTTAAGCCAAATAATGAGGTTTATAAAATTATGATGCAAGCTACCCCTATTTTTATTTGTTGGAATATTTGGAAGAACGTGTGTGCTAGTAAATATAAGGGAAAGAAATCTAGTACCACTAGAGATAAATTTTCCATTGTCAAAGACTTATACATGCTGATTTTTATAGCATACCCCTATATCAGTTGGCCTAGTAACTGGAAGGAGCTTCTATCTATGGTGGAAACGTGCAAACATGATATGAAGATTATTCAAGTCAACTGGTTCATACCCCCACATTTCTTTGTTAAATTAAATACTAATGGAAGTGTCTAAGACAATTCGGGAATGATTGGGGAAGGGGGTATCTTGAGAAATCACAAAGGCAGCCTACTCTATGCCTTTTCTACTCCATATTTAGGGAAGGTAATTTCCCTACAGACACTCTCTCCAAATATAGTCACATGGTGGAAAACACTCAAAAATTCTACAACTTAAAACAACTACGAATGGAGACTAGAGGAAAATAGACAATGGAAAAAATGGGTATGGCAAGTTTTAGAAGAAGGAAGCTGAAGAGGATTAAAGAGCCCTCTTAGTTGCTAACTGTTACTTCTCTACTAGAACAAGTTTCCACTAGTTCATTTTTGTTGATTATCTTATTTTTTTAATCTATATAGTTTTAGGTATAGCTTTAGGAAAAGGTCTAGTTTTTTCTAAGGCTCTTTCTTTATGTATGTAAGGAGAGAGTCTCCCTCATTTATGCTTTCCAAGTATCATTGTATTGAGAAGAGTCCTCTCTTCTAGGTGCATAAATCTAGGTTTTCTTTTCTATTACTGGGGATGAGTCAATCGACCTTAGTAGGTTAGTCAACTTATAAATCACCATAGAACAGGAGGTAAGGTTTATGTCCCCCTCCGTGTCCCTTTGCTATTTTTGGTGATATGTTAAGGTCTAGAGGTGTTTCTTAGCCCCTGGCTCCCTCAAGGGTCGCTAAAATTAAAATGTTATGGTGAAGCTGATTGAAACTATCCTTCTCGATGAAGTCTGAGTAATCTAGGTGATCTACATCATGCCGCCTGAGGTGAATTCAAAATTTTTAATCTCTGGGCGCCACATTATTTTGAACAGTAACATATAAAAAAAACTCTAGCGTAGAGCAAGATAATACTTACTATTAATTAGCGAATATGCATACAAAATTTAGACTTGTTTTATTGGTTTAGTTAAGATTTTTCTTACAAGAGGTCTAGGGTTCTAATCTACTTATTCACAATTCTTTTTATAATAAATTCGCTATTAATGTCTTGCATGATAAAAAAAGGTTTTTAAAAAATATACCCCACAACTGGGATCGAAATTGCATTCCTACGATGGTAAACTTGAGTTTTAGTCACTGACACCACAAGGCTCATTATTTCTAAGAGTGTCATATTTAATATTCATACTCTCATTACAAATATATACACAAATATATATGTATATACAAATTTGTTAACCAAGACCATAGGGTGGTGTGGCACCCCCTCAAATATACCAAGATCCGCCCATGCATGCTGCGACGTTAAATCAGGAATTACTCTAGAGGCAATTTGAGATTCTATTGTGATAGTTAAGGTTTGAAAAAAGACAAAAATAGATGTTCTTTGACAAAAACTAAGAACCTTGGTGGAAGGCAACACACCATTCAAACTTAGTTTATTTTTGTTGTGCATGAAATATTCAGGCCATGCGATCTAGCTTGTGAAATCACAAACTGAGATGCGACGCTCTTGCATCATAACACTACCTAATCTATTAAGGCAATGTAGATGTCAAAATGACCTCCTATGTAACCATAGGATGCAGTGGCAACAAGTCCATGCGACATCGCAAGTCCATCACGTTGGAAAATAGTCAAGTCATCGAAGACTGAGATATTGCGATGAGAAATGCGGTGCACCAGACACCAACATATGTCAAGTTTTCAAAAATTTAGATTTGATGTTCAAAATAAATATGGGATCCCATTAACACAAATCAACTATGCTACTCAACAGGAAACAATATTTCAAACTCAATGAATTCAAGGAAACAACCATCAGAAGTTGTCTTGATGAAATATTGACCGAAGTTAACACTTTAATCAAAAATCACCCAAGCACCCAAAACAAGTTTGAAAGCCTCAAAACCCGAACCAAAGGACTTACTAGATCAAAATCCAAGTTCAAAGCTAATGATGCTGACAAAAATCTCATTTGAGCCCGTTTAATAGAAATGCTAATCGAAGTCAATCATTTCAATTTAAAATATCCAAAATTAGGGATCCCTTCCCAAAACATGCCTGAACACCTTTAGAACTGGGCCACCCATCCTATCAAGTTACAAACACAGTATAAAAGCTATGAGAAGGGGAAATTGTCAAAGCACACAAAGGCAATAGGAGGGTTATTACATCAAAATGATAATGTGTTCGTTATGTAAAACTGATAAATCTATTAGTCTTTTAAAGCCTCTCAACCCAATTAGAATAATTTCACCCTAAGTCCTTTTGACGCTTGGTGTCGAATTAATTTGTTCATCATTATATGTATCAAGTTATCTATCCTATCTCTACCTCAAACTATTAGATATGGATTGGTAGCCCCATATCCCTATTAATGATCCTTTTTCCTAATCTTAACTTCTTTTTTCAAGCAAATCAGTATATAGGCGATTTCTAAATAGTTACAATCATTAAAAAGGTAATTTTTACAAAAATATCTTAATACACAACAATCACACCTTTATGCAAAGATTTTAATGTGAAGAATCCACTATCATTATCCCTACCCTAGATTCCATAACCCTAATTATGATAGTTATCTACTCATAACTAGTTGCGAATAATAGTAAAATTAATTATAATAACTAAAGAATATGAAGATCAAAAGAAATAAAGTAAACCTTTGATTAATGAAGCTCTTGCAAGAATATCTTGTTTGTACCAAAGTAATCTTCTATGAAAGCAATATATTAAAGCTAAGAACAATTATGAAGTAGTTTTTTTTGGTTAAAATGATAAATTTATAGCTAGGAATTAAAGAGTGTTTAGTACAATTTTTCTAGATGGGACATTCCCCGTAGATAAGTTTGGGTCATGGTATGTCCATAAGTATCCTAGTTACAAAACATAGCACTTCTATTGAAAAAAGTTCCTTCAATGTCTTCTTGGAGTGCATCCCTCGCACACATTGGCGAACATCTAAGAAAACTACTTCCTGATGGCATCCCCCTTGCTCCCTCTTTAGCATATGCATCTGTCACCTTATTCTTCTCCTTGTACACGTGTGTTAGGGTTGTGATCCATAGTTGGTCCATCAGTAACTTGAATTCAAATATTAAGTTAGTGTATGGTAGATGACCATTCTTTATCATAGTGATGGATTCCATAGAGTCTGTGTTGACCTCCAATGGTGTTAGTTCCTTTAATTTGGCCCTTTGCAAGACTTGAATGATTGCGTGCAGCTCTACATGTATGGATTTCATATGAGCAAGTTGTTTTTTAAATCCCCATATCCATTCCCCCTTGTAGTTTTTAATCACTCTACTTATTCCTCCTTATCCTGAGTCGAGATCTGTTGATCCATCAGTGTTAAGTTTATGAGAGCCGTGGATTAATGGGATGCATTTGACTTGGATGTTCACTCTTTCTATCTTGTTGTGGGTTTCATCTCTCACTAGCATTTGATGTTCAGTAGATGAATTGATGACATAACTGACTTAGATATGGTATTTGTTTTTGTTGAAGACAGTGTCATTTCTACTAAGCCAAATGTTTCACATACTGAAAGAACTGACTATGTCCCTAGTTATCCATTGATTAAAATGCTTCTTCTTAAGGTAAGTCCAAGTGGTAATAAAATTATCAACATTTATGGAAGACGTGTCCATATGAATAGAAGGGTTACTCTTAAGTGACAGAATATGCCAAAACTTGGTGGCTTTTGGGCATTGTAAGAAAATGGGGCTGATATCTGCATTAATGTTATCTCGTGCTTCCAAACCCAACTGAATTGTTTTGATTAATAAGGTCAAAGTGGACATATTCCCTATTTAAGGCAATGTAGGAGCTTTTGGTAGAAAAGTTACCATTATGGTTATGACCCCAAATTAGTTTATCTTCTCGTGACTGATGGTGGGAGGGGTAGTTATCTAGGATAGTATGGCTGATTTGGTCAGAGATTTGGATAGAGAGGTTCCCTAAATGCCATTGCCTATTATAAAATAGGATATCCAATTTGATATCCTCTTTATTCTTGTTAAGGAGCCTTGCAGTAGGGTCCTGATTACTCCCAGGTTGGGAACCTAATTGTCCTCAAAGAATCTAACTCCATTGGCCTTATTTACCACCTATTTTGCACTATTAGTACAATTCTACAACCCTGAGTTATACATTTCCAGATTCGAGATCAATTCTTAGTCCTATCAATTTTGACCCTGTTGTGGCAGTACTTGTAGTAAAGGGTCTTTATCCCAAAGGGTATTGGGGTTTTGGAAGGCTCTCCAGGAAAGACTTGTGTGAAGGGCTTTGTTTTAAATTTTACAATTTTGGATGCCCAATCCTCCTTCATCTTTGCTTCTGGTAATAGTGTCCCAGCCCACAAGGTGGAGCTTCTTTTTCTCGGGAGTGGTTCCCTAAATGAATCCTCTAAATTCTATTTATGGAGTGGTTTGTTTTGGCTGGGAGTTGGATGTATTGCATGACATGGGAGGGGATATTGCTAAAGGAGGCTTTAGCAAGAATAATTCTGCCAGTCATATTGAGGAATTTAGTTTTCCATCTATTAAGTTTCCTCTACATATTATCTATAATAAATTGGAAGTCACTATTGACAAGCCTAGAGTAAAAAATAGGGAATCTAAGGTATTTACCAAAAGAGGTGCTGCTTTGGATACCTATCATGGATGAGCATGTGTTTGGGATGTTGCTACATCAATTCTTGGAGAATAGGATCTTAGACTTACTAGTGTTGATCTTTTAGCCTAAATCCTTACAGAATTTGTTCAATAGAAGAAAAATATTGGTATAACTTTGGCTATTAGCAGTGGAGAAGAGGGTGAGATCATCAGCGAAGAAGAGGAGAGGGATATTGGGTCTTGAAGTGGAGATGGTGATGGACTTCCTAGATTTCTCAACAACAACTTCATCAATGCTTCTAGAAAGCCTTTTCATACATATATTAAAAATGTATGGAGAGATGGGATTTCTTTGCCTGATATCTCGAGATGGATAGAAGTAGTCAATTTTAGAGCTATTTAAGAGGATAGAGATAGAAGTGGTAGAGATGCACAACATGATCGACTTAGTGAGGTTTAGGAGAAAGTTGAAGAAATCTAAGGAGTTTTTGATAGAGGACGATTCCAATCTATTGAAGTCCTTCTCAAGATCTATTTTGAGGATCATGTTGGCTTTGGCACCTTTAATTTTCCTGAAGTGGGAGATGTATTCCTGGACTATGATGGCATTATCAGAGGCTCTTCTTCAAAAAAGGAATTTCGCTTGGCTGGGGCCAATGATCTTGGTGAGGCAAGGCTTAATTTTGTGGGCAATGATTTTCATTGCAATCTTGTAACTAGTGTTGCACATGCCAATGGGTCTGAAAGTTTTGAGCATGGTTGGATTTTAGCACTTTGGGATGAGGCATAGCAGAGTTTTGTTCATTTGGGGATCCATTCTGCTTTGCTTGAAAGTGGAGACACAAAAGTCGATCACTTGTCTTTGTACCTTGTCCTAGTATTTTTGGTAGAAGAGTGAATGGAGGCCATTAAGGCCAGAGTCATTGTAAGGTTTGAAGCTTTTGATAGCTTGAAGGATTTTAGATTCCCTCACAGGGTTATCTAGAGAGTTTATATCAGTTCACTGAGGTAGTTTGGATCATGATTAGGGTGTTTATTGTAGGTGGGAGGAGAGGTGCCCAGTTCTGTAAAGGTTGGAGTAGAAAATGCTCATATGATCCTATATGAAGGTTTGGTCGTCGAGCAGTTACCAATTTCATCTTGAAGATAAATGATCATGTTTCTGGGTCTTCTATTAATGGTGGATATATGGAAGAATCTGATATTACAATCTTCTTGGCTAAGCCAGTTGATTCTGGATTTGATTTTCTAAAATTTCTCCTCCAGCTTGAGCATAGAATCATATTCAACCACAAGGTCTATCTCAAGGTTTTGGAGAAAGGTAATGGTAGGTTAATTAGGAGAGTTTTGGGATACCGTCAATTCTAGCACTAATTCTTTTCATCTTGTGGAAGTTGTTTCCAAAAGTGTGCTTCTTCCAGATTTTGTCCTTTTCCTAAAATCTTTCTATTGCATCACATAAAGAGTTTGAGGGGATAAAAGAACTCTCTACAAGGCCTAGGAAAGTGGGGTGTCCATGCCACATAGGGTCAAACCTAAAGGGACTATTGTGGTTGTTGGGATGATCTTTACTATGCTTGACTAAAAGTAGGTAGTTGTTAGAGTGGGTGCGAGGTAGGTGAGTGACACTGGATTCAGGGTAGAATAAAATCCAGGAGTCATTGTGTCATGACCCGAGCTTAGGGCTTAGACGTGACATAGCGATCGAAAACCCGAAGGATCCCAATCAATCTATCTTAGCATACATTTCATACATAAGGTAAATGAACATAATGAAATAGGCGGAAGAATTAACTCAACATAGAAGTTAAAGGAAAGTAAACTCAATCCCAATGTACAAAATGGACAACACCAAATTACAACGTCTAAAAATCCCTCTACACTAGACTTGATGGGGGCTTAGGAAAGGCTCCTAACTCACCCAAATCATAAAATAAGTCAAAGTAACATATCAAAGAAAGTCTCATCCTTGATGAATGAGGACTCACCAAAAATAACTTAAGAATGCTAAGTCAACTCTAGCCACAAATATGAAGAGCGTAATTATCGTCCGTCCATACATTATGAGATAATGTAGAAAATATATGTGTTAGTACATAAAAGGTACTAAATATGTGAGGTATGCATGAATAATTTATAGAATGTGAGCAATATGACATAAGATGCATGACCAATCATAATGAACATAAATAAAGCTTAAAAGAATTTGAAAGCATATGAAAACTTATGGTCACTACATCATAAAACTTCATAGTAAAACTTACATCTTTGCTTATAACTTGTATGGGATAAGACCTTTAATCGACATCTAAGAACATGCAAACTATAACATGGAATTTGATGTAACGCCTTCATCGATAAAGAGAGAGGCTACTTGTCAAGGTAGACTCCGTGAGAACAACTTTAACTTTGTGACCTACATGTGGATCCACTAGCTAAGCCATCAAGGCAGCCTACGGGGGCAACGTAGTTTGGGACTTTAGGTTGCTACTAGGATTTCCTTGGGTAACTAACTACGTTACCTAACCAAACCCCACCTACAAGTCCTCTTGGTGTTTTGTCAATATCCCAATGGAATTCATTAAAAATATAGAAGCATCATCATTAACTTTATCACAAAAATAATCATTAGAGTATCTCATTAACTTTAGTGATTCATAGGAATCCATAAACTTTGGTGAGAATTGTCCTTATCATCACCTTAATTAATAATTTGTGTGAGAATTGTCCTTATCACACCATAATAACTTTCTTTGATCATCATTATAACTTTCATCATTCAATCATAATCTCAAATCCTTCATAAAAGCTTTGTTTTGAAAATCATTGAACTTTATAATTATAATTCATGTAAATCATCATTTAAAAATAGTTTCATGAATGTGCATTTATAATTCAACTTAAAATTATGCAATTAATGTATAATCATGCTAATAATGACATTGATAACAATTAAAAATGTAATTAAAATAGCTCAATTCAATTCATCAAAACTAGGATTAGAAACTAATGAAATTTAAAGAGATATTTGAGGAGAACCTTAGGATTCCATGGGTAAAGGAACCCATGGATCAATCCCCACATACCTTGGTGAAATTAACTCAAAAATTGAAGAAGAAACTGATTGCTCTTGAAACCCTAGCTTGAATTTGGAGAAGACCTTTGAGAAGATTTCTTAGTCTCGCCTTAGAGAAATTTAGGAGAATAAATTAAAATAGAAGGGGAAGTTGAAAGAATGGGTGTTTATAGGCTTTGAACTTTGCCATAAAAATGTCTAGATACATTGAATCAAACTTGGAGAAAAGACAATATTATCCTTCATTAAACTTAAAACTTCACCCTACGAAATGGGTTCTACGATTCATCCTCAACTCTACAAGTCGTAGAATTGAGTCGTACTGCAAGTCGAAAACAATCTTGAGATTTGAGTCTCTGAGGTTGCATCTACGAGTCATTGTTATGACTCGTCAACTTGATTATGGGTCGTAGACCTAACTCGTACTGCAGGTCTGATAACCTGTCAATTTTGAGCCTCTAAAGTTTTTTACAAGTCATTCTTAAAACTCGTCCATAGGACTACGATTTTCCTGTTGAGTCATAAGGACTTCTTCTGAGGATGGTCCTGAACAAGCTCAAGATTTTACTCTATGACTCATCCCTTCAATTCGTAGGAATAGCTACTAGTCGTAGAGGGACTGGTAAACTTGAGGTCACTCTACATTTTCTTGAGTTTTTCTTTTATCCAACTGTTTGATTTTTGGGGTCTTACATTATCTCCTCCTTGGGAACATTCATCCTCGAATGAGATTCAGCTAGCATAAGAAAGACACATAAAGTGGAGTAGCAACTCAACATGAATACAATGACACCTTAAAATGCATAGAACATGAGATTTTCAAATTTAACATAAAACATGATGTAAAAAATCTTCATGAACATGCATGCATATGAATGAAATAAGAGGAAATGAATACGTAGGATTTCAATCGATTTGAATTATAACAACTTACTACCTTAGGATTGAGTATAGGAAAAGAGATGCGGGCCTCATTTCATCATATCCGCCTCTACTTCCGAAGTAGAACTCTCTACTTGGTGATTTCTCTACAATACTTTGACGGACGTAACCTCTTTGTTTCTTAGCTTCTTCAACTGTCAGTCTAAGATTTTCATCGGAACCTCCTCATAAGTCAAAATCTCTTCAACACTCACATCTTCCTATGGTATAATGGAATTCGAGTCACCCACAAACTTTCTCAGCATAGATACATTAAATACCGGGTGAACCATATCCAACTCAAATAGCAAAGTTAAGTCATAAGCCACCTTGCCAATATGCCTCAATTCTTATAAGGTCCAACATATCTAGGACTCAATTTCCCTTTCTTACCAAAACTCATTACACCCTTCATGGTAATACCTTCAAATAGACCTAATCATCCATCTCAAATTCAAGCTCCCTTTTCCCAATATCTAAGTAGGACTTTTGAAGACTTTGAGCCATCTCCAATCTCTGCCTTATGAGTCTCACCTTTCCATAGCATCTATCAATAAATCGGAACCTATCAAGGCCATCTCACCTATTTCAAACCATTCCACCGGAGACCTACATCTTTTTCCATACAAGGCTTTAAAAGGAGCCATTTGGATGCTAGAATGATAACTATTATTCTAGGAAAACTCAATTAATGGAAAATGTTTATCCCAACTTCCTTTAAAATCAATCACACACGCCCTCAATATATCCTCTAAAGTTTTGATCGTCCTTTCAGCTTGACCGTCGATTTGAGGATGAAAAGCAATACTTAGCTTGATTTTCATACCAAGACCCTTTTGAAACAACTTCCAAAAATATGAAGTGAATTGAGTACCTTGATCCAATATAATAGATGAGGGAACATCATGCAGTCTTACCAACTCACGTACATACAATTTAGCATGGTTTTCAACACCATAAGATATCTTAACTGATAGAAAATGAGTCGATTGAGTCATTCGGTCCACAACAACCCAAATAAAATTATATCATTTCTTAGTATAGGGCAAACCCGTCACAAAGTCCATGTTCACATCTTTCCACTTCCAAGTAGGAATCTCAATGTCTTGAGCTAAACCTCTCAATTTTTTATTCTCAACTTTAACTTGTTGACAATTTGGACACCTAGCCACGAACTCCTCTGTAACCTTCTTCATGTCATTCCACCAATATATCTTCCTCAAAGTATGATACATCTTGGTGGATCCTGAATGAATTAAATACCGTGAACTCTAGGCCTTATCTAATATCAACTCTCTCAAACCATCAACATTAGGCACACACAACCGGCCTTGGTAATAAAGCACACCATCTTCCTCTTGGAAGAAAGCCTCAATGGATTTTTTGGCAATCGACTTCTTTAATTCCACCACCACCGGGTCATTATCTTTCTTAGCCTTAACATCTACTACAAGAGATGATTTTGAACTGTTACGAACAAAAATACCTCCATCATTGGAATCAACTAATCGAACACCTAATCAAGCCAACCTATGCACATCTTTAACCAATTCTTTCTCGCCCTCCTCCACATGTGCAATACTATTTATAGACAACTTACTAAGTGCATCAGCAACTACATTAGATTTACCAAGATGGCGCAACACATTCATATCATAGTCCTTCAACAATGCAAGCCATTTTTTTGTCGACGGTTTAAATTCTTTTGCTTAAACATATATTGTAAACTACTGAGATTGGTGAACACATTCACATGAATACCATAAAGATAGTCTCTCCAAATCTTCAAGGCAAACAAAACCGCTGCTAGTTCTAAGTCATAAGGTGGATAATTCTTTTTATGCACCTTTAATTGCCTACAAGTATAGGCTATCACCTTACTATGTTTCATCAAGACATAACCAAGACCAATTCTTGAGGCATCACAATTTACAATGAATCTATCAGACCATTCCGGCAAGGTCAAAATAGTTGCGATAGTAAGACAATTTTTCAACTCTTGAAAAATCTTCTCACAAGCTTTCGACCATTGAAACTTCACTTTCTTTTGGGTCCACTTAGTTAAATGTGACAAAATCGAGGAAAACCCTTCCAAAAACCTTCTATAATATCCGGCTAGGCCCAAGAAACTTCTAATATCCAAAGGAGACAATGGTCTAGGCCAATTCTTAACAACCTCAATTTTCTTAGGATCAACCATAATCCCTTCACTGGACACAATGTGACCAAGAAAAGCAACCTCCCTTAGACAAAACTTACACTTATTAAACTTGCCAAATAATTGCTTGTCCCTTAGAGCTTGCACTACAATCCTCAAATGATTGGCATGCTCCTCTTTATTCCGAGAGTAAACAAAAATGTCATAAATAAAATCCAATTGCAAATATGTCCAAATATTGTTTGAACACCCCATTCATCAAGTTCATAAATACCATAGGGGCGTTGGTCAATCCAAATGACATACTAAGAATTCATAATGGTCATATCTTGTTCGAAATTCCATCTTGGGAATATCACACTCCCTAGCCCTTAGTTGGTGATAATCAAAATGGAGTTCAATCTTAGAGAAATAATTTTTCCCTTGTAATTGGTCAAATAAATCATCTATCCTCGAAATTATATATTTATTCTTGATGATCACTTTGTTCAATTGTCAGTAGTCAATACATATACGAAGTGAACCATCCTTCTTTCTAACAAACAAAATGGGAGCACCTCATGGAGATATACTTGGTCTAATGAAACATTTGTCTAACAAGTCTTTCAGTTGATCCTTTAATTCTTCCAATTCCGCCGGAGCCATTCGGTAAGGCATAATAGAAATAGGTTGATTAGTGGGAGAAGGTCTATGCCAAAGTCAATTTTCCTTTCAGGAGGAAAACTGGATAAATCATCAAAAACACATCCAGAAATTCATTAACAATAAGGACCGACTCTAGAATAGGGGCTTCAAAATTTGTATATCTCACCCTCACAATATAGAGGCATCCTTTAGAAATCATTTTAAGAGCGTTAAAGCATGAAATGAATTGACCTTTGAACACAGAATTACTACCCTTCCATTCTATGATCGGCTCATTAGGGAATTGGAACTTAACCACTAGGGTTCTACAATCAATAGAAGCATAACATGCATATAGCTAATCCATACCAAGGATAATATCAAAATCGGTCATATCAACCTTAACTAGATCACATAAGATAACCTTAAGAAAAATCAAAACTGGACAATTTCTATAGACTCTTTTATCCATAACCAACTCACCTACGAGAGTATAAATGAAAAAAGGCTCTAAAAATATTTCGGAGCTAACATCAAATCTCATGGCCACATAAGGAGTAACAAAAGACAAATTTACACCAAGATCAAGTAAGGCATAAATATCATAATGAAAGACCCGTAATATATAGGTAACAACATCGGGAGTCTCCATCATCTTTTGCCTACCATGAAGAGCATAAAACCAATTATTGCGCTGACCACCCTTTGGTTGCACTTGAGCACCTTGTTACACTTTGAACCCGTGAGCAAATTGGCCTTGAGGATGATCATCTTTAACCCTACACTCTTTGGCATGATAAACTAGCTTTCCACATTGATAGCACACATTCAAACCCGCTAGACACTCTCCCTTGTTATTCTTCCCACAATGTTTGCATGCAGGGGAATCTTGACTAATTGGGGCACTTCCTTGAAGCTTAGGGTTGGGCACCCTATCTTTTTCAAACCTTAGAGTAGTGGAATTCAAAAAATCTTGACCAAAATACCTTTGGAGAATATGAGGATGCCCACCACTTTCGGACCAAGCATGAGAGGAATCACCACTATCGGTCCTTTCCCTCTTGGATGCCTTAGTTTTCTCTCGTAGCTTCTCATCCTCTATTTTCTCAGCATGAGTCATACGTCTAGGGATTTCCATTTCCCAAATCAACATGTCTATCTTACATTCCTCAGAAACCAAATTTGACACACTCGACATAAACTTGCTCATAGAACTCTTGGGTCGGCAACCAGAATGTAGCATATTTTGACAATTGGATGAATTTGAGGGCATACTCCCTCACACTTATTCCTCCTTGCTTAATATTGATGAACTCTTGTATCTTGGCCTCTTTAAACTCCAATGGGAAAAGGCGATCAAGAAATACTCCTTTGAATTTTTCCGAAGTCATAAGATCCACCTCTCTAGGCCTCTCACTCTTCCATTGATCAAACCAAATTCTAGATACACCTTTTAATTAATAAGTAGCCAACTCCTCCCTCTCAATCGATTTAATCCCCATAATCTTCACAATCTTCTAAATACTATCAACAAACTTTTCTGGATCCTCATTTAACTTAGAACCCTAAAACCCTAGTGGATTCATCCTCATAAAGTCACGAACCCTTGTCACCATTTTACCCATACTTGGGTTCACGGGAGAAACTACCTCACAATTGGATTATGCTGTCATGGCTTGATTAAGTACTTGAAAGGACGCTAGGAACTCGAGCAAGGTATCTTCGTGGAGGCATTTTTTGAAAATCGTAAAGAATAAGAATTTGAGGGAAAAACTTAGAGTACCACTCTACTGCACAATATAGATTATGAAAGAAGTGAAATTTTCCTTAGACATTTCATATTCTCCTATTTATAGGTATGACACACTTCACATTGATAAATAAGACTCTACTGAACATGGCATGTTAGACTTCCTAGGACACTCCTAAACCTGCTTTAATACCAATTCATCACGATTTGAGCCTAGCATCTAGATATTGTTACACTCCTCACTCTTGAGCTCGGAACGTCTTCTTAAGTTCCTTAGACACTATCATGTGAGTCGGATAAGCTACGACACTATCAAACAACTCTAAGGAAAGAAGATTGTGATACCTCACGAGAAGGGAGGTTGGATATAGAGTCATAAGAATCCGGAAGGAGTTGGAGGCCAAGTAACGAGTCGTAGGACTCGACTTATCTACGTAAACTATTAAGTTAAAAGTCTTACATACGTGAGTTACTTGATTACATACCAAGCTTATGTAGCAAGGGTTTCATAGGCTCTTAAAGTGAGACGAGATTACGAACCCACGAGAAAGAAGAAAAAAAATTCGCGGGGCAGCCAATGGGAGGGTGATATATGGCAGCACCTAAGCAGGCAGGTGACCCACCTACTTGGGGTCAAGTAGGTGACCCACCTACTTGGGGGAGGTAGGCCCCACTGCCACGTGGCAGCCCCTCCTTGAACAGGTAGGTGCGGTGGCCCAATAGGGGCTGGACACGTGTCACCTCTTGGGGTTGACACGTGTTACACCCTAAAGCCACATATATATGTTGATATATATCATATACTTCAGTTATCCATCAAAACATCAGCCAGCATAGAGAAACAAAATGTGAGGGAGAGAGATAGAGAGGCAGCCATGGTTCTTGAAGTTTAAAGGTGAGTTTTCTATTTTTCTCTCCATGAATTAATTATATACGATGTTCCTAAAATATGTGGAGGTGTATATATGTATATTAAGATGCCTACAGAACCATATTTTCAGTTCTTCACTTGGAAAACTAAGAGAAACGTAAAGAGAAAACGCTAGTTAACAAACCCGTTTTTGGAAGGGACAGTGGTTAGTAATATTGGTATAACATCTTGTGTATAGCTTCGTTTCAGGTGATTAACTATGTTTTGGAAAGGTATTTCATGGGTCTATAACGTTTATTTAGACTCCAAAATCCAGTTTTACTTGTATCATCTCAAAAAATGGTGATGAAGTGTAGAGGAGGTACTGCCCAGATTTTATTTCGGAAATCCTACACGGACAGCTGTGAGTATTTTGGGCATATATTTTCGTACAAAATTGTTGTAGGGGTAATTCAAAATTTTTTGCGACCTTGATACACATGTATATAACTTTCATTGAGTCCACAAATCCTGTTTCCCTCAATTGCCCCTCCGAAACTAAGCGACAATATAAGATGGTGGGCTGTCCAGATTTCGCGTTTTGATAGTTTTGACGAGTTTGACAAGTTTAACGTAAGGTAAGGCCTTCCCTTTTAAATTATAGTTTATGGTGTTGTTATATAGGGTATTATTCATTGTGTAAGTGGCTGGAAATGTGAAAATATGATGAATATGCTTGACGGCCGAAATAAACTAAATTGGAATCGCTATAGTTAAATTGTTGTCGAAATAAGGTGTTGTGTGCGTGGGGGCTGCTGCTGGTTGTGTGATGTGTTTTTGAAGGGCCTAAATATGTTCTAATGTGGGTTAGGGTGATTTTGGTTGAAGCCACATAACCCCTCGTTGCATATAATTAAAGGCGTTGTAAAATAAAGGCTAGACGCCCTATTGTGATATCATATTTTTGAATAAGTTGTTTGGAGTTTATGTTGTATATTGTTGGTGTGAATTGCTGAAGGTTGTTGTTGTTGGTTGGCTGTATGTCTTAGGGACCTAATTGGAAATTCGGATAGGGCACATTATAGGGGAGGTGCTGCCCAATTTTCGTTAACGCCTTAACAAACTAAAGAACTAGTCGAGGAAACGACTAAGGAAATAGATTCCATTAATACTAAGGTCTAACCTAAGATGATGGAAAGTTAAGAAGAGTTGATATGCATATTACTCTCCTGTTTAATAGGTTCAAAGGACAACGAGGCGAACAGGATAAGGAATAACTCAGACAAGGTATGTGAAGTTTTCTTTTGGCGTGTTTTTGGAATAAGTATGTAGAGCTATTCTTCTTTTCTTTTGGCACGTCTTAGACGTAAGTTATAAATGATATGTATATGATATTTGGTATTTAATCCATTCGTAAATTCCTGAGTATGAGTCGAGACTCTCGTTTACTTCTTGATATCAGAACTCCTGCAATAGCTGAGTCACTGGCTTTAAGTATTCTATGTGATGAAAACTAGTACATGTACATCCTATCCCTTCTTTCCTATAGAATAACTTACTTTTAAGTAAAATGATATATGAGAGGGGTTTAGAGGTAATTCCATTTATGAACTCTGAGTGTAACTCATAACTTGTAGTCACTTCTGACCATTTAGAGTCTGAAAGTAGTCAGCCTATTATTCTCGAGCCTGCTATATAGTGAATAGTAAGTGGAGATACAAGCTCCTTTCCTTGAAGCCTCTAAAATGATCAATGTCTCTAATTACATAAATGTGTCTCTGATTGCATAATTGTGTCTCTTATTGCATAAACCATGTTTCTGACTGCATAAGCTATGTGGCATTGTCTGGATGCATGTCTGTGATTCCTGAGGCCCCAAATGATGTAAGCCTAATGACATCTAAAGGGCACTTCGGATAAGTACCTTCCTGGTCTTCAGGTGATGGTTTACTTGACAGTTTCATCGAGTCTCAGATAAGGACTTAGTTGCATATCGTTTCTAACTACTCTACTTGTGCATGCTGTAACCCTTCTTTCTTCGCATCCCACAATGGGCCGGATATTATGTCGGGCGCAGCTTTACTAGTTCTTTCACCGCGTCCTGGGTCGGATGTGTATAGTTCCACGCACGAGGAGACGATGTCGTACATGAGGTGTGATATATGTTATATGTTATGACGATATGATTATTCACCAAGTCCCAGGCCGGCTATAATATGATAGTATATGTGGCGAAATAAGGGAGGCACCACCGAGTCCCTCCTTAGAGGGCCGGGTACGTATGTATATTATGATGGTATGCTATAGACGTACACCACTCCATTTACCGAATCCCTCACTAAAGGGCCGGATACTTTATGTAGGCATGCATATGAGATTAAAGTGATACATCGTGACCCTGAGCCCTGCAGTGAACCGGGTATAATACGATGATATACATGATAAGATGATATCGTATACGATTATATGGTACCGTATACGATGATATGATGAAATGAAATGCATTATGATACGATGATATGTGATTATGAAAAAGTGATAAAAACACCGAGTTCACTAGAGGGCCGGGCACAGCATATGATGATGTGTATGATTTACGTGTCCTAAGGTGCAGGTACAGTAATTCATTTAGTTGTTATACTTGTCCCTTGCATCCCTATTTCAGTTATGGTCTCAGTTACGATATGTTATGCTTTCCATACTTAGTACATATATCATACTGACCCCCCTTTTCTCGGGAGGGCTGCGTTTCATGCCCGCGGGTACAGATGTTTATTCTGGAGATCCATCAGCATAGAAGTTCCTCTCAGCTGTGTCGGAAGTGCTTCACTGTTCTGGAGCCTAAATTTTGATGCTGGTCACTTAATGTATATATTTGTACATTCAGGGGTACGGCGGGGGCCTTATCCCGCTATATGTTGTTGTTACTATTCCTAGAGGTCTGTAGACATATGGATGTGGGATGTTTGTGAGTTCATTTCGATTGTGCCTATACGACATTTTATGAGTATTTTATGTTATAGCAGCCTTGTCGGCTTGCATGTCTTTATGTGTTGTGAAATGAGTGAAAGAGGCCATACGTATACGAAAAAGTTTGAACTCATTGGGTTTTTATTTTATTTTATTTTGTGAATAGTATCACCTTGTTCATAGTTCAATATGACTGTAACTGATAGGTAGTTATACGGGGGGTCTAGGGCAGATCCCAGTCGCGGCCTACAGGGTTGGGTCGTGACAGATATGACATGTTGATTGAGAATCCAAAGGATCCCAACCAAGAAATCTTAACATACATCGTATATATAAGGTAAATGAACATAATGAGCTAGGTGGAAGAATCAACTCAACATAGAATTCAAAGGAAAGTAAACTCAACCCCAATGTCCAAAATAGACTACACCAAATTACAATGTCTAAACATGCCTCCGTACAAGATGATGGGGGATTAGGACAAGCTTCTAGCGCAGTCGAATCATAAAAGAAGTCAAAATGATATATGAAAGAAAGTCTCGTCTTCAATGAATGAGGATTACCAAAAACAACTTAAGAATGCTAAGTTAACTCTAGCCATGAATATAAGGAGCGTGAGTATTGTCCATCCCTACATTATGAGACAATGTAGAAAAAATATGCATTAGTACATAGAAGGTACTAAATATATGAGAAATGTATGAACAAGTAATAGAACGTGAGTAGTATAACATAAGATACATGACCAATCATAATGAACATGAATAAAGCTTAAAAATATTTGAAAGCATACGAAAACATATGGTCAATACATCATATTAAAACTTACATCTTTGGTTATAACTTGTGTGGGATAAGACCTTTAGCTGACATCTAAGACCATGCAAACTATAACATAAAATCCGATGTAACTCTCACATCGAGAAGAGAGAGGCTATTTGCCAAGGTAGACTCCGTGAGAACAACTTTAACTTTGTGAGCTATATGTGGATCCACTAGCTAAGACATAAAGGCAACCTATGGGAGCAACGTAGTTTGGGACTTTAGATTGCTACTAGGACTCCCTTGGATAAGTAACTACGTTATCGGATCAAACTCCACCTACAAGTCCTCTTGGTGCTTAGTCAATATCCCAATGAAATTCATTAAAAACATAGAAGCATCATCATTAACTTCATCATGAAAATAATCATTAGAATAGCTTATTAACTTTAGTGATTAATAGAAATCTATAAAATTTGGTAAGAATTGTCCTTATCACCATCTTAAATCATAATATGTGTGAGAATTTTCCTTATCACACCATAATAACTTTCTTAGATCATCATTGATCATAATTATAACTTCCATCATTCAATCATAAATCTCAACTCCTTCATAAAAGCTTTCTTTTGTAAATCATTGAACTTTATAATGAATTCATCATTTAAAAATAGTTGCACGGGCATTTATAATTTAACTTGAAATCATGTAATTAATATATAATCATGCTTATAATTATCATTGATAACAATTAAAAATGTAATTGAAATAGCCCTTTGCAATTCATCAAAACTAGAATTAGAAACCAATAAAATTTAAAGATATCTTTGAGGAGAACCTTAGGAATCCATGGGTGAAAAGAACCTCATGGATCAATCCCCACATACCTTGGTGAAATCAACTCAACAATTGAAGAAGAAATTAATTGCTCTTGAAACCCTAGCTTAGAATTTGGAGAAGAGCCTTGAGAGAATTTCTTAGTCTTGCCTTAGATAAATTTAGGAGAATCAATTAGAATAGGAGGGGAATTTGAAGGAATGGGTGTTTATAGGCTTTAAACTTATTCATAAAAGTGTCTAGATACATTTACCAAAACTTGGGGAAATCACAATATTACCCTTCATTAAATCTAAAACTTGACCCTACAAAATGGGTTCTATGAATCGTCCTCAAGTCTACGGGTTGTAGACTTGAGTCGTGTTGTAGGTTTGAGAAGATCCTGAGATATGAGTCTCTGAAGTTGCATCTATGAGTCATTTTTATGACTCATTAACTTGATTACGGGTTGTAGACCCAACTCGTCCTGTAGGTCTAAAAACCTACAAATTTTGAGCTTTTAAAGTTTTGTTATAAGTCATTCTTACGACTCATCTACATGACTATGACTCATCCTGTTGAGATATTGGGACCTCTTCTGAGGATGGTCCTGAACAAGCTCAAGAGATGACTCTATTACTCGTCCCTACGAGTCGTAGATGGACTCGTAAACTTGAAGTCAGTCTATATTTTTTTGAGTTTTCCTTTGATCCAAGTTTTTGACTTTCGGGGTCTTACACATTGGCCATACATATGTCTAATATTTCCAGATTGAGGCATTTTTTGGACTTATATCTTTTATTGGATGAAGTGTATTTACTGCCTTTAAACCCTAGATTTATCATCTTGCAGTGGTTTAGGCAATTACAAAGAGAGTTAGCTCTGTTATTATTGATGCTTCTGCCTCTGAATTTATCCCTGGAAACTAAGACTTTGTTAAAGACACCATCAAAGAACCAATCTCTAGAGTAGTTTTTGGAAGATTCTACGAAGACTGTTCCATAAGACAGTTCTTTCATTGAAGATAGTGCTTGCATAAATGGCAGAAAAAAGCCAAGATTTAGGAAGGTTACTAACCTTGGCCATGATGTGAATCCCTTAAGGAGTAACGAAAATGTTGTTCATGTTGACATAGTCCTCTTTCTGCATTATGACAATGACACCTATTGAAAGCCCCTTCTGCTGGAGATTGGATCTGAGTGTCAAAACCCAAGTCTTCAGTTATCCTTCTGTGCTCTACCATTTTTACCATCATCAAGGGTTTATGCATTTTGATTAAGGCTTAGTATTTTCTTCTAAAAGAGGCAGTGTTGGCCCCTCTAGCATTCCAGATTAGGAAGTTCATTGGGCTCTCCTGCATTGTTGGATTCAATAATTTTCCTTTGCCCTTCTCCAACTGGAGTTGCTTCCTCTGTTCTTTTAGGGTTTCATAGCTACCGCAGGGGTAGTTCGCTTGTCTGGCTCCTCAGTTTCATCATGGCTTCTTCACTATAGTTTAACAAGCTATTAAAATAGCTTCTTTGGATAGCTCGTTGAATTCTTCCACTACTTGATTTTCTAAAAGGAAGACCTCTCTTTCTCCTTCTCTAACTCCTTGTTGCTCTGCCTTAGAGCGTCTACTGCTGAAAGAGTTATTGCCCCTAGGTGTTTTGCCCCACTGCTTTGTCCCATTGGGATGAATTTAGGGATGATGATAAAGGGTTCTTGTGGTAGATCCGGGAGGAAGGACATCTTTTGGTGGACTTGCGCCAGAAGAGAGATTAGTTCCTGGCTCGACCTTTGTGTTAGATTGCCATACAGGTGAGCGTGGAGCACAATTTGCATCCATAATTATTGGCCAAAACTCGATGCTGCCAGGTTCATCCCTTCCCTTATAAAGTTTGCCATGAAGCGGGGGTCTTTGATTGTGATTGGCACTGGTTGCATCCCTATGTCCAAATTCAGATCGGCTAATTCTCCCAGGTTGATGCAAAGTGTTCCACCAATTTATTAAGAGTAAGTTGTTGCCCGTAAAGGGCCAGTTCTATCCAAGACTCTGGGATATGGTTCCCCGACAGTGGCGTGGTGACATATTACACCAGTGTTGTTGGTAGTGAGAAGTATGGATTGTTGTTTTCCATTTTTGGTGTGTTTTGGGTTGCGTTGTTGGTTGGGAGAGTACTTAATTGAGGGTCTTTGCTTGAAGCATAGTTAATTGATGCGATGACCATTGTCACTTCTTCACTAGCTCTGTGATGATTACTCTCCGCAGTGGTAAGTGTGTTTTCAGCTGGGGAAATGGTAGTTTCATTCTCCATAGTGGAAGCTGCGGAGTCACGAGTGGGTTGGGGGTTACCCTAGGAGAAAACTGCCTCGATTGGCTTCATTGAATAAAGCCTGACGTTCCTTTTGCTTCTAGGGTTTGGCGCCGGCATTTAACGTGTCCTTCTCCGTATGGGATGAGATCCACGAGGGGATTTTCTCTCAGAGTCATTAATGCTCATCTCGAAGAAGGTACCTTCGCTCCCTATTTTCCTTTTTCCTTTTGCTAAGTTAGTTCTGGGAATTTCTTGATGAGTATTAGTGTTATAGGAAAAAGTTTGAAAGTTTTGAGGACAAAGAACAATGAAATCTATTTTCTAATGGTAGTTCGTAACCTTAAAAATGTCATCCTTTTGATCCCATTTAGATTCTGGTTTGACTTTGTCAACTCTGATTCCGCATAACACAGGTGTGCGGCATAAACTTCCATCTATGGTATGGAGTTCTAATGTATGGATTGTAGGTCTGATGTACGCTGACATACGTCCAATTTATGATCGTACCTTGCGTTGTACTTCAACCCAAAACCTTCACGCTTGGTTCTTTCAATTCTTTATCAACTCCATACTTATGCAACACCACATCACATCAAAAATAGAACTTTTACTCCTGACCACTATCACATTCTCCGGACTTGGCTCAAATTAATTACTTATATTCAACGGGTTAAGCCTTCAACCCAAAGATATGAAGTGTTACACTATCCTAATAATTGATTTACCAGAAAGCACATTAAAGTCTCCATAGGCAAAGATTGAATTTCTTTTCAAAATAAGAGATCGAAGTAGTGTGTGGTTTTGTTCCCTCGCAGATTGACGTTGTGGACAAACTTTCTAGAAGAAAAAAGAAGCATAACCTAGGGCGTTTCCTTTCTTTGTTCATTTTTTTACCCAAACTTCTAATTTACGTTTTGCAAAATTATTTTGTAACGTATATTTAATTTTGTTAGGTTCAAGAATTAAATCTACACGTTTTGTTGGATTATTAAAAAAATTAAATATATTTAATCATATAATATGAAAACAAAAATTGGAATAACCTAATAATAAGGATTGAAATCACTAGCTTTGTCTTATTTTTTTAAAGTTATATCTAATCAGATACCACTATAGGACATAACATAGAGAGAGCTATACATTTTAACTAAAAAGGATTAGGTACTAACTAGAGTTTGCTTACCACCTACCAAGTTAAGGAATAGTCAGTTTTATGAGATTCTCACCATTAAAGAGTTGTAAAAAAGAATTAAAATAAATTATAAAAGAAAATAAGTCAAATACATTAAACGAAAGGAGTATATTTTTTCTTATTTTTTAAGTCATATCTAATCAAATATTCCTTCTATCATAGTTTACATGACATAATTTAAATTGTGATTGTCAATTTGGGTGATAAAATTTATATATTGAATAATTATATAAAAATATAATTAATGTTGTAAAATACACTAATTTAACAATATAAGGAGGAGAGAGTAATTGAAAGAAAAACAAAATAGATGAGAGGAAGTTTTTATATATCTGTGTATCTCCATTTACATTGTAAAACGACTCAATTTATAGGAAAGGAAAAGGGGACGTAGGGGGACAATTGAGGGTGGGAAGGAAAAGGGAAAATAAGTGGAAGGAAAGTAAGTGGAACATCCACTTCTTCCTAATACTCCCCCTTGGATGTGCACGTATAATGTGCCTCATAAAAGAAAACTTTACAAGAAACAAATTGTGCTTCGTTAAAACCTTACTAGAAAAAACCCAGTGGAAAAAAGCCTAGTGAAGGAAAAAGAGTACACACATCTGATAATACGCCTTGAGTGTTGCCTCATTAAAAACCTTATCAGGAAAACCCAGTGGGACAAAACCTTGGCTAAGGAAAAAAGAGTACAACGGGTATTTTTCTCCCCCTGATGAAAACATCACTTAATATCTCGAAGAAGACGCATTTCAATTTTGTATCTCATTTTCTCAAAGGTTGAAGTTGGTAATGCTTTGGTGAATATATCTGCCAAATTGTCACTTGAACGAATTTGTTGGACATCTATTTCACCATTCTTTTGAAGATCATGAGTGAAAAAGAATTTTGGTGAAATATGTTTTGTTCTGTCTCCTTTGATGTATCCTCCCTTAAGTTGAGCTATACATGCAGCATTGTCTTCATATAATATTGTGGAACGTCTCTTTTCAAAGAAAGACCACATGTTTCTTGAATGTGTTGAGTTATAGATCTTAACCAAACACATTCTCGACTTGCTTCATGAATGGCTATTATCTCTGCATGATTTGAGGAAGTGGCAACCATAGTTTGTTTTGTTGAACGCCATGATATAGCTGTACCACCACATGTAAATAAATAGTCTGTCTGCGATCGACCTTTATGGGGATCAGATAAATTTCCCACATCTACATAACCGATCAATTGTGATGTGGAATTATTTGAGTAAATCAATCCCATATCAATGGTAGCTCGAAGGTATCTGAATATATGCTTAATTCCATTCCAGTTTCTGCGCATTGGGGAAGAACTAAATCTTGTTAATAAGTTTACTGAGAAAGCTATATCTGGTCTAGAATTGTTGGCAAGATACATTAATGCACCAATTGCACTAAGATATGGTATTTCAACACCAACAAGTTCTTCATCATTTTCATGAGGTCGAAATGGATCTTTATTAATATCAAGGGATCTCACAACCATTGGGGTACTCAATGGATGTGCTTTATCCATATAAAACCTCGTTAAAATATTTTCAGTATATATTGACTGATGGACAAATATCCCATTTGTAAAATATTTAATTTGTAAACCAAGACAAAATTTTGTCTTTCCGAGGTCTTTCATTTCAGACTCCTTTTTCAGACATTTTACTGCCTTTGAAAGTTCTTCTAGAGTTCCAATAATATTTAAATCATCAACATATATTGCTATTATGACAAATTCAGATCCAGACCTTCTCATAAAGACACAAGGGCAAATTGGATCATTTTTATATACTTCTTTTAGCAAATATTCGCTAAGACGGTTGTACCACATTCACCCTGATTGTTTCAACCCGTACAAGGATTTCTAAAGCTTTATTGAGCAATTGTCTCGAGAATCCTTGTATGCTTCAGGCACTTTGAACCCTTCGGAAATTTTCATAAAAATATCGTGGTCCAATAAGCCATATAAATAGGCAGTGACCACATCCATTAGGTGCATTTCAAGCTTTTCATGAACTACCAAATTCATTAGATACGTAAAGGTAATTGCATCCACCACAGGGGAATATGTTTCCACATAGTCAATGCCAGGTCTTTGCAAAAAACCTTGGGCTACAAGTCGTGCTTTATATCTTACGACTTTACCCTTTTCATTTCGTTTATGCATAAAAATCCATTTGTGCCCTACTGGCTTGACACCTTCAGGTGTTCGAATTATTGATCCAAAAACTTCATGTTTTTCAAGTGAAGTTAACTCTGCTTGAATTGCATCCTTCCATTTTGCCAATCATTTCTCTGTCTGCATTCATCGACAAATTTTGGTTCAAGATCTTTATCTTGTTGCATTATTTCAATGGCAACATTATAAGCAAAAATATTATAGACCACAATATCATTTCGGTTCCACAATATTATAATTTTTTGTGCACAATTTTCTTCTCCGTATTTATTGTAGTAATATAAAGGTAATTTAATATTATTTATAATATTATTTAAAACAAATATAAAATAAATAAAATTATAAAATATTAATATAATATTATTTATCATGTATATATAATTTGTTTATTGGCAAAAATAATACAATCATTATATAATATTAATGTCTAAAACATTAACAAGAATAAAAAAATAGTATAATGACATTAAATAAAGCGAATATTATTTTAGTAACAATATAATATTAAGATTAAATAATAGCACACCAATAGTAATTAATTATAACATTGTAAAATAGCATAATGTAATAAACAATATACAATTATCATAAAAATGTGGCCCTGATTTTTATTTATTTATTTATTTTTCAAATACATAAACGTAGAAACACGATAATTCAAAGTACATATATTGAAAAATATGAAATTAAACATCAATTAAGATCCTTAAAAAAATCTTCAACCTCCAAATGAGTAATATCATTGAGATCATTTAAATCATCATTCCTAAAAGCCAGATTTGCTTCAATATTATCATTATGCAAAGGCCTTTCCTCAACATTATTTTCGAACGCCAAGTGAGATTCTATCCGAGCATTAGAAGAAGAGGCACCACCTCTATTTGCCTTTCTTTTAAAAGAATTTTGATAAAGTCTTACAAAATGCTCAGACGTCCGACATTCATTTTTCCAGTGGTCTTTCATGCCACAACGATGACAGTTACTTCTTGAAGGGCCATTTTGAGAACTTATATTGTTCTCCCTTTTATGTTGATCACCACCACGATGATTATTATATCGTCCTCTGCCATTGTCACGCCCACGCACATTATTGCGACCTTGCTTTTTATTATGTCTTCTTTCAAACTGGCCATGTGCTTTTACCATATTTGCCTCCGGTAATGGAGCAGTTCCAGTGGGATGTGCTTCATGATTTTTCATTAAAAGGGCATTATGTTGCTCAGCCACCAGAAGGCATGAGATCAATTTAGAGTATTTTTTAAAACCCTTTTCACGATATTGCTGCTGTAATATTACATTAGAGGCATGAAAAGTAGTTAGTGTCTTTTCTAACATGTCTTCATCATTTATAGTTTCCCCACATAATTTTAATTGGGAAGTTATTCTAAATACAGCAGAATTATACTCAATTACAGTTTTAAAATCTTGAAAACGTAAGTGCATTCACTCGTAACGAGCCCTTGGCAATACCCATTGCCCTGAGGTGGTCATACCTCCCTTTTAAGTCTTTCCACAATTCAAGTGGATCTTTCACTGTCAAATATTTCGTTTTCAGGCTTTCATCTAGATGATAACGAAGGAAAATCATAGCTTTTGCTTTATCCTGACTTGATGTTGTATTTCCTTCAATTATAGCATCACCAAGACCCTTAGCGGTAAGGTGGATTTCAGCATCAAGTACCCATGACAAATAATTTTTTTCAGAAATATCAAGTGCCACAAATTCCAATTTTGACAAGTTTGACATGATGAAAATTAATTTGATAGTAATAAAGACAACTTTAAAATTAAATTTATTTACTAGCTATACCTGATATAAGAGTTAAATTTTTCTGAAAAATTAAAGATTCGTGCTGATAACGTGTTGTAAAATACACTAATTTAATAATATAAGGAGGAGAGAGTAATTGAAAGGAAAACAAAACAGATGAAAGGAAGTTTTTATATATCTGTGTATCTCCATTTACATTATAAAACGACTCAATTTATAGAAAAGAAAAAAGGGACGTAGGGGAACAGTTGAGGGTGGAAAGGAAAAGGAAAAATAAGTGAAAGGAAAGTAGTGGAACATCCACTTCTTCCTAATACTTAAAAATATAGTATAATTAAAGAAAGATGGTTTAAATGGAAGTAGCACTGTGTAGCATAAGATAGAGAGGGTAACACGTATCAAATGTTTTTGCAAAAAAGAGTTAGGTAAAACACTAGTCATTGGAAAACAGAGTTGGTATATATCATGTGATTCATGTGCAGGGGCGGACCTACCTTGTGCTATCTTGTGCTGAGGGTTCATTCGAACCCTCTTCGACGGAAAATTGTACTAGTTATATATGATTAAAATAATTTTTATGTATATAAAATAGATGTTGAACCCCCTTCGACTAACTCATGTGTCTACTTATTTAAATTTTGAACCCACTTATTTAAAATCCTAGATCCGCCACTGTTCATGCGGAGGAAATATTAAAATATATATGAGGAGACTCGAAGGTTTGTGTATATAGATAACTTTCCAATAATTTGTCAGACTAGTTAGATCTGTTTGCTTAGGCGTGAGAATGGAGGAAAATAACGTACCACTTCTTACTTCAACTAAATGGCCTGAAATTACAACTTCAAAGGTTTCTTTTGATGCCGATGAAGATGATTTGGATGCAATTAATGGAGTGAAAAACTTGATAAAGGAATTTCATTACGAATCGAAAAAGCTATGGTACTTAGCCGGACCTGCCATTTTTACTTCCCTTTGCCAATACTCATTAGGTGCTGTTACTCAAATCTTTGCTGGACATGTTGGGACCATTCAACTTGCTGCTGTTTCTATCCAAATCTCTGTTATTGCTGGATTTTCAGAGGGAATACTGGTACCTACCTATTACTGTTAATCTTAATATTATTTCACTGTCAATCATGTGAATTAAGTTGTGATACCTGGAAATCGTTTATTGCCCTTATGTAGTGTTGGGCAATCTACTCCAAGGATCATTTCTTTAACAAATTTACATATTTATTTTATAAGTAACTTTTTTTGACAGTTGGGAATGGGAAGCGCATTAGAGACGCTGTGCGGGCAAGCATATGGAGCTAAACAAATAGATATGCTTGGTATTTACATGCAGAGATCATGGATAATATTGAATGCAACTGCACTAGTTTTGATGTTTTTGAACATATTTGCCACCCAAATTCTAAGGTTAATCGGACAACAGGAGAAAATAGCGGAATGGGCAGGGCAATTTTCGTTATGGATGATACCAATGGTTTTCGCTTATGCATTTGAGTTTCCTATCATGAAATTTCTCCAAGCTCAAAGCAAGATCATTACTATGGCCGTCATAGCTGGGATTTCATTTGCTATGCACACTTTGTTAACTTGGTTGTTTATGTTGAAATTGGGGTGGAGTTTGGCCGCTGGAGCAGTGGTTCTAAATTTTTCATGGTGGTTCATGGTGGCTGCAAAAATGATGTATATATTTTGGGGGAATTGTGGTGAAGCTTGGTCTGGATTTTCATGGGAGGCCTTCAAAAATCTTTGGGAATTTGTTAGGTTATCTCTTGCATCTGGGGTCATGATATGGTATGTTACTCTCTTTTCATCAATTTTAATTTATGGTAGTAGAGTGTCGAAAATATTAAATTTGGTTTGTTTAAATTACTGCAGCTTAGAACTTTGGTATTTCATGTCGTTGATTCTGGCCGCGGGATATGTTAAGGATGCAGAAATCGCAGTCGATGCTACTTCCATATGGTATGTTACCTTCACTCACCTACTCCCACTATTTTTTTATTTTTTTTTAATAAGGTCATTTATAGTTATACAAATCTTTATAACTTGTTTTAGATCATAAATTTATAAATTTTCATTTTAAAAAAAAAATTGCGTACAATCAATAACAATAATGCCACATAATTGAGATGGGAATGTTAAAATAATTTTTATTTTAGTCTATGAAACTTGTATAAGAGGTAAACATGATTGACGGCTATGGTATTTGTCTTTGTGGGCAGCTGTGAGATGTGGAAAAGGGAGACGGATGAAAAGTAGGATAATAGAAAAGATTGTTTGTAAATCTGGATCACTAGAAAAGCTGACTTGTATTTTATTTTGGGTTTTGAAAAGTCAGTGTAGTTGATTTTAAAAACAATGACATTTTGCAGGAAGAGTTGGGAGATAAAATACAAAACATGATTCATCTACTCATATTTTTTTAAAAGTAATTTAAACAATATAGCTAGGCATTATATATGTTTGGTTAATTGGCACAAACGTTCAATAAACGATGAGAAATGACAAGAAAAAAAGTATATTTTAAAGTTTAATAAGATATTGTATTATTATAAATGCATAATAATAAAAAAAAAACAGTAAATTAGAGTCTGAAGATTGAGAAGTAAATTTTTTTATTATGTTTAAATGCAAAAAAGTGCTAAAATTATTTTTTGGACAAACTATAAGAAAAGTAAATTATACTTCCTCTGTGCCAATTTATGTGGCACTTTCCAATTTTGAGATTCAAATAAATTTATCTTTGTTTGTAAATTTTTCATATATCTTTAAAATATTTGAAATTATCAATTATTGTGATTTATAATATTTTTTACATAGTTTGTCAATATATAGATTTCATTTCAAAAAATTTGAAGATTCCATACGCAAATTCATGGTCAAACTAAAGTTGTTTGATTCTCAAAAATTAAAAAGTGCCTCATAAATTGAGACGAAGGAAGTACTTATTCATGAGATATTCATTTTGTAGTTAATAAGAGCTGAAATAATGAACGCACACATACATGGTAAATTTTATTTTTGTTCACCTACTATTACAATTTACAAACTAACACGATATGAATTGCAGTGCAAACATAATAGGATGGACGTTCACGTTGTGTATTGGATTCAATGCCGCAATAAGGTATGTGGTTTTGTCTAGTAAAGTATTAGTATTAATAATATATCGAATCTATATGAGTCTATGCAATATTGAAAAGAAGTTAAGAGTATAATTTTTGAATTTGTGTAGTGTAAGAGTATCAAATGAACTAGGAGCAAGTCATCCAAGAAGAGCAAAGTTCTCAGTGTTGGTTGTGTCAATCACTTCACTTGTAATTGGTGCTTTGCTGACTCTTTTACTCATTCTTACATGAAGTCAATACCCACTTTTGTTTACAAATAATGTCAAAGTACAAAAGATGGTATATGACCTTACTCCTATATTGGGACTAACTCTCTTCGTCAACACGCTCCAACCTACACTCTCTGGTATGAACTTACACTACTTGGTTATATATTGTAGAAATTGATTTCACTTTAATATAGAAAGAACGGTTTTTAGCCAGATGCAAAGAAAGAAAGAAAATTCTGCCTTTTGGAGAAATTGGAAAAACTTTCAAAATGTTATAAAAATAAACTAAATTTAGCAAATTAATAAGAAGGATAGAGTAAGAGAAAGACAGAAAAGAGAGAGTTCTTGCTATCTTTGTTTGTATTTTACATTGCCTTATTTATAGGCAGAAAAGTAATAATTAGGGGAGGGGAAATTTAGTGGAGGAAAAGAGATGGAAAAATGAGAAGAAAATGATGAAAAAGAAAAAGAGAAAGGGACGTCCTCAAAGTAAGACATCCACTTTTTAACACTTTCCCCTGGATGTCCACGTGTAGTGTGCTTCATTAAAATTTTTACAAGAAATAATATATACATAATTATTCCGAACACCCATAGATGTTGTGCCTTGTTAAAACCTTACTAGGATAAACTAGTGGGAAAAAACCTAATAAAGGACAAAGAGTGCACACATCTGGTTATACGCCTTATTATCAAGGCGAATAGCCTTAATTAGATAATCTAGGAGTTGCGTCTTAATCTTATTATTTGTGCTAACAATTTCGCAAACGCCGGATTGTGAGATGATAAGAGGCACACGTGAGATCATCTAGATGATGCATCTATTAGGACCATAAAATATCTAAACAATCCATTAGGTGGATGAATAGGCCCACATATATCTCCATGTATATTCTCTAAAAATTCAAGAGATTTGATGCCAACCTTCAGGGTTGATGGTCTGATAATTAATCTTCCTTGATAATAAGCATCACATGAAAATTCATCATTCATAAGAATCTTCAGGTTCTTTAACTAATGTCCAGTCAAATTTTCAAGAATTTGTCTCATCATTATTGATCCAAGATGACCTATTCGATCATGTCATAGCACAAATGTATATTTTTGCATAATATAGGCTAGACAACAAAGTTGATAATTTTTCCAAAATATATTTCTACCCTGAGACACTCTTTTGGCTATACCAAGGTATTCAATATTCATTTCATGTAGTGTCTCAACATGATATCAATTTCTGCAGATATCTTTAAAACTTAACAAGTTTCTTGGAGATTTAGAAAAGAATAGTGCATCTTATATAATAATCTTTGTCCCCTTAGGTAGAAATATAGTATCTCTTCCAGAGCCTTCAATCATTTTCGAATTACAAAAAATTGTAGTAATATTTGCTTTTCTTCTAAGCAAGTTGGAAAAATATTTCTCGTCTTTAAAAATGGCATGAGTTATTCCACTATCAATTATACAAATATCCTCGTGATTGATCATTGATCCAAATAAAATGAGGCATATCCATATTTTTCTTCAAAAAAAAGTTAATATTATAATTAAACATAGTTCATTATACAAATTTTATTTATTTACATGGATTAGAAAAATACAAGCATATTATTTAGTATAGACAAATAAAAAAGAAATTATTTAAGTATTATTAGGCTTATCAATATTTATATTTTTTTATTGGAAAATTAAAGAAATCAGCTACCAGATGCATAGGCTCAATATTATTTTCAAAGATAAAGTTTGTCTCTGGATTATTTTCTGCCCCCTTTAAGGATGCTTGATATAACTGAATCAGATGTTTTGATGACCAGCAGGTCTGTGACCAGTGCCCCATACCTCCACATCTGTGACATATACTTTCTGAATTTTTCTTTGATATTAGCTTCTAGCTTTTCACTTTTCATTTTATATTGCTGATCATTTTTCGGTGCCAGATGAGTATCATGATTATAATTTCTTCTTCGATCATGACCACGAACACGACTGGGGCCATGACATCTCTCTCGTTGGTTATAGTTTGTCTGATTCACTTCAGAGAGTGGCAAAGAACCAACGGACCGATTATCATGATTTTTCATTAACAGTTTATTGTGATGTTCAGCAATAAGAATGTGAGAAAGAAATTCAAAATATTTATTAAAATCCTTTTCGCGATATTGCTGATACAGGAGCATATTCACGGGTGGAAATGTGGAGTATATTTTTTCAAATTTGTTTTGCTGAGTGATTTCTTCTCCGCATAAATTTAACTGTGCTATAATTCTAAACAAGGTAGAATTATATTCAGTTATATTTTTAAAATTCATTAATCTTAGATTTAAGCAATCATGACGTGCTTGTGGAAGGATGACTAACTTCAGGTGATCATATCTTTCTTTTAGATTCTTCCACAGTTTAAGAATTTTTTTTAATGTGAAGTACTGTAATTTTAACCCCTCGTCAAGATGATAGCGAAAAAATATCATGGCTTTGGCACAATCTTAATTAGATGTCATATTGTCATCTTTGATGGTGTCTGTCAGGCTCATCGATTCTAGGTGTATTTTGGCATCTAGTGCCCATGACGAGTAACCTTTTTCTGATATATCAAGAGGAAAAAATTCAAGCTTATAGATATTCGACATTTTAAAAAAATAAAATTCTTACCATTTTGTTACCTTCTTAAAATTGTTCAAAGTGATGGAGGCTCGTGCTGATAACGTGTTATATAAACAAACTAAACTTAGCAAATTAATAAGGAGGAGAGAGTAAGAAAAAGAGAGAAAAGAGAAAGTTCCTGCCATCTCTGTTTGCATTTTATATTGTCTTATTTATAGGCAGAAAAATAATAATTAGGGGGGAACAAAACTTAATGGAGGAAAAGAGGAGAAGGAAAAATGAGAAGAAGAGGAAGAAAAAACAAAAGAGAAAGGGACGTCCACAAAGTGGACATCCACTTTCTTAACACAAAAATAACTTTTTGTTTTTACTAGTTTCAAAAAGAAATACTTTCTTTGTTGCTATTTAGGTGAAAACATTTTGTTAACGGCATCTCTTATCCTAGCACCAAATTTGATGGTGCAAAGTAATTTCAATCCACTGTATCAAAATTTATATCAAAAATGAATCTTTTTTTCTCTCTTCATTATTTTATTATTATTTCTTATTACATTTATATTTTCTTATTATTTTATAAAAGAAAATTATTTTTAAAAAATATTCATTATATATAATTTTTATATTATTTCATATTATAGTCATTTAGTATAAATTATTTTATATTATAATTTTTTAAATAATATAAATAGCTAGCAAATATTACATATTATAGATAATAATGAATAAAGGGCAGCCCGGTGCACTAAAGCTTCCGCTATGCGCGGGGTCCGGGGAAGAAATTATTAGGAAGTGGATATTCCACTACATCTTTTTTCCTTTCTTTATGTCCCTTTCCCTTTTTCTTTTCCCCTTATTTCCCTCATATATGTCCCCTCAACTTTCTAATACTCTGCCTGCAGTGGCTATAAAAGGCCACTACTATTATGCATATGAGTACACAGAAACGAAAATAAGAATATCAATTCTACTCTCTCTAAATTCTCTTACTCTCCTTTTCTTTATTAATTGTCGAGTTAATTAAGTTTATATTTATAACACGTTATCAGCACGAGACTCCGGCTAATTTTCAAGGTAACAAAAGTGGTAAGAGTTTTATTTTATTTTATTTTTATAAAATGGCAAATATTTCCAAAATTGAATTTGTTGCTTTGGATATCTCTAGAAAAGATTACTCCTCATGGGCACTAGATGCTGAAATTCATCTTGAATCGATGGGTCTGGCAGACACCATCAAAGATGATAACACGACATCTAGTCAAGACCGTGCAAAAGCTATGATTTTCCTCCGCCACCATCTTGACGAGGGTCTTAAATTACAATATCTTACATTAAAAGATCCCTTGAAATTGTGGAAAAATTTAAAAGAAAGGTATGACCACCTGAAGTTGGTCATGCTTCCACAAGCACGTTATGACTGGTTAAATCTGAGACTGATGGACTTTAAAAATATAACTGAATATAATTCTGCTTTATTTCGAATTATAGCTCAGTTAACTTTATGCGGAGATGAAATCACGGAACAAGATAAACTTGAAAAAACATACTCCACATTTCCACCCGCGTGCAGCAGCAATATCGCGAAAACGACTTTAAAAAATATTCTGAATTACTTTCTCACCTTCTTATTGCTTAAAGACATAATGAACTATTAATGAAAAATCATGATAGTCGGCCAGTTGGTTCTTTGCCACTCCCTGAAGTGAATCAGGCAAATTCTAACCAACGAGAAAGAGGACATGGCCCCAGTCGTGGTCGTGGTCGTAGTCAAAGAAGAAATTTTAATCATGATGCTCGGTTGACACTGAGAAATAACCAGCAATATAAAAGGCAGGGTAAAAAGCCAGAAGCTTTACCGAAGAATAATTCAGAAATAATATGTCATAGATGTGGAGGTGTGGGGCACTGGTCGCGGATTTGCCGGTCATCAAAACGCTTGGTTCAGCTATATCAGGCATCGTTAAAGAGGGCAGAAAATAATCCAGAAATAAATTTTATCTCTGAGGACAATATTGAGCCCATGCATCTGGATGTAGCTGATTTCTTTAATTTTCCAGAAGTAAATATGAATGTTGATAAGCCCGATAATATTTAAACAATTTTCTTTGTTGTTGTATGTATTAAATATTATGTTTGTATTTTTCTAGATCCATGTAATAAAATAAAATTTTTGTATAATAAATTATGTATTAATTATAATATTTACTTTCTTTCTTTGTGAAGAAAATATGGAAATGCCTCAAATCTTGTTTGGATCAATGATAAATCACGAGGATATTTGTGTAATTGATAGTGGAACAACTCATGCTATATTTAAAGACAAGAAATATTTTTCCAATTTACTTAGAAGAAAAGCTAATGTTACTACGATATCTGGCAATTCCAAAATGATTGAAGGCTCCGGAAGAGCTACTATAATTCTGCCTAAAGGGACAAAAATTGTTATAGAAGATGCACTATTTTCTTCTAAATCCCCAAGAAACTTGTTAAGTTTTAAAGATATCCGCAGAAATGGATATCATGTTGAGACATTAAATGAAATGAATATTGAATATCTTGGTATAACCAAGAGTGTCTCAGGCCAGAAATATATTTTGGAAAAATTACCAACTCTGTCATCTGGCCTATATTATGCAAAAATTAGTGCAATTGAAGCAAATATGATCGTAAACCAGAAGTTTACTGATCCAAATATATTTGTACTATGGCATGATCGAATAGGTCATCCTGGATCAATAATGATGAGACGAATTCTTGAAAATTCAACTGGACATCCTTTAAAGAACCAGAAGATTCTTACAAATGATGAATTTTCATGTGTTGCTTGTTATCAAGGCAAATTAATTGCCAGGCCATCTACCCTGAAGGTTGGCATCGAATCTCCTGGATTTTTAGAGCGTATACATGGAGATATATGTGGACCTATTCATCCACCAAGTGAATTGTTTAGATATTTTATGGTCCTAATAGATGCATCATCTAGATGGTCTCATGTGTGCCTGTTATCATCTCGCAACCTGGCGTTTGCGAAGTTGTTAGCACAAATAATAAGATTGAGAGCGCAATTCCTAGATTATCCAATTAAGGCCATTCGCCTAGATAATGCTGGAGAATTTACATCCCAAGCATTTAATGATTATTGCTTATCAATTGGGATAAAAATTGAACATCCTGTTGCTCATGTTCATACTCAAAATGGCCTTGCAGAGTCATTTATAAAGCGCCTACAATTGATAGCAAGACCTCTACTAATGAAAACAAAATTGCCAATTACTGTTTGGGGTCATGCTATTTTACATGCAGCAGCACTTGTACGTCTAAGACCGACACATTATAATAAATATTCTCCGTCACAATTAGTATTTGGTCATGAACCAAATATAGCCCATTTAAGAATTTTTGGTTGTGCGGTATACGTGCCTGTAGCACCACCACAACGTACAAAAATGAGCCCTCAACGAAGGTTGGGTATATATGTCGGATTTGACTCACCCTCCATAATTAGATACCTTGAACCATTGACTGGAGACTTATTCACTGCTCGATTTGCAGATTGTCGGTTTGATGAAACAATTTTCCCGCCATTAGGGGGACAGAAAAAGGAACCGAAAAAGAAAAAGAAATTGCGTGGAAAGTTTCATCACTCTCACGTTTTGATCCACGTACCCGCACATGTGAACAAGAGGTCGAGAAGATCATCCACTTGCAGAAAATAGCAAATCAAATGCCAGATGCATTTACTGATTTGAAACGGATAACTAAGTCACATATCCCTGCAGTGAATGTACCTATCCGGATTGATGTCCCAAAAGGACCATCTACAAGTATCATAGCTTCTGAATCCCAAACACGCCAGAAGCGTGGTAGACCGTTGGGTTCAAAGGATAAAAATCCTAGAAAGAGAAGCGTAAGAAATAATAAAGATGATACTACAATAGAACCTCCTGAAGAAGGTCAAGATTTGAGTAATCCTGATATTCCTGAAGAAATCAGTGAACCCGAGACTCAAGTAAATGAAGAACTTTCAATAAATTCTTTCGGTGATGAGATAAATTTAGATCGATCTAAAATCACAGTTGATAATGTGTTTGCATATAATGTTGCACTTAATCTCATGCAAGATAGTGAAAGTCTTGAGCCTAAATCCGTCGAAGAATGTCGACGTAGATGTGATTGGCCAGAATGGCAAAAGGCAATACAATCAGAATTAGACTCACTTGCTAAACGTGAGGTTTTTGGACCTGTAGTCCAAACCCCTGAAGGTGTAAAACCAGTTGGCTATAAATGGGTTTTTGTTAGAAAATGAAATGAGAGAAATGAAATTGTAAGATATAAGGCACGCCTTGTTGCACAAGGATTCTCTCAAAGACCCGGAGTCAACTATGAAGAAACATATTCACCGATTATGGATGGAATAACATTTCGATATCTCATCAGTTTAGCTGTACATAAAAATCTTGAAATACACCTAATGGATGTGGTTACAGCTTACCTTTATGGTTCACTTGATAATAAAATTTACATGAAAATCCCAGAAGGATTAAAATTGTCTGAAGCATGTAAAAAGTCTCGGGAAGTATACTCAATAAAATTCCAAAGATCATTATATGGTCTGAAACAATCAGGGCGTATGTGGTATAATCGCCTAAGTGAGTACTTAATAAATGAAGGTTATATTAATGATGTTATTTGCCCATGTGTTTTTATTAAGAAAACGGAATCAGAGTTTGTTATACTCGCCGTTTATGTTGATGACATAAATCTCATTGGAACCCCTGTAGAGGTCCAAAAGGCAATTGAATATCTAAAGAAAGAATTTGAAATGAAAGACCTTGGAAAGACAAAACTTTGTCTAGGTCTGCAAATTGAATATTTAGCAGACGGAGTTTTTGTCCATCAATCTGCCTACACTAAGAAAATCTTAAAAAGATTTTACATGGACAAAGCACATCCATTAAGTACTCCAATGATTGTTCGATCACTTGAAGTGGAAAAAGATCAATTTCGACCTCCAGAAGAGTATGAAGAAATTCTTGGTCCTGAAGTACCATATCTCAGTGCTATTGGTGCACTTATGTATCTTGCTAATGCAACTAGACCTGACATAACATTTTCTGTTAATTTGCTAGCAAGGTATAGTTCATCCCCAACGCGAAGGCATTGGAACGGTATCAAACATATTTTGCGATACCTGAAGGGTACTATTGATATGGGTTTGTTTTATACTAACAAAGGTTACGCAGACCTTATTGGTTATGCAGATGCAGGTTATTTATCAGACCCACAAAAAGCTCGATCTCAGACAGGTTATCTGTTTACACACGGAGGGACTGCTATATCATGACGATCTACAAAACAGTCCATTGTTGCTACTTCTTCAAATCATGCTGAAATAATAGCAATTCATGAAGCAAGTAGAGAATGTGTGTGGTTGAGATCGATGATACAGTTCATCAAAGAAAGATGTGGTCTGGAAAATAATGTTAAAATACCCACAATTATATTCGAAGACAATGCCGCGTGCATAGCTCAATTGAAAGGTGGCTTCATAAAAGGAGACAGAACGAAACACATTTCACCAAAATTATTCTTCACACATGATCTTCAGAAGAATGGTGAAATTAATGTACAACAAGTTCGTTCAAGTGATAATCTTGCAGATTTATTCACAAAGGCATTACCAACATCAACTTTTGAGAAGCTAAGGCATAAGGTTGGAATGCGCCGTCTCCAAAATATCAAATAAAGTTTTCATCAGGGGGAGTAAAATACGCGCTGCACTCTTTTTTCCTTAACCACGATTTTGTCCCACTGGGTTTTCCTGGTAAGGTTTTTAATGAGGCAGCAATCAAGACGTATTATCAGATGTGTGTACTCTTTTCCTTCATTAGGCTTTTTTCCACTGATTTTTTTAGTAAGGTTTTAACGAGGCACACAACATCTATGATGTTCAGAATAACTATGTAAATTATTTCTTGTAATTTTTTTTGAGGCACATTACACGTGGACATCCAAGGGGGAGTATTAGGAAGTGGATATTCCACTACATCTTTTTTCCTTTCTTTATGTCCCTTTCCCTTTTTCTTTTCCCCTTATTTCCCTCATATATGTCCCCTCAACTTTCTAATACTCTGCCTGCAGTGGCTATAAAAGGCCACTGCTATTATGCATATGAGTACACAGAAACGAAAATAAGAATATCAATTCTACTCTCTCTAAATTCTCTTACTCTCCTTTTCTTTATTAATTGTCGAGTTAATTAAGTTTATATTTATAACAAGAACTATATAGTTATCTTTGAGAAAAGCTCTTCAACTTTTTGACCAAAAGTCATGTAAAAAAAAGAAATATCCAACGAACTAAAACTACTGTGTGTACAATATAATGGAGAGCTAAGTGTGAGTTAATTATACAATAAGATTCTTCCTCCATGTATTATGAAGAAAAGATTTTAACAAAAAATACTATCAGTACAAAAAAAAGATTAAAAATAATATAGCTATCCCAAAAACAAAACAAAATGTCGACACTCAATTGGCACTGATAGCAATTTATCTCGTTTAGCAATTGGCATTATCCTTAAAATAATATGCACGCACCATTTTGCATCATGTTATATGGTAGTTGAGACATTGACGATGATGTCACGCATTGTATTGGGGTAGCATGGACAAAATAGAGGCTTGCCTCTGAAGTCCCGTGTGATAAGAAGGTACCATCCAAACTTAAGGGTAAGTTCTACAAAATGGTGGTTAGGCCATCATTGCTATATGGTGTGGAGTGTTGGCCAGTCAAGAACTTTCATGTTCAGAAGATGCATGCTGCGGAAATGAGAATGTTGAGATGGATATGTGAATATACTAGGAGAGATAAAATTAGGAACGAGGTTATTCGGGAGAAGGCGAGAGTGGCCTCTGTGGCAGACAAGATGAGAGAAGCGAGACTGAGATGGTTTGGGCATGTGTAGAGGAGGTGTGTTGACGCCCCAGTTCGGAGGCGTGAGCTGTTGGGTTTGGGACTATGCGTAGGGGTAGGGGTAGGGGTAGACCGAAAAAGTATTGGGCAGAGGTGATTAGACAAGATATGGTGCAACTTCGTATCACCGAGGACATTAACTTATGCCGGAAGGAGTGGAAGTCGCGTATTAGGGTAGAAGACTAGTAAGGGTAAAAGGTTAGCAGGGGTAGAATATTGTCTTGTTCTGTGATAATTTAGGGCTGGTCTTAGGCCTAGGCATGCAATTATAGTTGTGTTGTTATTGCCCTTGATTATCCCATTATCTTGATATTGGTATTGTGCTTGTTTTCTAGAATTTACATTGTTTTTTGTGATTCTCCCTTTCTTGGGACTGTTACTTTGTGTCGAGGGTCTTTCGGAAACAACCTCTCTATCTCCATGAGATAGTGGAAAGATTTGCGTATACTCTATCCTCTCCATACTCTACTTGTGGGATTTCACTGGGTATTTTCTTGTTGTTGTTGTTATTGTTATATGGTAATATATATACTCTGCAAAAAAATTCATTAACTAAACTTTTCAATATGTTGTACATAAAATATTAATGTTTTATTTGCATATTTTGTGGATGTTCTTAATTAATAAAATAATGTATGTGTAACAACAGGAGTAGCAATTGGAGCAGGGTGGCAAGAACATGTGGCTTATGTGAACATAATATGCTATTTTGTCATTGGAATTCCTTTGGGTCTCTTTCTTACCTTTTTCATCAATTGGGGAATGCCGGTATTAATTAATCATTTTATCTCATCTTATTCCTAATATTTTGTTTTCATTTTTAATCTTTATATTCTTCATGTGATGATATATATAAGATGTATGTTAATGTTAATTTATTTATTTTCCTTTAATTTGTTTCCAGGGTATGTGGTATGGGATGTTAGTAGGAACTACATCTCAGACAGCTGTTCTTATTTGGATAACTGCAAAAACTGATTGGGACAAGGAGGTAATCTACAATTTTTCTTGAGTTTTTCCAACATCTTTAGTTTCACAAGGAATTAGAAAATACAGATGAAAATCACCAAAAACATACAAATACTTTAAATTATTGTTTCTCCGTTAAATTTATGAGACAATTTAATTAATTAGACATGAATTTAAAAAAGAAAAAAAATAGTACCACATAATTTAAACATATAGAATAAGTTTAATACTTTTACGCCAACTCCTCGTAAAACTTGATATTAATGTTTAGTGTGGATAAATGCAGGCTTCTGTTGCTGGAGAGAGAATAAGGCAATTAGGAGGAAACAAAAGTGTGAATGTGATTGATTAGAGCTGGGCATAAATACTGAAAAATTGAAATATTAGACCAAATTGAACTTTTTCAGTTTTTCGATTTTGATATTTCGATTCATATTATTTGTAACTTCGATTTTTCGATTCGATATTCAGTAACACAATTTTTATATTTCGATTAACCGGAATTTACGCACTACTATATATTGTATAATTTACATACTATATTAAGTCTAGACACTTTTATACATACTACACTATATTGGATATTTTAATTATTAAATACTTTTATAATTATTTCCTTTCCTAGCTTAGGTTTTCAGTTCACTTTTCATTTTTCCCCATTATGCCATTCATCGACCATCGTTCTCAGTTCTCATTTCTCAAATCTCAACTTTTCACTCTCAGCACTCAATCTAGATGTGTTTGCTGATACAATATGTGTGTAATGATGCTATTAAATAAGTTGAATACTTGAATTGCACGGGATGACCATTGATCAAGTTGGTATATAGAACGTTAGTATCTGGTGGAGAAGTGGTACTGACTTGTATTGCTAGAATTGTATTTGAATTATGATTAGTACACAGAATTCCAGTTTCTTGAATTTGCTCATGTGATAATATTTGTGCTTGCTTTATGGATAGAATCTTTGGTTAGTACACGATACGAGTTTTTGGCCAAAAACATTCTTAAACTATATCATAAATTTAAATTATATTTTTAAAATATATTTTTTGACAGAAAACATCCCCCAAGTATTTGAAAGTTAATAATTCTCATCCTTTAGTTAGATATTATCAAAAAATTAAGGGATCCTACAAAAATATGTGCAATTCATGTGAATAAAAAGTTTTTTTTGCATAATATGTTACCTTCTATAAAAAGGTCTTGAAAAAAAGAATATTAAAAATCGTGGAAATCATTGGTTGCTGAAACAAAAAATGTTAGGAAGATGTGAGGATACACGATCTACTCTTCTTCTCTTTTACCAACGGAAAGAAACTGAAACGTAATTATTTTCACCTATTTTAAAGTCGAGCAATAATTTTTCGGTGCAATACAGTACTAGTCACGTGGAGGACTCAAATATATCTTAACTGGACAATAATAGTGTGGATCTGTCTGGTTAGGGGTGAAATGGAGGAGGTACCACTTGTTACTTCAATTACACATTCAAACGCTTGTTTCGATGATATGGATGCGATTAATGGAGTGAAGCTGTGGTACTTAGCCGGACCTGCCATTTTCACTTCCCTTTGCCAATAATCATTAGGTGCTGTTACTCAAATCTTTGCTGGATATGTCGGAACCATTCAACTTGCTGCTGTTTCTATCCAAATCCTTGTAATTGCTGGATTTCAGAGGGAATCATGGCACCTACCTATTATTATAATCTTATTTCACTACTTCCTCTCAATGGAAAATGTTAAAAGAGTCCCAAAAGGTTTCCTTTATACAATTAACATCTCATTAGTCACTCATAATTTATTTAGTAGAGTCATTCAACTTTAAATCGATAAACCAAATTTATCATAAAAATAAATTATTTTTCTATGTTAGGTAAATCTTAAAAAAACATTTAATCCGACTGTTTAGATCCCTCTATTATCTGAGAGTCATCTTTAAGTTTGAAAATTTTAGGGGCTTTAATTGAACAGCACAAATCACATTTCTAGTGTGAATTTTGTTAATTAATTGCTTAAGGTAAGGTCATGATCAAACCAAAAGGAATTGGGGTGACCATTCACACCCACACAGTAATGCGCTAAAAATCACACTGACCCAACATAAATTACAAGGGGAAAATTTGATTAAGCCAAGAATGATATCTTAGACATTTGATCCGTTTCTAATTGTAAATTGTCATCGTGATCTATTAGCATTAGCTGACAAATATAAAAATGATATCTGTTGACTCTAACTAAACATTGTCCACACTTTCTTACCTATGTTTTATTGGTTACTCCCTCTATTCTATATTAATTAAATTTTTAAAGCTTTTTTTATTATTCAAAATAGTTAAATTGTTCAAAATTCAAGAGAAATGTTTGATTTTTTTTCATGTTCTCTTTGCATTAATGAAATTTTATAATTTTCTAGGAGTTAAACTACACTACTTACAAAGTTATACTCCAATAAGAGACTATTTGTATTTATAATTTCACATTTAATTATTTTTATGGGGCCGATTAAACAAAAGGATAATAGAGGAAAAAATGGTTAAAATTTTGTCTTTGAATGATCTTCTTAATATGTGTGCATTATCTTAGAAATTCAATTAATATGAAATGGAGGAAGTATAAGACAATAAAATTATAAAATTATAAAATTATAAAATTATTTTTCAACATATTGATAATAATAGACCTATTCCAAAAATATTATTCATTAAATTAAAACTATTTGTTGAGAACTCCCACAATTGCTTATATTTAGATTAGAAAAAAAATCTGAAAATATAAGAACTATTTAAGATCAACGTCGTTAACCTTTTTACTCAAGCACCCTATGTTTCAAAGCAAGATCTACTATTGATGTGCTATTTTCTTTATCCAAAAAACACAACCTACGTCTTTTTTTTTTGGTCAAGGTCGAGCTATTATATAATTAAGAGGATAAATTCTTTATCGAGTTTTGAGGGGCATTCCGCACTGATAAAAGATTGGTCCTGGTATGGCCATTAGTGCTGTCATTTCAACATGAACTTGTTCTTACAAAAAGAGTTCCCGCTGTGTCTACCTGTAAACAATTCCTCAACATACATGGGGGAACTTCAAAAACAGTAGGTTGCCCAGCTTTTCATTCCTAGATCCTTCCTTTGCCAGCGCATCCTTTACTCTGTTCTGTTCCCTGAACATGTGCTCCGTTGTTTCTCTCGTTTGCTGCATCAAAGACCAGCATTTGTATAATAAAGGTAGCCTTTTGTGACCATGGAGATTGCACTCATAAAGTCAGCTTTTAGCTCTATCGGCTCTATGTTTCTAGATTTTGCCAGTCTTAGCCCTTGGAGAATGGCAAGAAGTGTTGTGAAAATGTCCTCCATTTGTATAGTTCTTGATTTAGCTATTAGTTTTAATTTAGAGATTGAACTTATGGATGTGAAGATAATTTTTCTTCACGGTGACCTAGAAGAGGAGATTTATATAGAACAACCTGGGGGCTTCAAGGTAAATGGTAAAGAAAATTTTGTGTGCAAAATCAAGAAGAATCTCTACGGGCTAAAGCAAGTTCCTAGAGAATGGTACAAAAAGTTTGAATCTGTTACGGGGAGAGCAAGGCTAAAAGAAGACTTCTTTAGATCATTGTGTATTAGTATAATAATTTTCTGACGATGATTTTATCATCCTCTTGCTATATGTGGATGATATGTTGATTGTGGGCGGGATTGACAAGTTGAAGAAAGACTTGTATAAGTCTTTTTCTAAGAAATACTTGGGTCATGCCATGTAAATTTTAGAAATGAGAATTACTCGTCTCAGAGATGAAAGGAAGATTTATCTGTCACAAGAGAAGTACATTGAATGTATACTTGAGCTCTTCAATATGAAGAATGCTAAGTCTGTTAGCACACTTCTTGTTGGTCATATGAAGTTGAGCAAAAAGATGTGTCTACAACTAGGGAGGAAAAAGAGAACATGGCCAAAGTTTCATATTTCTCCGTTGCCGGAAGTCTAAAGTATGCAATGATATGCGCTAGACCTGATATTGCTCACGCAGTTGGTGTTGTTAGCAGATTTCTCGACAAACTAGGAAAGCAGCATTGGGAAGCTATAAAGTGGATACTCAAGTATCTGAGAGGAAGCTCAGATAAATGTTTGTGTTTTAGAAGATCAAATCCAATCTTAAAGGGCTATGCAGATGCTGATATGACAGATGATCTTGATAACAGAAAATCCACTACTGGCTATTTGTTTACTTTTTTAGGGGGAGCTATATCATGGTAGTCAAAATTGCAGAAGTGTGTTGCATTGTCTACAACTAAAGCTGAGTATATTGCGGCTACTGAAGCTGGCAATGAGATGATATGACTCTAGCAATTTCTTCAAGAGCTTGGCTTGCATCAAAATGAGTATGTCGTCTATTTTGATAGTCAAAGTGCAATAGACTTGAGCAAGAACTCTATGTATTATGCAAGGACAAAACACATAGATGTGAGATATCACTGGATTCGAGAAAAGATAGAAGACGAATCTATGAAGGTTGAAAAGATCTCTACAAATGAGAATCCCACAGACATGCTGACTAAAGTGGTAACAAGGGACAAGTTTGAATTGTGCAAAGAACTTGTTGGCATGAACTCTCTCTGAGAAGATGAAGATACTTCCTTCTAGTGAATGAGACTAGAGATGGAGATTTGTGGGGGTCCATCCCATCAACTTTTTTTTGTCAACAATTCCTACAATTGTTTCTCAAAAGGAACAATCGAAATTTCAGTCCAAAATGGCTGCCCACTTCTTCAGCAAATTTGCAATTGCAAATTGCTGATGTTTGTCAAACAAAGTGAGCTATGGTAGAAGCTCTTCAGCTTCTCATTTTAGGCATTCAATTGTCAGATAGAGAGAAAAATATTTGAGCTGTGAGGTATTTCATAAACTATAAGAAAATAGTTTGTAAAGAAAAATAGAGTGTGAACGATATTTTATGTAAGGTGGAAACCAAAAGAGTGTTATTCCTTTTGAGTGTGTGGTAGTTATTTTTGAGTATTGTACTTGGTACTACCAATGTAAAATTTCTTACTATAGTGATATAAGTTGCTCCTCTTGGCCCGTGATTTTTTTCTTATTTAAAAAGATTTCCACGTAAAATTCCTAGTATCATTATTTTTCTATTTTATTTCTACTATTTTGATCATATATATTTTTGTGTCAGTCCATTTTTTCCAATAATTTGATATCAGAGCAAGGTTTTATCTGAGTATGCTCTATGGTTGCAAAATAGTCTGAACTTCCACATCAGAAAAGATTTACTTTGTTTTGCTATAGTTATATTTTTTGGGGAAAAATGATGGAAACCAATACTAGTAGAATAATTACTTTGAATGATGTTAATTATGTCATTTAGAAGGAAAAAATGGAAGATTTGCTTTATGTCAAGAATTTTTATCAACTAGTCTTTACCACTATAAAGCCTGATAAAAAAATATATGAAAAGTGGAATCTATTGTACAGACAGGTATGTGGATTTATTAGACAATGGGTTGACAATAATGTGTTGAACTATATTTCTGGGGAGACACATGCTCGTACCCTATGGTAGCATCTTGAGAGCTTGTATGCTCGGAAGACTGGGAATAATAAAATGTTCTTAATAAAACAAATGTTAAGTTTAAAATATCATGACGGTTCTCCGATGACAGATCACCTGAATAATTTTCTGAAAATCATGAACCAGTTATCTACTATGGACATTAAATTTGACAAAGAAATGCAAGGCTTACTTCTACTTGGTTTCCTACCAGACTTTTGGGAAACATTTAGAACTTCATTATCAAATTCTGTTCTGGATGGTGTGATCTCTATGGATTCCGCCAAGAGTAGTGTCTTGAACCAAGAAATGAGAAGAAAATTTCAAGGTTCTTCTTCTTCTTCATAAGATGTCTTGGTAACTGGCTCCAGGGGGAGAAATAAAAATTGTGGTTCTCAAAATAGAGAACATAGCAGAAGAAAATTCAGAGGCAGACTTAGGGATATTAAATGCTATCATTGTGGCATGAAAGGGCACACAAAGAGGTTCTGCTGAAAATTGAAGAGGGAGAACAAAGAAAAAGAGGAACATAAAGAAGATGGTAATGAAAATTGCCTAGCCACTGTCTCTGCTGAAGATCTTGTTACAGTCCTTGATGCATATCTAATAAATATTACTTGTGATGAGTCAAGATAGGTTGTGGACACTGATGCCGCATATCATGTGACATCAAGAAAGGAATTTTTCTTTTTCTATACTCCTGGTGACTTTGGAACCTAGAGTATGGGTAATGAGACTGTATCTAGGGTGGTTGGTGTTGGTACAATCTGTTTGGAAGCTAGTATTGGAACTAAACTAGTTTTGAACAATGTAAAATATGCACCTGATGTTCGTCTACACCTAATTTCTGTTGGTGTTCTAGATGATGAAGGATATGTTAGTACCAATGGTGGTGAAAAATGTAAACTTATTAAGGGTTCCTTGGTTGTGGTTCATGGTAACAAACGTTGTGGTCTATACTGGACTATGGCTTCTATTTGTGCTAATATGGTGAATGCAATTGAGAGAGATAACTTCTCAATGTTGTGGCACAAGAGTCTTAGCCACATCGGTGAGAAATGACTCAATGTTTTGGACAAGAAGAAATTGTTGTCTGATTTTCAAAGTGCTAAATTAGAGAAGTATGAGCACTGCTTGACAGAAATACAAAACAAGGTCTCCTTTAAGTTTAACCCTCCTTCAAGAAAGACAGAGTTTCTTGAGTTGGTGCACTCTAATTTATGCGGTCCAATGAAGACAAAGACACTGGATGGTGCACTCTATTTTGCCACTTTCATTGATGACTTCTCAAGAAAGCTTTGGATCTATGTATTGAAGACTAAATACCAAGTGTTGGGTGTCTTTAAGAAGTTTCAGACTTCAGTTGAAAGAGAAACTGAAAGGAAACTGAAATGTATTCGTACTGATAATGGTGGTGAATATTGTGGACCATTTGATGAATACTACAAGAATTAAGGTATTAGACACCAGAAGACTACTCCTGAGACTTCTCAGCTTACTGGGTTGGCTGAGAGGATGAACTAGACCTTGATGGAAAGAGTTAAATGTTTGCTTTTTGAAGCAAAATTGTCGAACTCTTTTTGGGGTAAGGCCTTATTGACCGCTGCACATGTTATTAACTTATCTCCTACTTTTGCTTTGCAAAGTGATGTTCCAAATAAAATTTGGTATGGAAAAAATGTTTTCTATGACCATTTAAGAGTATTTGGTTGCAAAGCTTTTGTACATATGTCAAAAGATGAGAGGTCAAAGTTAGATGCCAAGACAAGGTGTTGCATCTTTGTTGGATATATCCTTAATGAATTTGGTTATAGGCTATATGATCCAATTGAGAAGAAGCTAGTGAGAAGTCGCGATATCTTCTTCATGGAAAATCAAACCATTGAAGATATTGACAAAGCGGAGAAGCCAAAATCTTTAAGTTCAGATAGAGTAGTCCATCTTGATGAAGTTCCTCATACAAGTGTGAATGATGTTGATGGGCTTGATGATCATTGTGATGCTCAAAATCAATTCCCAGATCAATATATTGATGTTGATGATAACAATGATATTGTTATTGACGATGTACCTTCTCATGAAGTTATGGACGAATCAAATATTTCTCTTAGGAGGTCTACAATACACCGTATTCCTTCCTCGTGATATTCACCTAATGAGTATGTGCTACTCATTGATGGGGGTGAACCAGAGTATTATGAGAAAGCTATGAAAGATGAACATAAGGATCAATGGATTGAATCCATGCAAGATGAGATGAAATCTTTGCATGAAAACCACACTTATGAGTTGGTGAAATTGCCTAAGGGCATAAGGCCTTTGAAGAACAAGTGGGTGTTCAAAGTCAAAATTGAAGAACACAGCTTGAGGTCCAGATATAAAGCTATATTGATTGTTAAAGGATTTAGTCAAAGAAAGAATATTGACTTCTGCCTAGATTGCATCTGTGTGTTCTAGAATTTTACTAAAACCAAAAACCCAATTTCCATTATGATCCTTTATCACTCCCCCAATTCCCCCTGTTCCTATTTTTTTTGGCTTACCGATCCATCTATGCTAAGTTGGTAGGAGCCCTGAGGAGGTACGTTCCATTTGATTTAAATATTTTATCTTATTTTTGTTGAGGATGCATTGATCATGATATAATATTTAGTAGTGCTAGCTATCACATGGTAAGTTTTTACCATGTATTTATTATTCTAAGACACATTTTCGTTTCTACCCAGAGTGTCATCCAGTTGGAAGCATTTATATGCGAGGGATCTATCTTAGTATTGGGGTTGGTGTGACGAGACAAATTCTTTCAAAATATTCTTGGTCACACCTAAATAGATAGAATATTGTGAACCATGTGACTTTGTCAATACTTTCTGAATCAAGTCATCTACTCGGGAAACAAAAATCATTCCCCTAAAACTGAGCACACTATATGCATCAAAAGTTGCATCCTGTGATTTGTCAGACACCATGTTCCTTCTAAGCTCATTCAAACTCCCATTGGCTAATCCATAATGACGGGAACAAGTCATTACATCAATTTTCTAATGTCTTTGCTATAAATGATCCTGGTAAGCTACACTACTTTCTTGGTGTTGAGGTATATTATCACACATATGGATTAACCCTTATTCACTCCAAATAGATTAGAGAACTCCTTCCTCGTGCCAATATGGATGGAGCAAAGCCAATTGCTAGCACCTTACCACTTCATGTCTTCTCAAATGTGGTTTCAGCTAGTCGCCCAGATGATCAGCGATCTACCAATGGTTATTGTATTTTCTTGGACCCAACTTAGTGTTATGGAGCTCAAAGAAGCAATAAGTGGTAACACAATCGAACACCGTAGGTGAATATCGTGCCTTAGCTGTGGCTACTGCTGAAGTTACCTAGCTGCAACATCTTTTTCAAGAGCTTCGTGTCTCTCTTCCTCAAAATTCCCACACCATGGTGTGATAATTTGTCTGCTAGATACCTCACTGCCATTCCTATTTTTCATACACTGATCAAGCATATTGAATTTTCATTTTCATTTTGTTCGAGAGAAAGTAGCCTCAAAAGACTTGAACGTACGCTACATCAATTTCTGGGATCAATTAGTATACATTTTCACCAAAAGCCTTCCTTCTCTCTAGTTTCATCTCCAGCGTTCATGTCACGTCCCGGAAGGGTACCCTAGACGTGGTCGACACTCGAAAGTTATTTCTGGACTTCAAGCGAACCACTTGGTCTAGTCACACTTTCATTCAATCACATTCTATCAGCGGAAGACTCTATTATGGGTTACTTACCATAATATAAGGCCAAAGGCCAAACAACTATCAAATCAATAATCAGCTAGAATAAAAGTAGTCAAAGCGAATGAATCATCATTCCCACACTCTAGTCTATGGAGCCTCTATCAACAATCTAGGAGGTGCCAATGACAAGTCCATGGCTACCAACAATCAAAAATAAAGGAGATAAAACAAGCTATAAAGATAATCTCAGCACCCTTCGGAAACTAGGAGGACTCATCAACTGACCGGAGGAAAAGGGATCTTCAACGGTGCGCCAGTTGATGATCTCGAGTATCTGTCTCTTCATCATGAAATGATGCAGGCCAAATAGCATCAGTACATGGAATGTACGAGTATATAAAATGGCCGAATGAAACAACATCAGAAAGATTCAAACCAATTCGGAATCTCAACTCAGAAAGAAGAACAACTCAATCAAGTATCCTAAGTCTAAACAAGAATATGGTTTAGACGGGACCAATCATATACAATTCAACCCAATCCAACTCAGAGTACTATCAAGACCTATATGGGAGTTTCTCTTATCCGACAACCATCACTTATGAGCCAGTGATAGTAGAATAAACCGACGTTGTTGCCGCATCCGTTCATACTTTGCCAGGGTATGAATGAATCAACCAATCATGGATCAAATCCAACTAAGTCCTATAATGCCAGGACAATAATTTTGGGAATCATCCGACTTTAACGGTTAAATCCCCTCCTACGTCTGGCGACATAGTTATTGGATTCGAGTTATTACTTACTCTTACCCAATTCGGTGCTCGATACTCCTCCCAAGACTCAATGCTCATAAAACTCCAGCCAATCAACTCAATCAAATCATATCGACAAGTCTCATTTAGAACCTTATCAACTCATCAACTCTATCATAATCAAACCTCTCCCAATCATACCATCCGATCAATCCCACTCATATCTTTCAAGAGTAGATTAAATATGCATTTATAACAACATACAAACCTATCCAATTGTTCCTCTATTCATTTAACAAATCTTTTGGGACTCATCACAACTCCAAGGTTTTAAATCAACAATTCAAGATAAACAACATATTTAAGAAAATTAACATTCTTTATCATAATCAACATAGTTAAGAAATTAACAATATATGTTCGACCTCTCATATCAATCAACTCATACCAACATGTAGTACATCACTTTCTTGACTCTACAACATCAACATAATAATAGAAATTAGGGTAATAGATAAAAATAACCTATTTGGACCTAACTCTATCAATAAACTTCATTCTTATGAACAATCAATCTCAAAGAAGATGTAGGGCACATGGGTGAACTCAACCCATGCTTTGAGTAGCCTTACATACCTTGGTGAGGACTTTGAAGAAACCTTGATGTTAGGTCTTCAATGGAAGGCTTGAATTCTTGAAGTTCTTGAAGGCAATCCTTGTTGGAGATGGATTTGAAGGAGAAGAGAGGAAATTTCTAGGGCTTTTAGAGAGAGAGTAGAACTAAAAAATGGTCCAAAAACATCCAAGGCTAGTATGTATATATAATTTGGGAAATGCCTAATTTTCCCTTTCTTCGAAAATCTGGAAAAAGGGGCTAAAACACTCTTGGCGCGATAGTGGTGCATCGCGCCACTGTGGTGCCAAGTTGAATATAGGCTTAAAACCTGCACATCTGATAGTGGCACGTCGCGCCAAGGACCAAACTACTGAGGCTATTTTATGGCGCGATAGTGGCGCATCGCGCCCTTACAGCGCCAAGCCTATATTTTCTGGGTTCTAGAAAATAGACTTGAAAATCCTGCATATCTCGTAATGGCACGCCGCACTAGGGACCAAACTTCTAAGGCTTGTTCCTGGCGCGATAGTGGCGCATTGCGCCACTGAGGCGCCAAGCCCAGGTTTCCAACAGTTACCACCCAGGCCTGAAATTCATGCAGTACTAGTCCGTCTTAGGATAGTTATAACTTTCGACTCCGAACTTCAAAAATTACAATTTTGGTGGCGATGGAAAAAAGACTCGAAGACCTTTAATTTAATTGGTAATGGGCCACCCAGATAGTCATATTTCAAAATATATGGTCGCTAAAAGTTGACCCCTTCTATGGACTCATTCTAAAACTTAGTCAAGACGAATTCTTTGGACTTAGCTTGGTTCTAGGGATCCTTTGTGACCCCACATCACCCCTAACACTCTTCAATTACTTGGGAACTCATCTTAACTCATGCATACACTTCACAATAGTCGAGTTCAATCCTACATATATACAAAGAAGGGTCCAAATCTTAGTAAATAATTTTGGGGGGTTTTACATTATCTCCCTCTTGGGATCATTTGTCCTCGAATGACGAGTAGACCAAGGATGGACTCGAGGTACAAATCAAAATTAGAATTCAGTCATGCAACTAATCAAATTTTCAAAATAATTACTATCCAAACTCAAAATGCACAAACGAATTCAAGTCAAGAAAATGGACATTACCTTCAACATTTTCATCGGTAGGCACGAATAGATGCGGATATTTAGATTTCATATCTTCCTCCGCCTCCCATGTGGCTTCCTCAACAAATTGATTTCTGCACAAGACTTTGACTGAGGCAATCTCTTTGTTCCTCAATTTGCGAATTTGACGATCAAGAATTTGGATCGGAACCTCTTCATAGGACAATCTATCCTTAACTCCAATACTATCAATGGGGACTACCAACGAGGGATCGTCCAAGCATTTCTTCAACATCAAAACATGAAATACTGGATGAATGGCGGCTAGCTCTGAGGGTAACTCCAATTAATAAGCGACACTCCCTATCCTCCTCACAACCCGGTAAGGACCAATATATCGAGGACTAAGCTTTCCCTTCCTTCCAAACCTCATGACGCCCTTCATGGGTGATATTTTCAAGTACACCCAATCATCCACCTCAAACTCTAAGTCTCTCCTCCTCACATCGGTGTAAGATTTTTGATGGCTTTGGGCTTTCTTTAGCCTATATTGAATAATTCTCACCTTCTCTATAGCTTGGTGAACAAAATCAGGCCCAATCAACTCAACTTCACCAACTTCAAACCACCCAATTGGCGATCTACACCTCCTCCCATACAAAGCTTCAAAAAGAGCCATTTGAATGCTTGCATGATAACTATTATTATATGCAAACTCTATGAGAGGTAAGTGATCATCCAAATTTCCTTTGAAGTCAAGTACACATGCCCTCAACATATCGTCCAACGTCTGGATAGTGCGCTCTGCTTGGCCATCTGTCTGGGGATGAAAGGCCGTACTAAGATTCACCTTTGAACCCGGTCCCTTCTGGAAAGATTTCCAAAATTGGGAAGTAAACTGAGCTCCTCTGTCTGAGATGATAGACAGGGGAACCCCGTGCAATCTAACGATCTCCTGAATGTATAATTTTGCATAATCTTCTGTGGTGTCAGTAGTCTTAACTGCCAAGAAGTGAGCTGATTTCTCATTCTATCCACAATCACCCAAATCGAATCATGTTTCTTTCGGGACCTCGGCAAACCCGTAATAAAGTCCATGTCGATCATTTCCCACTTCCATTCTGGAATTTCTATGTTTTGAGTTAACCCACATGGCCTTTGATGCTCAACTTTAACTTGTTGGCAATTCGGATACTTGGAAATAAATTTTGCGATATCTCTCTTCATTTCACTCCACCAATAAACTTCCTTCAAGTCATGGTACATCTTTGTAGAGCCAGGATGAATAGAGTATCTGGAACTATACGCTTCGGCCATAATCCTCTCTCAAACATCATTGACATCTGGTACACACAATCTATTTTGGTACCTCAACACACCATCTCCTTCTTTGGTAAAAACCATCACTTCTTGCTTGTGAACAACTTCCTTCAACTGGAGAAGGATGGGATCTTGGTCTTGCTTCTCTTTTACCTTTGCCACGAGTGAGGATGGAGACCCATCCTGAACATTAACTCCACCTTCATTATTCTCTTCAAGGCGAACTCCTAATCGAGCTAACCTATGTACCTCCTTCACCAATTCTTTCCTTCCCTCCTCTATGTGGGTAGTACTACCCATAGACAACCTACTAAGAGCATCAGCAACAACGTTAGCTTTACCTGGATGGTAGAGGATGCTCATATCATAGTCTTTGAATAGCTCAAGCCATCTCCTTTGTCTCAGGTTGAGTTCCTTCTGGCTGAAGACATATTGTAAACTATTATGATCGGTGAACATGTCAATATGCACTCCATACAAATAATGGCGCCAAATATTTAGAGCAAATACCACAGCTGCCAGCTCAAGGTCATGAGTTGGGTAATTTCTCTCATGAATCTTAAGCTGTCTTGAAGCATAGGCTATCACCTTTCCCCTCTACATCAACACACAGCCCAAACCAACTCTAGACGCATCACAATAGATCACAAAATCCTCTGTTCCCACGGGCAAAGTTAGAACAGGAGCAGTGGTTAGCTTGGTCTTTAATTTCTGGAAACTCTCCTCACACACATCGGACCATTGGAACTTAGCCTTCTTTTGGGTCAGCTTGGTCAATGGTGATGATATGGATGATAATCCCTCTACAAACCTTCGATAATAGCCAGCCAAACCCAAGAAGTTTCTTATCTCTGTCGAGATATAGGTCGGGGCCAATTTCTCACTGCCTCAATCTTCTGAGCATCAACTTGAATGCCATTTCCAGATATAATGTGGCCTAGAAAAGCCACTAATGCAAGCCAAAATTCACATTTGGAGAACTTTGCATACAATACCTGGTCTTTCAAAGTTTGCTAGACGACTCTAAGATAATAGGCTTGCTCCTCCTTATTCTTGGAGTAAACCAAAATATCATCTATGAATACAATCACAAACATATCAAGATATGGCTTAAATACTCGATTCATGAGATCCATAAAAGCTGCAGGGGCATTGGTCAACCCAAAGTACATAACCAAGAACTCAAAATGGCCATAACAGTCCAAAAAACTATCTTTAGGATGTCATACTCCCTCACCTTCGGCTGATGGTAACCCAATCTTAGGTCTATCTTTGAGAAACAGGTGGTACCCTAAAGTTGATCAAATAAGTCATCTATTCTGGAGAGAGGATATTTATTCTTTATGGTGACCTTGTTCAGCTGCCTGTAATCAATACACATTCTAAGGGACCCATCTTTCTTTTGCATGAATAGGACAAGAGCACCCGATGGTGAGACACTTGGCCTAATGAATCCCTTATCTAACAAGTCTTTCAATGGTTCTTTTAACTCTTTCAACTCAGTCGGAGCCATTATATATGGAGGGATAGAGATAGGCTGGGTATTAGGAAGAATGTCAATTCCAAAGTCGATCTCCCTATCAGGAGGGACTTCGGGCAGGTCTTTAGGAAAGACTTCGAGAAACTCATTGACAATCGGAACCGACTCAAGGGATGGAGACTCAACCTTATCATCTTTCACTCGAATAATGTGATAAATACACCCTTTTGAGATTAGCTTTCTGGCCCTAAGGTATGAAATAAACTTACCCTTAGGCACGACAGGACTACCCTTCCACTCTATGACAGCCTCATTCGGGAATTTGAACTTGACAATCTGAGTTCTACAATCAATAGAGGCATAACAGACATAAAGCCAGTCCATGCCAAGGATCACATCAAAGTCAACCATGTCCAACTCAACTAAGTCAGCCAAGGTATCCCTATGATAGATTGACACAGTACAATTTCTATAGACTTTCTTAGCTAAGATAGAATCACCGATAAGAGTAGCTACGTAGAAAGGCTCACAAAGACATTCAGGAATTCTATTGAATTTACTTGCCATGTAAGGAGTTACAAAAGATAGTGTGGCACCCGGATCCATCAAAACATAATAGTCAAGAAAAAAGACTTGAAGCATACCCGTCACGACGTTTGGGGAGTCCTTCTGATCTTGGCGACTACCCATAGCATATAGACGGTTCGTACCTCCGCTCTTACCTGAAGTAGTGCCCCTTTGATTACCTCTAGCTGGTGGTGCGGTGGTAGAATGATGGGCTCTGATCCCCCATATTTGACACTCCTTCTGAAAATGGTCCACTTGGCCACATTTATAACAACCAACCCTTACCGCTCTGCACTCTCCCAAGTGGAGCTTACCGCACTTGCCGCATGGTGGTTTTCCCCTCAAACCTTGACCCATGCTAGCCTGGGATTGAGAACCCTGATATCTGATATTCTAGTGACTTTGTCCCTGTCGATCATACCTGTTATGCAGCGTAGGTGTACTTGCGGCAGACGAGGCATAGTTGGAAGGCCTCTTCTGAAAGAAGGACCTATTGCCCTTGTTTTGCCTCTGTTCATTCTCATGCCCCACTGATTTTGCCTTCTTGCTCAGATGCTCCTCTCTGTATTTCCTCTTCTCATCCTCCACCTGTTGAGCATACACCATCAATCTTGAAATATCCATGTCGGAGATTAACAATGCCACTTTGCACTCCTTCTTCACATGTATTCCCAAGCCAGAGACAAATTTCTTCATCTTTGAACTCATATCTGGGATCATCTCTGGAGCATATCTGGACAGCTGGATAAACTCTAGACTATACTCCTTAATAGTCATACTTTCTTGTTTTAGATTCACAAACTCTTCCACCTTCGCTTCCCTCAATTCTCTGGGAAAGAAATGGTCAAGAAAGGCTCCCTCAAATTCATCCCATATAGCAGGTTTAACATCCCCACCTCTACCTTGTTCCCATTGGTTATACCAAATGTTTGCCACATCTTTGAGTTGATAAGACACCAACTCAACCCCCTCAATCTTCGTAGCATGCATAGCTTTCAGGATCTTCCACATCTCATCAATAAAATTTTGTGGGTCTTCATCAACCTTAGAACCCGTGAATGCCGGAGGATTCATTCTTAGAAAGTCTCTAATTCTAGTGGCAGCATATGACTCTTGGGAACTAGAGCTAAGAGTTGGCAAACTCTGGTTACCATTTTGGGCAGACACTAGTTGAGTGAGCATAGCAATCGCTCCTCGAAAATCTACTTCCGAAGTTGGTGCAGGCGGAGTAGTAGGCACTTGAGGTGCCTCCGCATACCTCGCAGGTCAGCCCCTAGCCCTCGATGGCCGTACCTCTGATTGTAGTATCTCTACATTATTAGCATTTCTTTGGCTAGCAGTATGTTTAGGAGACATTATCTATAATGTATAAATGCACGAATTAGAAAGGAAGTTTCATAGAGTTTAACTATATCGCACAAATTCAGAGTATGAAAGAAGTGAAACAATTCTTAATGTCTTATAGCCTCCTGATTATAAGTGTGGTGCACAACACATCCATAAGCAAGACTCTACTAGACACGACTTCATAGACTCCCTAGGACTCTTGAACTCTGTGCTCTGACACCATGTTTGTCATGTCCCGGGAGGGTACCCTAGACGTGGCCGACACTCGAAAGCCATTTCCGGCCTTCAAGCGAACCACTTGGTCCAGTCACATTTTTATTCAATCATATTCTATCAGCGGAAGACTCTATTATGGATTACTAACCATAATATAAGGCCAAAGGCCAAACAACTATCAAATCAATAATCAGCTAGAATAAAACTAGTCAAAGCGAATAAATCATCATTCCCACACTCTAGTCTATGAATCCTCTATCAACAATCTAGGAGGTGACAATGACAAGACCATGGCTACCAACAATCAAAAATAAAAGAGACAAAACAAGCTATAAAGATAATCTCGGCACCCTTCAGAAACTAGAAGGACTCACCAACTGACCGGAGGTAAGGGGATCTTCAACGGTGCACTAATTGATGATCTCGAGTATCTATCTCTGTATCATTAAATGATGCAGGCCAAATGACGTCAGTATTTGGAATGTACGAGTATGTAAAATGGATGAATAAAACAACATCAAAAAATATCAAACTAATTCGGAATCTCAACTCAAAAAGAAGAACAACTCAATCAAGTGTCTTAAGTCTAAACAAGAATATGGTTTAGACGGGACCAATCATATACAGTTCAACCCAATCTGACTCAGAGTACTATCAAGACCTATATGGGAGTTTCTCTTATCTGACAACCATCACTTATGAGACAGTGACAGTACAATAAACTGACGTTGTTGCCGCATCTGTTCATACTTTGCCAGAGTATGAATGAATCAACCAATCATGGATCCAATCCAACCAAGTCCTATAATGTCAGGACAATAATTTTGGGGAAGCATCTGACTTTAATGGTTTAATCCCCTCCTACGTTTGGCGACGTAGTTATTAGATTCAAGTTATTACTTACTCTTACCCAATTCGGTGCTCGATACTCCTCCTAAGACTCAATGCTCATAAAAATCCATCCAATCAAATCAATCAAATCATATCAACAAGTCTCATTTAGAACCTTGTCAACTCATCAACTCTATCACAATCAAACCTCTCCCAATCATACCATCCGATCAATCCCAATCATATCTTTCAAGAGTAGATTAAATATGCATTTATAACAACGTATAAACCTATCCAATCGTTCCTCTATTCATTTAACAAATCTTTTGGGACTCATCATAACTCCAAGGTTTTAAATCAATAGTTCAAGATAAGCAACATATTTAAGAAAATTAACATTCTTTATCATAATCAACATAGTTAAGAAATTAACAATATATGTTCGACTTCTCATCTCAATAAAATCATACCAACATGAAGTACATCACTTTCTTGACTCCACAACATCAACATAATAATATAAATTAGGGTAATAGATGAAAATGACCTATTTGGACCTAACTCTATCAATAAACTTCATTCTAATGAACAATCAATCTCAAAGAAGATGTAGGGCACATGGGTGGACTCAACCCATTCTTTGAATAGCCTTACATACCTTGGTGAGGACTTTGAAGAAACCTTGATGTTAGGTCTTCAATGGAAGGCTTGAATTTTTGAAGTTCTTGAAGGCAATCCTTGTTGGAGATGGATTTGAAGGAGAAGAGAAAGAATTTCTAGGGCTTTTTGAGAGAGGGTGGATCTGAAAAATGGTCCACTATAGCGCCAAGTCGAATATAGGCTTAAAACCTGCACATCTGATAGTGGCGCATCGCGCCAAGGACCAAACTACTGAGGCTGTTTTATGGCGCGATAGTGGCGCGTCGCGCCCTTACAGCGCCAAGCCTATATTTTCTGGGTTTTGGAAAATAGGCTTGAAAACCCTGCACATCTCGTAGTGGCGCGCCGCGCCAGGGACCAAACTACTGAGGCTTGTTCCTGGTGCCCATAGTGGTGCATCGCGCCACTGAGGCGCCAAGCCCAGGTTTCCAGCAGTTACCACCCAGGCCTGAAATTCCTGCAGTACTAGTCCGTCTTAACATAGTTATAACTTTTGAATCCGAACTCCAAAAATTACAATCTTAGCGACGATGGAAAAAAGACTCGAAGACCTTTAATTTAATAGGTCATGGTCCATCCAAATCGTCATATTTCACAAGATATGGTCGCTAGATGTCGACCCCTTCTACGAACTCATTCTAAAACTTAGCCAAGACGAATTCTTTGGACTTAGCTTGGTTCTAGGGATCCTTTGTGACCCCACATCACCCCTAACACTCTTCAATTACTTGGAACTCATCCTAACTCATGCATACACTTCACAATAGTCGGATTCAATCCTACACGTATACGAAGAAGGGTCCGAATCTTAGTGAAGAATTTTGGGGGGTGTTACAGTTCCAAGCTTGCAATTGTACAACCACTACTCCACCTTCTGGGGTATGTTAGGACGTCATAAGAATAATTGTATTCTATTAAAATTCATGCATATGTCCCTAGGAGAGTTTGTATTCAATTATACATATTTGTGTAGCATCTAGTATATATTGAGGAAGAACTCCTCAATGTGATACAACTGAGTTTTATCGTATTCATAAAATCTTCACACGCCTGCTCATATTTTTTTTTAAAATAAAAAATTTAAAAACCATTTAAACAATACATGCATTTCTATATTTCGTCACTTTAGTTAAGCACAAAAATTCAATAAAGCATGAGAAATGACAAGAAAAAAGTAGGATTTTAAAGTTTAAGATATTTTTATTATTAATAAATCATCTCAACATAGTAAAAACAAACTCACTGTAACCTCATAAATAAGGTCTGAAAATTTATTTTGTTTGAGTACAAAGAAGTGCTACGGTTATGTTTTGGACAAACAAAAAAAAGTAAAATCATATTTATTTATGAGATATCAATTTTGTAAGTAACAAGAACCGAAATAATGAATGTAAACATACGTTACGTTGTTCACCGAGTATTAATAAATAACACGATATGAATTGCAGTGAAAACATAATAGGATGGACGTTCATGTTGTGTATTGGATTCAATGCTGCAATAATATATGTGGTTTTGTTTAGTAAAGTATTAGTATTAATAATATATAGAACCTATATGAGTCTATGCAATATTGAAAAGGATTTAAGTGTATAATTTTTGAAGTTTTGTAGTGTAAGGGTATCAAATGAACTAGGAGCAATTCATACAAGAAAAGCAAAGTTCTCAGTGTTGGTTGTGTTGATCACTTCACTTGTAATTGGTGCCTTGCTGACACTTTAACTCATTCTTACACGAAGGCAATATCCACTTTTGTTCACAAATAATGTTGAAGTACAAAAGATGGTGTATGACCTTACTCCTGTATTGGGCTTCATTCTCTCCGTCAACACGCTCCAACCTACACTCTCTAGTAACTCCCTTAAAATTCTCTTTTATTGAACTTATAACACCACTTGATTATATTATGTACAAATTGATAATAACTTCATATCGATATTTATGCATTTTAATGGTAAATTAAATTATTAAAATGTATATGTTAGTGGATATATACATCAACACTTCAAAATAATTATTTTTTATAAAATGACATAAAGATGTCCTTTTTTCTAAAGAGGTTAAGAGTTACGTAATTAGATAAATATGTGATATTTATTTATTATACTCCACTATAATTTGAAAGAATTACAATTTATAGCTATAGTTAGGGTTTTGTAAATATTTTCTCTCCTCTCTTCCTCTCTCCCTCGCCTCTCTCCCCCCCTCTCTATACTCTTACTCGCCTCTCTTCTCTCTCGATGCTATCTTTCCCTCATTTCTCTCCTCTCCCTCCCCTCCATCTCTCTCGTCTCTCTACCTTCTCTCTCTCTCAATACAAATGTCAACAGTCAATTATACAAATACAAATGAAAATAATCAATTGTACAAATACAAATGATAAGTGTCACCTCTATAAATCTTTTTCAGTGATACAAATATAAATACACATGTATTTGATAATGAAACATTGACATAAATGATAATAATTAATTATACAAATACAAATATCCAAACGCATACGTAAGTGTATGCTGTCTCAAAAGTAATATAGTGACCCTCTTTAAGAGTCGAATATCGAACCCACAGGAAAATGTAATTAGGCATTAGTGAGCTTTTCAATGATTCAAATTATTCATGCATGTTTTCGAAGAGTTTAGTTCATTTATATCTATAAAAATAATTATACCAATACAATATGAGAAAATAATTGAACTATATTAGAGAAATTTTATCGATTTAAAAAAGAGTCTCAGGGTTGTAACACTCAAAGATTTTCAATTTAAGCTCCTTTACCTTGGTATTCAATGGGTTTTTGATTATTGATTTATAGGGTTGATTTTACAATTATGATCTTCCGACCTCGAATTGCCTACTCTTATTGACAGCTTAACTACATCGTTGAGCAAAGATAAGCATGAACCAACAAAAATACATTAATCTTATCATCCTATCTAGTAACCAAACATGGTGTATAGATATGTGTCACGGTCATTCTATACACGAATTATTCTAGGCAGTTATAGGACAAATATGCTCCTTATATTTTATTGTTCTATCCCCTTTTCGTCTTTCAAGTTTTGAGTGGACAACAAATTTGTTCTAATGGTAATCAAGTATTAAAATAATCAAAATACGAATATAAGAGTAATCACACACAAAAACCCATTTTCAACCAAAGCAATCAAGATTCAAACCTTCATCACTTGGCTACAACCCAAGAACAAGGGGATTTTGTCACGACCCAACCCCGTGGGCCACGACTGGGGTTCGACCTAGACCCCCATGTACCTATCTGTCGACTATAGTCAAATTGGACTATGTATAACGTGATGCTGCTCACAAAAACCTCAATAGGTTAAAACTTTTTCAAGTTCATATTGCCTCCTAGATATAGGAACCAAACACATGAACCCAGTGGGTGATAAAATATTCATACACGTGTAGCGTCTTTCATTTGCATCATGTCATGAAAGGGAAAGCCAGCCGACAAGGCTGCCATAACATAATAGCTTTTACAATATATCACATAGGCATAACCAAAAAAAACTCCTAAACAACCCACACATATATGTCTACAGACCTCTAAGAATAGGAACGACAATATATGGCGAGATAGGTCCCCCACCGTACCCCTGCATAAATAAATATATTTATCACAGGACCAATACCCAAAATCTAGGCTCCGAAATAATAGAGCACTTCCAATATAGCTAAGCAAATATCCTAAGCTGGCGAATCTCCGAAATGAACATCTGTACCTACGGGCATAAAATGCAGCCCCCCAAAGAAAGGGGGGTCAGTACGATATATGTACTGAGTATATAAGCATACTTAACTGAGATAACAACAAAAACAGGGATACAAGAAACTAAGTATAGCATTTAATAGGGTACTGTACCTGCATCTCATAAAATAAAGTCATATATACCATTATCACGTACCGTATCCAGCCCGCTCGGGGATTCTGTGTTACAAACACATCATCAATCATGATAGGCATATGCATATTATTAGTATTGTGGGACGTACAACCCGATTCATGTATACAACAAGCACATGCCGAGGAACGACCGCCCAATCCATATGTCACATGATAATGCCGAGGTACGATGGCCCGATCCCTATATTACATGATGATGCCGAGGTATGACGACCCAATCCATATAATGCATAATAATGTCGAGGTACGATGGACTGATCCGTATAATGCATAATCTATCGTGGAACGTACGACCCGATCCTTACATAGTAAAATATGCCGAGGTACGTCTGGCCCGATCCATATATAAATATCATAATGTATATACGTGCACACAAAACTCTGTAACATATCAAACATCCCTTAGATATCATCATAAAGCATGTTCAAAAGCCCCTAGGTATAAGAGCTTACACATCCCGATAGTATTTAACCTATAAGAGGCTCAAGGGCCGTAGTTCAACTACTTCAAGGTCCTTATCATTTAAAAGTGGGTACAAGTCATGAGTTACATCCAGAATCTATAAATGGGGATGTATTCAAATTCATGTCCTATAGAACCTTTAGTCTAGTCTTTCTAGAAGAAGGAAAAGACAAGCTTTATATGTACCACTTTCTATCACATGGAAGACTTGAAAAGTAATGACTCAACTTGTTATAGGAGTTCGAATCAGTAGGAAGTGAACAAGAGTCTTAACTCATTCTCAGAGTTTTAAAAGTAGAATAACTTCAAACTTCATATACACAATACTTACATCTAAGTCATGCCAAAAGAGAGGAAGAATAACTTTACATACACTACTTCTCAACAAATAGAAGACTTGAGGAATGGAAGCTTAACTACTTTAAGAGTCTTAACATTCAACAACGAAAACGAATTATGAATCATGAATCATGTTCAGAGCTCATGAATAGAGTTACCCCAAGATTCATACACATATCACTTGTCACTTAGTTCTAAGACATGCCCAAAAGAAAGAATAGATAGGCTTTACATACTTATACCAAAATATGCCAAAAGAAGGAATAACTTTACATACTTTTTACGGATTAATGTTTACCACGTTTGCCTCGTCGTCCTCTGAACCTATTTAGCACGAAAGAAATATGAATGTCAACAACCCTAGACTATTCAGTGTCTTAAGTTACACATGAGTATTCATAGAACTCCTTTCCTTGCTTGCTTCCTCGACTAGTTCTTTATTTAGCTAGAAAGTTAACGGAAATTGGGCAGCACCTCCCCTATAACATGCCCTATCTGAATTTCCAATTACATCCCTAAGCAATACAGCCAACCAAAAACAACAACCTACAACATATATACAAGAAATTCACTTCAACATTAAATTTTACAAACTCCAAGCGACTCGCTCAAAGCTACGATACCGAAATAGGGTTTTTAGTTTTTAGTTCATAAAACCTTTAACTATACGAAGCAGAGGGTCGTGTGGCTTCAACTAGAAGCTTACCCACCTATTTTAGAACACTTTTAGGCCCTGCAACACATCACCACGCACCTGCATCCACACACCACAAGCACAACACCTTTCTTCAACTAAAATTTAACTATAGCAACTCCAATTTGGTTTGTTTCGAACGTCAAGCATATTTATGGAATTTACCTATTTACATCCACTTACACAATGAATAATACACTTCATAACTACACCATAAAATCCAAATTGAAAGGAAAACCCTTATCTTAACCTAAACTCGTCAAACTCGCCAAAATTATCAAAATGTGAATTCTGGACAACCTACTTTCTTGTATTGTTGCTTAGTTTCGAAAAGGTAATTAAGGAAACCAGGATTTGTGTCCTAATAAAATTATAGACCTATGTCTTAGGGTCTCATACAATTTTGAATCATCCCTACATTAATTTTGTACAAAACGATATGTCAAAAATACCAATAGTAGTCCTTGTAGAATTTCTAAAATAAAATCTGGAAAGCAGCTCCCCCATGCTTCACCACCTTTTTTCGAGCAGAGAAAAGAAAAATTGGGTTTTAGAGCTAAATAAAAGTTATATCCCTATGCAATAGCTTTCTAAAATATCTTGAATCACTTGAAACTAAGCCTTACACAAGGAGTTATACTAATTTTACTAACAACACTATCATTCAAAAATGGTTCTGTTAACAAGAACAAAAACCTACTCTTTTCCCTAACGATAATATTTATGGTTTTAAACACTATCATATCCCCATAGGATACCTTAAATAATTAATTCACAGAAAGAAATCGGGGAACTTAACTCTTTTTTCCTCCTAAGTCGTCACCCTTTCGTCTTTTGGATTAGCGTTCTTATTTCATGTTGCTGCTAATTTGTTTTTGGCTAAGGACTGAAGTTAATAGTCATCATAAGGCATATATATGTACCTCTTTAGAAGGTGACATGTGGCACCTCCTAAGGGTGACACGTGGTAGCCTCTAGAGTGCCACCTCAATCATGCACCCAATCCAAAACCGCCACATGGAAGCATGGGCCCCACCTCAAGTAGGTGTGTCACCTACTTGGTCTAAGTAGGTGTATCACCTACTTAGTCAAAGTAGGTGCATCACCTTCTTGCTTCCGAGTAGGTGCTACGCCTCCTTCTACCTCTTTCATGGGTTCGTAATCTCGTCTTACTTTAGGAGCCTATGTAATCCTTCCTACGTAAGCTCAACATGTACCACAGTGGCTTAGTTATGTAAGTCGTCCAAGTTGGTGGCTTACGTAGGTAAGTCGAGTCCTACGACTTGTTATTTTGGCCTCCAACTCGTTTCAAATCCTTATAGACCTATTTCCAACCTTTACTCTTACGGGGCGTCACGTCCTCCCTTTCTTAGAGTTATTTAGTCATGTTATAGATAATCTGGGTCACGGAACAACTTTCAAGAAGCTTAAGAAGATGTTTCGAAGCATAAAGGTACGGGGTTTAACATCTTCCCTCCCTTTAGAACATTCGTCCTCGAATGTTAACTATCCTCATAAGGTCTTACGATTGCTTCAAGATTTCTCTGCATTGGTTTTCATCCAAAGGCCTCTTATTAACCCATGTAGTCAATTTAAGAGGGTAGATTACCTGTAGGCATACCGACCTCCTAGTTTTTATTACCATCAATTCAACAATTAACTTATTTCTCGAGGTCAGCCATACTCGTGGTTTATCCAAATTTTATCATTACTGTGGGCACGACCTTTCAAAACATATAAAAACCCTGTATCTCAATTTCTTTTTATTCCTAGGAAATTTTGGACAGAGTTTCCTCTGTATTTCTTACTGTCTCAAACCTGCATGTAGAAAATACCAACAGTGCCTCACAGGGCCAACATGCATAAAGATACATATATACGTATTATATCACATCGTATCGCAGGCTCACATGGCATCCAATATCAACAATAGTATAAACTAATGGACTTACCTCGTATGTCCAACTTGAACTGCACCTGTTTAGACTTTCCATCTACTTTTCCTTTCAGTTTTCAACTTTATCTGTCAATCGTAATTCAATACCTTACCTGGCACCTATCATTCGTGCCTTGCTTACCTGCGTGCTGTGTAACTTCCAATATCATCAGTAACCTTCTTCTATCGATGTTGTCCTACTGCTGAAATCACAAGTTAGTATAAGGGGGGTCAGAGAAAGGGGGGTCAGTACGATATATGTACTGAGTATATAAGCATACATAACTGATATAACAACTAAAACAGGGATACAGGAAACCAAGTATAGCATTTAATAGGGTACTGTACCTGTATCTCATAAAATAAAGTCATGTATACCATTATCACGTACCATATCCAGCCCGCTCGGGGAATCGGTGTTACAAACACATTATCTATCATGATAGGCATATACATATTATTAGCACTATGGGACGTATAACCCAATTCATGTATACAACAAGCACATGCCGAGGACTAATCGCCCAATCCATATGTCACATGATAATGCTGAGGTACGACGACTCGATCCATATATTACATGATGATGCCAAGGTACGATGGCCCAATCCGTATAATACACAATAATGCTGAGGTATGATGGCCCAATTCGTATAATGCATAATCTATCATGGAACGTATGATCCGATCCATACATAGCAAAATGTGCCGAGGTACGTCTATCCCGATCCATATATATATCATAATGCATATACGTGCACGCAAAACTCTGTAACATATCAAACATCCCTTAGATATCATCATAAAGTATGTTCAAGAGCCCCTAGGTATAGGAGCTTACACATCCCAACACTATTCAACCTATAGGAGGCTCAAGGGTCGTAGTTCAATTACTTCAACACCCTTATCATTCAAAAGTGGGTACAAGTCATGAGTTACATCCATAATCTATAAATGGGGCTATATCCAAATCCATGTCCTATAGAACCTTTAGTCTAGTCTTTCTAGAAGAAGGAAAAGACAAGCTTTACATGTACCACTTCCTATCACATGGAAGACTTGAAAAGTAATGACTCAACTTGTTACAGGAGTTTGAATCAGTAGGAAGTGAACAACAGTCTTAACTCATCCTCAGAGTTTTAAGAGTGGAATAACTTCAAACTTCATATACACAATACGTACATCTAATTCATGCCAAAAGAGAGGAAGAATAACTTTACATATACTACTTCTTAGCATATAGAAGACTTGAGGAATGGAAGCTTAACTACTTTAGGAGTCTTAACATTCAACAGTGAACATGAATTATGAATCATGAATCATGTTCAGAGCTCATGAATAGAGTTATCCCAAGCATCATACACATATCACTTATCACTTAGATCAAAGACATGCCCATAAGAAAGAACAGATAGGCTTTACATACTTATACCAAAACATGCCAAAAGAAGGAATAGCTTTACATACCTTTTACGGATTAATGTTTACCGCATTTGCTTCGTCGTCCTCTGAACCTATTTAACATAATGCATAATCTATCATGGAACGTATGATCCGATCCATACATAGCAAAATGTGCCGAGGTACGTCTATCCCGATCCATATATATATCATAATGCATATACGTGCACGCAAAACTCTGTAACATATCAAACATCCCTTAGATATCATCATAAAGCATATTCAAGAGCCTCTAGGTATAGGAGCTTACACATCCCAACACTATTTAACCTATAGGAGGCTCAAGGGTCGTAGTTCAACTACTTCAAGGCCCTTATCATTCAAAAGTGGGTACAAGTCATGAATTACATCCAGAATCTATAAATGGGGCTATATCCAAATCCATGCCTATAGAACCTTTAGTCTAGTCTTTCTAGAAGCAGGAAAAGACAAGCTTTACATGTACCACTTCCTATCACATGGAATACTTGAAAAGTAATGACTCAACTTGTTACAGGAGTTCGAATCAGTAGGAAGTGAACAAGAGTCTTAACTTACCCTCAAAGTTTTAAGAGTGGAATAACTTCAAACTTCATATACAAAATACTTACATCTAAGTCATTCCAAAATAGAGGAAGAATAACTTTATATACACTATTTCTCAGCATATAGAAGACTTGAGGAATAGAAGCTTAACTACTTTAAGAGTCTTAACATTCAATAGTAAACACGAATTATGAATCATGAATCATGTTCAGAACTCATGAATAGAGTTACCCCAAGCTTGATACACATATAAAAATTCACTTAGATCTAAGACATGCCCAAAAGAAAGAACAGATAGGCTTTACATACTTATACCAAAACATGCCAAAAGAAGGAATAACTTTACATACCCTTTACGGATTAATGTTTACCGCGTTCGCCTAGTCGTCCTCTGAACCTATTTAACACGAAAGAAATATGAATCTCAACAATCCTAGACTTTTCACCGTCTTAAGTTATACATGAGTATTCATAGAACTCCTTTCCTCGCTTGCTTCCTCGACTAGTTCTTTATTTAGCTAGAAAGTTAATGGAAATAGGGCAGCACCTCCCCTATAACATGCCCTATCCGTATTTCCAATTAAATCCCTAAGAAATACAGCCAACCAACAACAACAACCTGCAACATATATACAAGAAATTCACTTCAACATTACATAATACAAACTCCAAGCGACTCGCTCAAAGCTACGATATCAAAATAGGGTTTTTAGTTTTTAGTTCGTAAAACCTTTAATCGTCTGAAGCGGAGGGTCCTGTGGCTTCAACCAGAAGCTTCCCACCTATTTTAGAACACTTTTAAACCCTGCAACACATCACCATGCCCCTGCATCCACACACCACAAGCACAACACCTTGCTTCGACTACAATTTAACTATAGCAACTCCAATTTGGTTTGTTTCGAACGTCAAGCATATTTATGGAATTTACCTATTTCCAGCAACTTACACAATGTATAATACACTTCATAACCACACCATAAAATCTAAATTGAAAGGAAAACCCTTACCTTAATCTATACTCATCAAGCTCGCCAAACATATCAAAATGTGAATTCTGGATAGCCTACTTTCTTGTATTGTTGCTTAGTTTCGAAGGGTTAATTGAGGGAACCAGGATTTGTGCTAATGAAATTTATAGACCTATGTCTTAGGGTCGCATACAATTTTGAATCACCCCTACAACAATTTTGTACCAAATGATATGCAAAAATACCAACAGCAGTCCTTGTAGAATTTCTAAATTGAAATCTGGGCAGCAGCTCCCCCATGCTTCACCACCCTTTTTTGAGCAGAGAAACGCAAAACTGGGTTTTAGAGGCTAAATAAAAGTTATATTCCTATGCAATAGATTTTCAAAACATCTTGAATCACTTGAAACGAAGCCTTACACAAGAAGTTATACTCGTTTTACTAACAACACTATCATTCAAAAATGGGTCTGTTAACAAGAACAAAAACCTCCTCTTTTCCCTAACGACAATTTTTATGTTGTTAAACACTGTAATATCACTGTAGGATACCTTAAATAATTAATTCATGGAAAGAAATTAAGAAACTTACCTCTTTTTTCCTCCTAAGCCGTCACCCTTTCCTCTCTTGGATTAGGGTTCTTATTTCATATTGCTGCTGATTTGTTTTTGGCTAAGGAATGAAGTTAATAGTCATCATAAGGCATATATATGTACCTCTTTAGAAGGTTACACGTGGCAGCCCCTAGAGTGCTACCTCAATCATGCACCCAATCCAAAATCGACACATGGAAGCATGGGCCCCACCTCAAGTAGGTATGTCACCTACTTGGTACAAGTAGGTGCATCACTTACTTAGTCAAAGTAGGTGCATCAGCTGCTTGCTTTTGAGTAGGTGCTACACCTTCTTTTGCCTCTTCTGTGGGTTCATAATCTCGTCTTACTTTAGGAGCCTATGTAATCCTTGCTACATAAGATCAACATGTACCCCAGTGGCTTAGTTATGTCAGTCGTCCAAGTTGGTAGCTTACGTAGGTAAGTCGAGTCCTACGACTTGTTATTATGGCCTCCAACTTGTTTCAAATCCTTATAGACCTATTTCCAACCTTCACTCTTATGGGGCGTCACGTCCTTCCTTCTTTAGAGTTATTTAGTCATGTTATAGATAATCTGGGTCATGGGATAACTTTCAAGAAGCTTAAGAAGACGTTCCGAAGCATAAAGGTACGAGGTATAATATCTTCCCCCCCTTTAGAACATTCATCCTCGAATGTTAACTAGCCTCATAAGGTCTTAAGATTGCTTCAAGATTTCTCTGCATTGGTTGTCATCCAAAGGCCTCTTATTAACCCATATAGTCAATTTAAGAGGGTAGATTACCTGTACGCATGCCGACCTCCTAGATTTTATTGCCATCAATTTAACAATTAACTTATTTCTCGAGGTTTGTCCAAATTTCATCATTATTGTGGGCACGACCTTTCAAAACATATAACAGCCCTGTATCTCAATTTCTTTTTATTCCTAGGAAATTTTGGGCAGAGTTTCCTCTGTATTTCTTACTGTCTCAAACCTGCATGTAGAAAATACCAACAGTGCCTCATAGGTCCAACATGCATAAAGATACATATATACATATTATATCACGTCGTATCGCATGCTCGCAGGGTATCTAATATCAACAATAGTATAAACTAATGGACTTACCTCGTATGTCTAACTCGAACTACACCTTTTTGACTTTCCGTCTACTTTTCCTTTCAATTTTCAACTTTATCTGTCAATCATAATTCAATACCTTACCTGGCACATATCATTCGTGCCTTGCTTACCTGCGTGATGTGTAACTTCCAATATCGTCAGTAACCTTCTTTTATCGATGTTGTCCTTCTACTGAAATCACAAGTTAATATAAGGAATTTCATTCCCTATGACTCGGCTCTAACGCACGATCGTAGATATGTAAGAAAGGTAACATCTTAAATATCCCGTAGCCTCTTGTCTATAGATGTGGTGCACAACACACCGATAAACAAGACTCTACTAGACAGGGTCTATAGACACTCCAAGGATGAACTGCTTTGATACCACTTCTATCACGACCCAACCCCATGGGCCGCGACTAGGGTCCGACATGGATCCTCATATACCTATCTGTCGACTATAGTCAAATTGGACTATGTATAACGTGATGCTGCTCACAAAAACCTTAATAGGTTAAAACTTTTTTATGTTCATATAGCCTCCTAGATATAGGAACCAAGCACATGAACCCAGTGGATGATAAAATATTCATACACGTGTAGCCTCTGTCATTTGCATCATGTCATGAAAGGGAAAGCCAGCCGACAAGGCTGCCACAACATAATAGCTTTTACAATATATCATATAGGCATAACCAAAATAAACTCCTAAACAACCCACACACATATGTCTACAGACCTCTAAGAATAGGAACGATAACATATGGTAGGACAGGGATCCCGCCGTACCCCTGCATAAACAAATATATACATCACAGGACCAATACCCAAAAGCTAGGCTCCGAAACAATAGAGCACTTCCAATATAGCTGAGCAAAAATCCTAAGCTGGCGAATCTCCGAAATGAACATCTGTACCTGCGGGCATAAAAGGCATCCCCCTAGAGAAAGGGGGTCAGTATGATACATGTACTGAGTATATAAGCATACATAACTGAGATAACAACTAAAATAGGGATACAGGAAACTAAGTATAGCATTTAATAGGGTACTGTACCTGTATCTCATAAAATAAAGTCATGTATACCATTATCACATACCATATCCGGCCCGCCCGGGGATTCGGTGTTACAAACACATCATCTATCATGATAGGCATATGCATATTATTAGCACTGTGGGATATACAACCCGATTCATGTATACAGCAAGCACATGCCGAGGAATGACCGCCCGATCCATATGTCATATGATAATGCCGAGGTACGACGACTCGATCCATATATTACATGATGATGCCAAGGTACGATGGCCCAATCCGTATAATACACAATAATGCTGAGGTATGATGGCCCAATTCGTATAATGCATAATCTATCATGGAACGTATGATCCGATCCATACATAGCAAAATGTGCCGAGGTACGTCTATCCCGATCCATATATATATCATAATTCATATACGTGCACGCAAAACTCTGTAACATATCAAACATCCCTTAGATATCATCATAAAGTATGTTCAAGAGCCCCTAGGTATAGGAGCTTACACATCCCAACACTATTCAACCTATAGGAGGCTCAAGGGTCGTAGTTCAATTACTTCAACGCCCTTATCATTCAAAAGTGGGTACAAGTCATGAGTTACATCCATAATCTATAAATGGGGCTATATCCAAATCCATGTCCTATAGAACCTTTAGTCTAGTCTTTCTAGAAGAAGGAAAAGACAAGCTTTACATGTACCACTTCCTATCACATGGAAGACTTGAAAAGTAATGACTCAACTTGTTACAGGAGTTTGAATCAGTAGGAAGTGAACAACAGTCTTAACTCATCCTCAGAGTTTTAAGAGTGGAATAACTTCAAACTTCATATACACAATACGTACATCTAATTCATGCCAAAAGAGAGGAAGAATAACTTTACATATACTACTTCTTAGCATATAGAAGACTTGAGGAATGGAAGCTTAACTACTTTAGGAGTCTTAACATTCAACAGTGAACATGAATTATGAATCATGAATCATGTTCAGAGCTCATGAATAGAGTTATCCCAAGAATCATACACATATCACTTATCACTTAGATCAAAGACATGCCCATAAGAAAGAACAGATAGGCTTTACATACTTATACCAAAACATGCCAAAAGAAGGAATAGCTTTACATACCTTTTACGGATTAATGTTTACCGCATTTGCTTCGTCGTCCTCTGAACCTATTTAACATGAAAGCAATATGAATGTCAACAACCTTAGACTTTTCAGTGTCCTAAGTTATACATGAGTATTCATAGAACTCCTTTCCTCGCTCGCTTCCTCGACTAGTTTTTTAGTTAGCTAGAAAGTTAACGGAAATCGGGCAGCACCTCCCCTATAACATGCCCTATCCGAATTTTCAATTACATCCCTAAGCAATACAGCCAACAAAAAACAACAACTTGTAGCATATATACAAGAAATTCACTTCAACATTACATAATACAAACTCCAAGCGACTCGCTCAAAGCTACGATATCAAAATAGGGTTTTTAGTTTCTAGTTCGTAAAACCTTTAACCGTATGAAGCAGAGGGTCGTGTGGCTTCAACCATCAGCTTCCCCACCTATTTTAGAACAATTTTAGGCCCTGAAACACATCACCACGCACCTTCATCCACACACCACAAGCACAACACCTTGCTTTGACTACAATTTAACTATAGCAACTCCAATTTGGTTTGTTTCGAACGTCAAGCATATTTATGGAATTTACCTATTTCCAGCCACTTACACAATGTATAATCGACTTAATAACCACACCATAAACTCCAAATTGAAAGGAAAACCCTTACCCTAACCTAAACTCATCAAACTCTCCAAAATTATCAAAACGTGAATTCTGGACAGCATACTTTCTTGTATTGTTGCTTAGTTTCGATGGGTTAATTGAGGGAACCAGGATTTGTGCTAATGAAATTTATAGACCTATGTCTTAGGGTCGCATACAATTTTGAATCACCCCTACAACAATTTTGTACAAAATGATATGCCAAAAATACCAACAGTAGTCCTTGTAGAATTTCTAAATTGAAATCTGGGCAGCAGCTCCCCCATGCTTCACCACCCCTTTTTGAGCAGAGAAAAGCAAAACTGGGTTTTAGAGGCTAAATAAAAGTTATATTCCTATGAAATAGATTTCCAAAACATCTTGAATTACTTAAAACGAAGCCTTACACAAGAAGTTATACTCGTTTTACTAACAACACTATCATTCAAAAATGGGTCTGTTAACAAGAACAAAAACCTCCTCTTTTCCCTAACGATAGTTTTTATGTTGTTAAATACTGTAATATCACCGTAGGATACCTTAAATAATTAATTCATGGAAAGAAATTAAGAAACTTACCTCTTTTTTCCTCCTAAGCCGTCACCCTTTCCTCTCTTGGATTAGGGTTCTTATTTCATATTGCTGCTGATTTGTTTTTGGCTAAGGAATGAAGTTAATAGTCATCATAAGGCATATATATATACCTCTTTAGAAGGTGCCACATGGCAACCCCTAGAGTGCCACCTCAATCATGCACCCAATCCAAAACCGCCACATGGCAGCATGGGCCCCACCTCAAGTAGGTGCATCACCTGCTTGCTTCCGAGTAGGTGCTACTCCTCCTTCCACCTCTTCCGTGGGTTCATAATCTCATCTTATTTTAGGAGCCTATGTAATCCTTGCTACATAAGCTCAATATGTACCCCAATGGCTTAGTTATGTAAGTCGTCCAATTTGGTAGCTTACGTAGGTAAGTCAAGTCCTACGACTTGTTATTTTGGCATCCAACTCGTTTCAAATCCTTATAGACTTATTTCCAACCTTCACTCTTACGGGGCGTCACATCCTCCCTTCCTTAGAGTTATTTAGTCATGTTATAGATAATCTGGGTCACGGGACAACTTTCAAGAACTTAAGAAGATGTTCCGAAGCATAAAGGTACGGGGTATAACAGATTTAACCATGCATAGTTTGTAACATAATTACATAAATCATTTCTAACATAAAAACTTGAATTCAAATGAAAGAAAAGAAGAAAACATCACTGAAAGTAGTTCTTTCTTCATCATCTTCAATCCTTTCCCGACAATCTGATCTACTTTCTAATAAAGTATGTAAAGGTGCTATTTGTAGCATCAAAAATGCGGAATTAAAGTAGGCTTACTGAACTCTACGATGCGGACTTGGTTCATTTAAATGTAATTTTTCATTTTCTGTGTCGACAGAAATCTATGCTATCCAGAACCAAGTCCGCGATGCGAACCTAGCGTGCACCATATTCTTAAGTCGAATAAATTTCAAGTTTTGGAATTAATCACTGAAGCTCAAGTTCGCGATGCAGACATACTTCTTTATAGTGCATGTTTTCACATTTTGTTCCCCAAATCTCCTTTGAGCTCCACTTTCAATCCAATCATTCTTTGGATGTGCATTCTTTCTCAATTAGCCTTGAAAGTGTCTAATTATGTTGGTTGGTTAAAATAATATACAAATATGCAAAAATATGAACTAAACTCTAGGAATTTGCTCTTAACTTGACTAATGAATTATGGGTTTTATGTGCTAATTGGACATATAAATGTACCCAAGTTCACCACTTCACACTTATAACTTTGTTAGTCCTCGAACAAACTCCCAGCCTTATTCTTAAAATAACAAATACATGATATATAAAGTAATTCTACCAAACCATAGTGATTGTACAATTAGCTTTTATTACAAACACATGTCTAATTTATTTCAAGCAACTGACTAACTCAACACCACATAAACTCGAGAGTTGACTCTATAATGAAACAAACTCTTATGGCTTGTTAAATTAAAATTCATCCAGAATTACCATTTCTTCATTAAACATGTGCTCTCACCAAGAATGAATTACCCATACTCTCGCAGTTACATTCCTTGTCAACAACAATGGTATTTAAACAAAATTCGCTCACTCTGTCAAATAAAATCACAAGTTGCTCAAGATGAACCATAGGCTTGCCCTTAGTGTTTTAAGCGGTTCTATTAAGGCAGCTAAGACTCAAAGATCACTTTGGACTTTTTCAGGTTGTAATGTGGGCTATGGGATGGATAGGTAGAAATCTGTACATGTATAGTGACTTGATTCTCAAGCGCTTTCAACACACTACATTCTTTAATTACTTTCAAGTACTTTATGACCTTATTCTTACCACTTTGTTGTTTCGTTAGCTTAACCTTTCACTTTATTTATCTATGTAGAGAAATTCTTCTTTTCTTTACTAATTTCAACCATAATATGATTGACGTTCTTTTTATTTTACACAAGCTTGTCTTCCCTAACACAAGATTTTATTTTAATTAATTGCCCCAATGGTTTTATTATTATTAACCCAAGGTTGTTAACCTCCCATTTCTCTGTATTTTTTCTTTTTCAAAGCGCTTGGCTTCTTGGATCAAAATTATGATCTGAGAAAAAAAAATAGGAATAGGCTTCAAACCAGGGCTTAAAAGGGCTAACTATGGATTTACATTAAGGTGGGTACACAAGTGATTTTAAAATGAGGTTACCAAAGAATTGCCTAGATCCTTTCCCTAAATTCTAAACTTCCTTTGTTTTCACTACTCATACACAGGACAAGTTATAGCAATCAAAAGCAACTAGGATTATACAATTAACCTTATTCAAGCTGCACATGTTTAATTTAGAATGACAATTCTTCAGAAATTTCAACCACAATCACATGAATTCAACATTATTCAAAATCTAACACAGAATCTTAGGTGTCTCAAGTTAGTCAAGTTTTTATGTTTTTCAATTATTTCACCTGCTACCTATGCAATCTGATAGTTTGACAAAACACTTTATATTCATTACAAATATCTAAAAAGATTTTTTTATATACAGTTCAGAGGGACAATTGATGGCCAAAGAATCGAAAACAAATGCCATGAAACCCAAGGTCAGAATTGTTTTTTAAATGACATCACCAATTAAAGAACATTTAAGTTAAATCCAAAATATCAGTACTAACAAAAATAAACAAGTACCTATCGAGATAAATCCTAACATAAGTCTAACAAAAATAACCACACTTAGCAATTAAAATAAAACAAACATCAAACTTAACAAAAATAAATAGATATGGTTTAATTAAATAAACTCCACCCCACACTTAGAGTTGGGAACTGTCCTTAGGAGCACAAGGTAGTAAACTTCCCTGCTACTCATCCATTTATCCACCAGTATTCAGATCTTCCACCATCAGGGGGGTTAAATTATGTGTCCTCCAAATCTGACTCCACATCTGATTCAGTTCTCCTCCTATCCTCATCTATAGGGATATCGTCTTTAGTAGGCTTATAAATATCAGGTCTCAGTCCTAGGACAGACATAGCATGCTCGTTCAGCAGGTATTGTCTCTTTACCTTATGGAGTTCTTCTTTAGTTGAATCTCACACTCCGGTGCAGTGTCGAAACATCTCCAAGCCAAACATGCATGATGTGATCATATCATCGCGCCTCACACATTCTTGGGTAGTGAGGACTAGGTTGTGAGTATAGTATGGCCCCTTAATATTTGTGACATCATAAGAATCTGAGGGAAGGGGAGTCATATAATCATGTTGTTTCTCGGGGACCCCGACCCTTTGATATATCTCTGTGATGAGTCCTCTGAATGCAACCCCCTACCTCGATAGACTCTAAACTTCCAGATAGTAGATTTGATAAAAATATCAACATTCACATCTATCCCTTTCATAAGGGCATAGACCAAGCACACTCTATCCCGCGTTAATTCTGTGTAGTGGAGGCCTGGAATAAGACTATGTATGACAATATTTACCCACGCACGTACTTCTTTGTTAAGATGAACATATTGAAATGTAATGTGGTATCCCTAAAGCCCATGACGTACCCACTTTGCTCTTGACCTGGGCCCATATAATTTATGTTAGGTGTCCTTGTATGTTGGTTGATATTCATATTTGTCAAGGCGCTGGTAGGCATCTCTGGAGTTCCCAATATGTCGTTTATGGCCATTAGAGATAGAGGAACATCAACCCCTCAGACTGTGATGTAATGAGTATGTTGATAAGGTTTATAGTTTGCATAAAATTCTCGTACCACGTGTAAATTGCATGACTTTGGGTCACCGAACAAGAAATGCATATTCAATTCCTCTATTCTCTGCATAATTTGGGGGTAGTCTCTGGCTAATTATTCATCATCAATTGACATATCAAAGAGATAGAGAGATTTAGTGTATTGCTTGTACCAATTTTTTCCTGTTGGATGCACTATTTTTAAGCCAAATTGATAAGATTGGACTCGAGGCATAGGTAAGGCAGGTGGTATAGAGGGCCCCTCTCTCTATTTTCCTGCTTCCAAGGCCTGCTGGTTCCTTTCTTGGCCTTCGGCTAGATGACATTTTTTCTGCAAATAAGCCACCCAAAAAAAGCATATAAAAACCTAAATGTGGCCTGTGTCCAATACTTACGCATTTCATTAGCATATAAATAATATAAAGGTACTCATATATCACGATCCGACCTAGGGCCTAGTCGTAACACGGTGATCGAAACTCCAAAGGGGATCCAACCAATCCTCTTGTATATATCATAAGCATACATAAGGTAAAGTAAAAGCGGAAACATCATAAGAGAGTCTAAACCATAAATAGTAAATGAAGAATGTCCCTTGACAACATAGATGTGACACCCTCGGAATATTTTTGCAAGGACTCGAATATTTCTTCATGTGTGGGTAGACTCGGACCGGAGGACTTGTAATTCTACACATGAGTTAGGATTAATTCCTAAGTAATTGAAGTGTTTTAGATGTGTTTAGGGGTCATAAAGGGTTCTCTAACACCAAGTTGAGTCCAAAGAACTCCAATCGATTAAGTTTTTGGACGAGTTAGTATAATGATCAACTTCAAACGAACATATCTCCTAGTATATAACGAATTAGATGTCCCACGAGCTACCAAATTATAGGTCTTTGAGTCTTCTTTCCAACTCCTCCAAGATTGCAATTTTTGGAATTCGAAATCAAAAGTTATGGCCATTTTGCTACAAACTAGCACAATAGAGATTTTCAGGCCTAGGTTGCAATTGCTGGGAAACTAGGCTTAGCGCTACAGTGGAGCGATGCGCCACTATTGCGCCTGAAACATGCCTCAGTATTTTGGGATCTAGCGCGGCACGCCACTAGAAGGTGTGCAGGGTTTTCAAGCCAACTTCCAAAATCCAGAAAATATTGGCCTTGGCGCTGTAAGGGCGCGACGCGCCACTATCGCGCCAAGAATGTGCCTCAGTAGTTTGGTCCTTGGCGCGGTGAACCACTACAAGATGTGCAGGTTTTAGGCGTAATCAGTCTGGCGCTGCAATGGCGCGACGCGCCACTATCTCGCCAGGAGCAGTTTTGCCTATTTTCAGAACTTTTTGAGAAGAGGCAATTTGGGAACTTACCCAAATTATATATGTATCACCCTAGACCATTTTGGGATCATATTATTGCAGCCTCCCTCTCTCTAAAAATCCCTAAAACTTTCCCTCTCTTCTTCTTCTTCTTCTTCTCCAAATCCTTCTCCAATAAAGATTGCCTTCAAGAGCTTCAAGAATTCAAGCCTTCCTTTGAAGACCTAACATTAAGGTTTCTTCAAAGTCTTCAAATAGGGTATGTAAGGCTAACCTAAAATATGGATTGAGTTCTTCCATATGCCCATAGATGTATTGGTTAGGAGTTGTGAAAGAGTTGCACCTTCTAGAAAGGTTTTCTTGAAAGTTTTCCCTAAACTATGGAATGTTTTTAGATACAAATGATTGATTGATGATTTTAATGGCTTGAGTTACTAAATAGTTATTTTTCATATTATTAACTACAAATGTATCTTTGTATATAGATTTATAGGTATTGACGATATTCTTGAGTTGAGTTTTGTTGAGAGTATGGGTTTATGTTTCATTCACATGAACCCAAGATGAGATTTCTTGTAATAAATGTCTTGAGGTTGAGATAGATAGTTGTGTTTATATATGTATTGATTGGAATGAAAAGAATAAATTGGTTAGTTAAGAATGTCCGTTTGCTTCTATAAAATGAACATAAGACAAAAATAAGGATTTTGGAGTAGATGTTTGATGATTGATGTGATGATGATACTTGACAATGATGTGATGATAATATTTGATGATGATGTAAATGATAATATATGATGATGATGTGATGATGATGTTTTGATGACGATGTGAGTGATGATGTGAGTGGTACTTATTTAATATATGTAGAATGATTGATGAAGAGGTATATTGATGAGGATGTTATGTGATGGAGCGGATTGGAGTCTAATGTGATTATGTGATATGTGATTTGCATAATCTAAGTTGATTGGAGTCTTATGAGTATTTTGAAAATAAAGGATCTTTTGAGAAGAAGTTTTAAATAAATGATTTGTGAGCATTTTTGCATAAACTATTTATACACTATTTTTGAGTTTAAGAAATGATTATTTTCATCTATGATTTAAAAAGAGTTTAAGCATGAGTTGAGTATGAGGAGCCTTTAAATGAGTTGAGTATTTTTACATTAAAGTATCTATTATGAGTTTGTGTTGAGGGGTTGAAATTATGTTTTAATGTACATAATATTTTCTGCATTCACCGAGTTGAGATTGTACAAGTTTTAAAGAGAAGAGTTTGATGATTTGAGTTGAGTTTTGAAAAGAGTCCAATAGGACTTGCCATTATGAATCGATTGAGTTGAATTGAGGATAGATTTGATTAGTTGGCAAGGTTCTAAATGAAACTAGCCGTGAGGGCTTGTTTGAGATGATTGGATGGAGTCTTATGAGCATGGAGTCATGGGAGGAGTATCGAGCACTGAAGCGGGTGAGAGTATAGTTCATACTCGAACCCCAGAAACTATGCCGCCAATATAGGTAGAGATGGAACCGTTAAAGTCGGATGCTTCCCGTGGGATCGAACCATTAAAGTCGGATGTTTCCCATTTTTATTGTCCTAAAATGATAGGACTTGACTAATCGATGGTATCCATAATTAGGGAGGAGTTCATGCCTTGGCAAGGTATGGACGGATGTGGCAACAATGTCTGATTGTTGTACTATCACTGGCTCATAAGTGATGGTTGTTGAATAAGAGAAACTCCTATTTAGGTCTTGATAGTGCTCCGAGTCAGTTGAGTTAAGTGGTTTACGAGTTGGTACTGTCTAAACTATTTCTTGTTAGACTTAGGGCATTTGAGTGAGTTGCTATATGCTTATGAGTTAGTCCTGTCTAAACTATTTCTTGTTAGACTTAGGACACTTGAGTGAGTTGTTACATATTTATTGAGTTGAGTCCTTTGAGTTGAATTGTAAAACATTGCATAATTTAATTTGCATATTTACTGAGTTGAGTACTTTGAGCTGACTATTGAGCTGAATGTTGAGTTGATTATATATGGTTGGATTGGATTAGATGAATTGTGATTGGATTGAATAGATTGGTATGTGACTAGATTGGATTTGATTATTGAGTTGATTGTCGAGTTGAGTGTATATAATCGGATTATACATGATTGAAAGGGATCGAATTGTAAATGATTTGATTGAACTGCATTGTACATAATTGGATTGGATTGTATGGTATACATTGGTCTCTGTCTAAATTGTATCCTTACTTTAGATTTACGATGCGTTATTTGAGTCTCTCTTATCTTTCTGATTTGAGATATGTGGACCGATATTATTCTTCCTTGAGGTATGTTTCATTCTGCAATATTACATACTTGTACATTCCACGTACTGACGTCCATTTGGACCTGCATCATTTCATGATGCACAGACAGGTTTAAGAGATCGTCAATAGGAGCATCATTGGGGATCTATTTCATATTCAACGTATTAGTGAGTCCTCCCCTACATTCGGAGGACACAACTCATATAATCTTGCGTCGAGTTAGCCTTTTCATTTTGAGTTGAGGTAGCCATGAATCTATCATTGGCACCAATTAGATAGTAATGATAGAGGCTTCATAGACTAGATAGTGATGAGTCGATTGAGTATTTCTATCCTTGAGTTATTCTTGTCAAACTATTTTTAATGACAAATATTTTAGTTGATCTGTTGGCCCATGGCCTTTATTCTTCGAGTTGGATGGGTGATTTGAGTTACTCGCTAAATTATTCCTTATTTTAAAACTTTCCGCTGAATGAATGAATGAACGGATGTGTGATCAGGCGATGTGGTTCACTTGGGAGCCAAAAATGGTTTCTGAGTGCCGGTTACATCTAGGGTACCCTCCCGGGGCGTGACAATAGACTCAAAATATTTCTCCAACTAGACGCCTCTACACATGATTATGGGCGGGGGATAAAACATGTCCCTAGATCACCCTCAATATGAAACATAACAAAAATTCTTTGAAACAATAACCAATTCGATGACTAGTCCCCAATAAATGAGGACTCACCACAAACATCGCCCGATAGAAAAGCTTAACTAGCCATGTGGATGAATATGATCTTCAATCTCAATCCCTACATTATGAGATAATGTAGGCAAAAAATATGCATTAGTACGTTGGAATGTACTAAGTATGTACGCAATTCAACACATAGAAAACCATGTTTGTACAAATGACCATTTTAAATAGCATGATAGGAGAAATAGTAAAAATCATAAGTAGTCTTTAAGAAGGATCAATGAATAATAAACCATAAGAGTATCATATAAAGTAAAGATAATATTAGTCATTTAGAACATAAAAAGGACCATACATATGTTGGATAGGAACCATAACTGACAATAAGACCAAGCGAGCCATACCATGGAATCCCAATGTTACCCCTACATCGGAGGAAAGGGGGAGACTACTTGACAAGGTAGACTCCTACATGCCTAAGTGGATCCAGTAAGCAGTTATATGAACCAGGTACTCACCCCTAGTACTTAGACTCGGGTACTCACCTCCAAGCCTTAATATTTTGGGTACTCACCTCTTAGAGATTTGGATATTTACCTCTAATCCCTTTGTTCCTACGGTGGCATGTAGTTCAACAGACATGAGGTTTCTACTAGGGTTTTTGGTAGGGCCCTCACCTCAAGTCCCCTTGATGCTAAGTCAAATTCCATGGAATATATATATATATATATATATATATATATATATATATATATATATATATATATATATATATATCTACCATAGAAATCATAATTGACATATATCATAGTCATGATCATAGGTTTGAAAATCATAGAGTAGCTCATTTTCATAACTTAAGTGCAATGCGGGTATTGTCCTTCCACATCACAAATCATACACACATAGTCATATCATTAGGCCTTAAGGCACCACATTGGACCCTAAGTCACCCTTTCCATAATTTGCATGAAAATCATCATTCAAAACATACTTATAGTCCATGATCATAGTTCAAATACATAATCATAATTCATACTTGGAAATTAATGATCATAACTTATACTTGAAATTATGGTAAGGCATGAATGCATGATCAATTTATACTCATAATTTACATCATGAACCCTAGAAATCAAAATAGGAGAATTCATGAAAAAACTCTTCAATTTAATGCAATAACCATCAATTTATATCAAAATAGACTCATGATCATACTTTGAATCATAATTCATGCAATAAGAGTAGAAATCATAAGACCCATAAAATACCATACTTTAATTTGATAGAAAATCTTAAGAAATTTATTGGGCTTCATTGATGAAAGAACCAATGAATCAAACCCACATACCTTAAGTGAGAACACCAATTAATTTGGAAGAACTTGAGAATTTTGATGGAGAGCTTGAGTGAATTTACTTGAAGTCTTCAATGGAGCCCTTGAGAGTCTTTTGTAGAGAGAGAAATATTTGAGTAGGTGAATTGTAGAAGAATGAATAGAATTAGGGGTTTAGGTTAATTTATAGAGTTGAATTCTTTCCTAAAAACTTCTAGGTTCATTAGCTAATAATTTGGAAAAAGCCTAAAACGCCCTTACTAAAAATTTAACTCATCCAGAAAACTCTTGCCAGGTCCGCCTGTTTTTTTGCAGTTTATTTGAGAAATCTATCTTTTGATCTACGGGTCCTAAAAATTCACCGAGACTATTTTCCTGCAGGTTTTGACCCCCTGATCGATATTCCGAACTCGGATTTTTCAAAAAAATTGAGGCACCCTTAAGGCACTTGTGAGCATTTTGAGGGATGTTACAATATCTCCCCCTTGGGAACATTCGTCCTCGAATGAGATTCAAATAATATGGGAAGGACATGAAAAAAGGACTAACAACCGAACATGATTATGAGGACACTTCGAAAGATACATAGAACATGTAAGCTTCATACTTAACATAAGACATAGTCTTTGAGAAAAAATCATTTTTATGAATCATGCATGCATTTGAATGACATATGGAGCTGAAATATATGAGTTTAATAGATTTGATCATGAAGAACTTAGTACATTTAGGATCGAGTGAAAGGAAAGAGATATGGATAACGCTTCATCATGTCCGATTTTGCTTCCCACGTAGCAATCTCTAGTTGTTGATTCCTCCATAATACTTTGACGGATACAACATCTTTATTTCTTAACCTCTTCACTTGTCGGTCTAAAATCTCAATCGGGATCTCCTCATAAGTCAAACTCTCTTCAACACACACATTCTCTATTAGAACAATAGAATTTGGATCACCCACAAACTTTCTCAACACTGACACATATACCTTACGCTACTACACCTCTATAGGAAAATTTATCTCAAGAGTACTACTCCTTACTACCCATATTCCACAAACCTCAAAACCTAATAAGGAAACACACAATACACATACATTCACCCATATGCCATTACCGCTACATTCAAACCTAGTTCTATAACAAATCTATTACACTCACTTGGAGTCATCATCAATTAAGAATTTTCGTGTCTATATTAGCATCTCTACAACTACATTTGTATTAACTCCTACTAACGGACACACCAATATAATCTTACCTATATATTGTACATAATAAGATCTATCTAGCTCTTCCTCCATGTCTATAACCTTAAATGGGTTAAGCATGCCAGATTTATCAAAATACAGAATAGCCACTCTCTCTCTCTATCATAACCCCAAACTAGAGCCTTAGGACAAGAAATAAAGCTACCCTTCACTACTGAATCATAACCCTTCCATTATAGAATAGACTGATTTGGGAATTGAAACTTGTCTCAATGAGTTCTACAATCTATAGAAGCATAAGATGTATGCAACCAATCCATACCAATCGTTACCATTTCAAAATGGGAATTCATACTTATCGGATGAAGCACCGCGCTAAGTTTGGGGACCCACAAAGGGGTAGGGCTGAGATTGCCGATAACTATCCTTATCATTCTTAGCAATCCTTGGACAATGCCTCAAATTGTGATCCTTCACACCACAACCAAAACATACACCCAAATCGGCTAGACAATCTCCCGGATAGTACCTTCCACACTTTTGGCATGCGAAAAAACCTTGACCACTATAATTGTCACCTTGATATCTAGGGTTAGGCACCCTATCCTTGTGATACTTAGGCAGTGAAGTATTATCAAAAGATGATCCGTTCTCAATACGGGCCTTCTTAGTTATCCTAGGAACCTCCTTAAGCTTTTCCTCTTCAATTTGCTCGGCATGAGTCATGAGTCTAGAGATATCCATTTCCTTTATTAACATGGCCGTCTTATATTTTTTAACAACCAAATCTGAAACCCCTAATATAAACTTACTCATTCAGGCTCGAGGGTCTAACACCAAGGTCGGAGCATACTTGGACAACTTCATGAAGTTGAGGGAATATTCCTTCACACTCATACTCCCTTACTTCAAGTTAATAAATTCCATCACCTTTGCCTCCCTCAACTCTAAGGGAAAGAAAATATCAAGAAATGCACCCTTAAAACTTTCCCAATCTATAGAACCCTCATTCACTCTTTCGTCCTTCCATTGGTTGTACCACACTTGAGCGACACCCTTGAGTTGGTAGGCTGCCAACTCCACTTTTTCTTCCAAGCTCACTCCCATAATACTCACTATCTTGTAGACCTCATCAATGAACTCTTGAGGATCCTCATTAACCTTTGAGCCATAAAACTCTGGAGGATTCATTCGTGCAAAGTCCCTTACTCTTGAGGCCGGAGTAGGAACATTAAGAGGAGCCATAACCCCTTGGTTGGTCACCACTTGGGCTAGCATAGTAATGGAGGTTCAAAACTTTACATTAGTTGCTTGGTCTGGTAGATGACCATTATCTTGAGGAGAGGGGGAACTTGGGATTTATTAGCATTGTTTCCCCTTGGCGACGGTGGTATTCTTGGAGCATCTTTCTGAAAATCGCAAAGAAAGACTGTTATGGAAAAAACGTCTTATGGTAAACTCTATAGCACGATATGGATCATTAAAAGAAGTGAGAATTCCTAAAATGCCTCATAGCCTCCTACTCATAAGTGTGGCACGCTTCACATCCATGAATAAGTCTCTACTTGACGTAGCATATTGGACACCCTAGGATACTTGAAAAAGAACCGTGTACTCTAATACCATGTTTATCACGACTCGACCTAGGGTCTAGTCATAACAGGACGATCGAAACCCCGAAGGGTCTCCAACTAAGCCTCTTATACATATCTTAAGAATACATAAGGTAAAATAAAAGCAAAAATATCATAAGAGAGTCTAAATCAAGAATAGTAAATGAAGAATGTCACATGACAACATAAACTCGAAATATTTGTCCAACTAGATGCCTCTACACAAGAGTATGGGAGGGGGCTAAGACATATCCCTAACTCAACCTCAATATAAAACATAATAAAAATTCTTTGAAATAATAACCAACTCGATGAATAGTCTCCGATAAATGAGGACTCACCACAAACACCACCGGATAGAAAAGCTTAACTAGCCATGTGGACAAATATATTCTTCAACCTCAATTCTTATATTATGAGACAATGTAGGCAAAAAGTATCCATTAGTACGTTAGAATGTACTAAGTATGTAGGCAATGCAACACATAAAAAACCATATTTATACAAATGACCATTTTAAATAGCATGATAGGAGAAGTAGTAAAAATAATAAGTAGTCCTTAAGAAGCATCAATGCATAATAAACCATAAGAGTATCATATAAAGTAAAGATAGGATTAGTCATTTAGAACATAAAAAGGACCATACATATGTGGGATAGGACCAATAACCGATAATAAGACCACGCGATCTATACCATGAAATCCCAATGTTACCCCTACATCGGAGGAAAGGGGGAGACTACTTGCCAAGGTAGACTCCTACATGCCTAAGTGGATCTACTAAGCGGTTATGTGAACCAGGTACTCACCCTTAGTTCTTAGACTCGGATACTCATCTCCAAGCCTTGATATTTCGGGTACTCACCTCTTAGAGATTTGGGTATTCGCCTCTAATCCCTTTGTTTCTATGGTGGCACGTAGTTCAAGAGACATGAGGTTGCTACTAGGGCTTTTGGTAGGGTCCCCACCTCAAGTTCCCTCGGTGCTAAGTCAAATTCTACAGAATATATATGTAGCATAAAAATCATAATTGACATATATCATAGTCATGATCATAGGTTTGAAAATCATAGAGTAGCTCATTTTCATAACATAAGTGCAATGCGGGTATTGTCTTTCCACATTATAAATCATACATACATAGTTCATATCATTAGGCCTTAAGGCACCACATTGGATCTTAAGTCACCATTTCCATAATTTGCATGAAAATCATCATTCAAAACATACTTATAGTCCATGATCATAATTGAAATACATAATCATAATTCATACTTGGAAATTCATGATCATAGCATATACTTGAAATTAGGGTAAGAAATAATTCCACGATCAATTGACTTGAAAATCATGAAATTGACTTGAAAATATGCATGATCATAAACTTTCTTTCAAATCATACATAATTCATATAGATAATATCATTAGGAAGTATAATTGAAAATACTCATATTTTACATCATGAACCCTAGAAATCAAAATAGGAGAATTCATGAAAAAACTCTTCAATTTAATGCAATAAGCATCAATTTATATCAAAATAGACTCGTGATCATACTTTGAATCATAATTCATGCAATAGGAGTAGAGATCCTAAGACCCATAAAATACCATACTTTAATTTGATAGAAAACCTTGAGAAATTTATTGGGCTTCATTGATGAAATAATCAATGAATCATTACCCACATACCTTAAGTGAGAATACCAATTAATTTGGAAGAACTTGAGATTTTTGATGGAGATCTTGAGTGAATTTACTTGAAGTCTTCAATGGAGCCCTTGAGAGTCTTTTGTAGAGAGAAAAATATATGAGTAGGTAAATTGTAGAAGATTGAATAGAATTAGGGATTTAGGTTAATTTATAGAGTTGAATTAGGTCCTAAAAACATCTAGGTTCATTAGCTAATAATTTGAAAAAAGTCTAAAACACCTTTACTAAAAATTCAACTCGTCTAGAAAACCCTTGCCAGGTCCGCAATGCGGACCTTTCGTTTTTATGCAGTTTCTTTGAAAAATCTATCTTTCGATCTACAGGTCCTAAAAATCCACCAAGACTATTTTCTTGCAGGTCTTGACCCCCTGATCGATATTCCTAACTCGAATTTTCTAAAAAGATTAAGAATAATGCATTGCTTGAGCTTCCTATTTCCAAGGCATCCTTAAGGCACTTGTGATCATTTTGAGGGATGTTACATCAGACTTCCCTTTATTTGAATACTATGCACATACATGCTAACAATCCAACCCATACTTCAAATAATCAACGTGGTGAGTCTAATTTCACACGAATTCAAAATAGCCTCCCGTAATCTAGTATATCCCTAAAAAATATACGTGATTCAATACTACAAACCATTTCAACCCATAATTCAGACCACTACCACATTACCCCAACTAAACTCACAGATAAACTCATGATTAACCCAACAAAGTATTCAAGTTCAAGTAGAAATGTGCATACATAGTCACCCCTACTACAAGCATGTTTTCAACCCAAGATTTGGAACAATACAAACTTTACCCCATTCTCTTTCATAAATCAAACCAACTTCAACACATTACTTTATGCATGTTTAATTAAGAATTCAACACACATTATCCATAACAATCATAATATCCAATTTTTTCTAATCATCAAAAGTAGGGTTAGATTTTAAAAACTTAACCCATAATCAGTTAATCCACAAGAAGTAATTCCTAAGTAATTTTATACGCCCATAAGCATTTCAATCTAAGAGCAATGAAAATCAATCATATTGAGTCAAAACTTAAGGCCCAAGAACTTACATATGTAAATTTCAACCATTTATATTATAAAAGTAGTTCTAGAACACATACCTTGTTGGTGTGATATAGAAACTCAAAAAAATTACCTGAATTGGAAGAGTGTGTCGCGGATTTTCCTTAGAAAAGTGGAGTTTTGAGAGTAGAAGAGAGAAAAATGGTTCAAGTTGAAGAAAAAATGAAGTTGAAAATATCATTTTCGGGGTTTAAAGACTGATTTTGTCGGGTGCACCCATTAAAAATGGGTTAAACCCATCTTTTTAAATGAAAGATTCCGAAAAATACCCCAGGTCTATGACGCAAACTTGTTGCGGACCTTACTGTTTAAAGTGCCAAAGTTACGAACTGCAGTTTGTACTAAAATAAGCCAGGTCCGTGTCAGCGCGCACCTTACTTGGAACTTATTTTCACCAAAAATTTGTTCGAAAACATACTTGGGAAAATTTGAACTGAGATGGAACAAGTCCGCGACGCGGACTTGTTGCGGACCTCACTGTGTAGGCTTTGTCCAAATTCTCTTTTTGTTTTCTTTCATTTTATACACTAAATTAAACACTTAAACAAAATGAAATCCATTATACCTCTAATTAAAAATATTTTACAATATCTCATGGGTTGCCTCCCGTACTGCTTCTGATTTAAAGTTGCGGCATGACTCGGTTGTAGCTTCATTCATTTTTGAGCTCAATTCTTTCTTTCTCACGATCGACATCTTGCCCAAAATAGTGCTTAAAATGCTGGCCATTCATTATGAAGGTGGTCAATTTGGCGCGATTCCATAGTTCCATGGCTCCATATGCCGACATTCGTACCTCTTCAAATGGTCCACTCCATGTTGATCGAAGCTTACCTGGAAAAAGATGAAAACACAAGTTAAAAGGCAGGACCTTTTGACCTAGCTCAAAAGTTTGAGTGACTATATGATTGGCGTGCCATCGCTTTGTCTTCTTTTTATACAACTTTGCATTCTCAGAAGTGTGGAGTCTGAATTCCTCTAATTCATGGAGCTGATCCATACACTTTCTCCCTACCAATTCTGAGTGTAAGTTCAACTTTTTGATTGCCCAATATTCTTGGTGCTCCAGTTCTACCGGCAGATGACATGCTTTTTCGAATACCATATGGTACGGTGAAATATCAATTGGTGTTTTGTATGTAGTCTGGTAGGCCCAGAGCGCTTCATCTAGTTTGATATCCCAATCCTTCCTTATAGCATTTACGGTTTTCTGAAGGATTTACTTTACCTCAAGATTTAATACCTCAACCTGTCCGCTAGTTTGGGGGTGATATGCCATGGCGACCTTGTGCCTGACACCAAATTTTTCTAATAGGTTCTTTATTATTTTATTTATGAAATGCTTATATCCATCACTGATAATAGCCCGTAGAGTGCCAAACCTTGTAAAAATGTGCTTCTTGAGGAAGTGACTTACCACTTTAGAGTCATTTATTGACAATGCAACGACCTTGACCCATTTAGAAATATAATCAACTACCACCAATATTTACTGATTTCCATATGATGATGGGAAGGGACCCATGAAGTCAATTCCCCACACATCAAAGATCTCTACTGCCAGGATGTTATTCAACGACATCTCGTGCCTTTTTGATATTATGCCCAACCTTTGGCATTGATCACAACTCTTCACAAATCATGCAGCATCTTTAAATAAATTAGGCCAAAAGAAACTTGATTGCAATACCTTATGGGTTGTTTGTTCGCCTCCATGATGTCCATCGTGAGCAGACGTATGGCAATTGTGTAGAATTTGTTGAACTTCAGACTCAGGCACATATCTCCTTATCATCTGATCAACACCTTTTTTTAATAAATAAGTTCATCCCATATACAAAACTTTGCTTCATACATTAGCCTTTTCTTTTGTTAGGAGTTTGCTCTTGGGGAAAAAACTCTACTCACAATGTAGTTTACAATATATGCATACCATGGGAGTTCTTATACCTCCATTTCTAATAGTTTCTCATCTAGAAAATCTTCCTTTATCGACTTTTGCTCACCTACATGGGATGAATCCTCTAATCTTAATAGGTGGTCTGCTATTTGATTTTCGCATCACCTTCTATCTTTGATTTTTTTTTTATGGGAACAGACCCTACACGAGGCTCCCACCTCTCATGCACAGTCAGGGGTTGAGAATCACCCCCAAGCCTTAACATAAAATAAAACAGAAAAATACAAGGAGGGGGACATAAACCTTACCTCCGATCCTATGTTGGTTCATAAGTCATCTAACCTATTAAGGTCGGCTAACTCATCCCCGTAGCAAAATGAGCTATCTATAACTAGAAAGCAGTAAACCTATGAGAGGACTCCTCCCGATACAAGTCGACTAAGAAAGCATAAATGAGGGAGACTCTCCCTTTCCATGAGAAGACAAGAAAGTAACCTACACTAGTCCTATTCAACTATGCTATGTACCATACATAGCTAAATTGAGGAAGAACAAGTATATGAACCTTTTATCTCACATGGGGTGAAGAAGCTCTTTTCATCTTTGCCCTTTTTCATCTTGTCGTACCAAGTAAGTCCAAGGGAAGTATACAACAGCATCGCAATCATGATTATCCGCTAAGGAGCATGAAATGAGAGGAAGTATATAGAGCTATAATAACCAGCAATGTTGGAGTTTTTGTTGAGAAAACTAGTGACTGAAGAGCAGCAAATTGTAACTTAACTGCTTGGGTGTCAAGGAGCTCAAAGTAACTTGGAGCTGCTGCAAGAAGGCCCCTACATGAATGGTTGCTGTCTCCCTTTGTTTGATTCTTTGTGGACCTGCACAAGGAAGTAGCCAAGGAAGCAAACCAGTGTGTGGTGGTTCTGTAGTGCCCATTGGAGGGCTCCTCAATTGCAAGTAGATAGAAGTTGAAGATTGTTGGTGTTGGATTATTGTAGTTGTATGGTTGCTGCCGTAGCTTCTGAATTCCAAGGTGCTGTGGTTGGTTGTAACTCCTCTTGTTGATAGTTGCTGCACTGCATAGCTGTGAAGTTGTTGTTGCTTCCAATCAAATTCAGCTTCAGCACTCTATGGCATGATATCTGCAACTACAGCTTCATGGAATTTGTAGCTTCTGATGTTCCAGCAGCCTGCATACACAAATAAACAACCACACAAACAAGAACAATGGCCTCCCAGATTAGACTCCCATAATGAGTGTTGATGGGTTTTGTTGCTGCCAGGAGGTTTAACAGATGGTGCCTTGGATATTGGAGGGTTCTTGTGTGCCTACACAGAATCTAGGAGGGCTGTTGCAGGTGTTGTAGCATGGTAGATATTGGATGCATCTACAAGTGCAACCATGCACTTTGTAATCCCTGCATCTGCAAAGAAAAACAACCCTGTTGCCACTGCTGTTGCTGCAGCTGTAGCCCATCTGTTGCAGGTCTGTCTTGATGTTGATTTATGTTCTAGTGAGTGGTTGTATGCTGAAGTACTTATTCTTGGGGATTGTAGTTGTGTATTGTACCTGTACAAGTAAAAGAACAAGAAGAAAAGTACCTCCAATACTCCTGCACAGCAAACACTGTGCTATGGTTCTGCAGGTCCATTGTGGACTTGTAGTTTGTCCTTGTATACTGCATGTTGTTGGAGTTTTTGTGTGTTGTGGCTTGTAAACATGTACCCAACTGTAACATGCTTTAATGTATCTCCAGATACCTGCAAATGCATAGAGACAAGCCAACAAGACCAAAAACAAATAGACACCAACCTCCTCATTATGCTTACGTCGGCTAATTTTTTCAAGGTCGCTCGACTAATGTTTCCAATTATCCATTTGAGGTGGAACTTCTTGGGCCTTGTAGTTACTGTATTTTCTGTGTTCTTGCAACATTTGGAGGCCTTTTGGACAAGCTAGAAGCTCCAAGTAGTGAATTGCTCCATTTGAAGACTTAAGTCGGCTAACTTTTTCAAGGTCGCTCGACTAACGTCTCCAATTATCCGTTTGGGATAAAACTTCTTGGGATTTGTAATTACAGTACTTTCTATGTATTTGCAACATTTGGAGGCCTGTTTGACAAGCTGGAATCTCCAAGTTGTGGAGTGCTCCATTTGGAGACTTAAGTCGGCTAACGTTTTCAAGGTCGCTCGCCTAACGTCTCCAATTGTCCGTTTGTGATGAAACTTCTTGGACCTTATCCCTATAGTATTTTCTGCAATCCTGCAAAATTTGGAGGCCTTTTGATGTGTCATGATGCATTTGTTGATTTGCTGCTGCTATGGCTCACTTACATTCACTGTTGCTGCTGTAGTGTAGCATATGCAAGTGATGTTGCTGAGATGCTGTAGGTCTATGGTAGGTTGTTGGTCCAAGAATTCCAATCTCAGCTGCTAAAACTCCAATACCAGGCTCAAAGCTTCATGATACCTACACCAGATAAACAAACAAAAGGAAAAATCCCTTTGTTGATTCCTGTGCTGCATCTCTACAACATTCTTGCAGCTCCAAGGCCATCTCCAAGTTATCCGTTAGTTCATTTTGCAGCTGCTGTGCCAAGAAGCAAACCTCACCTGGCTTGTAATTGTTTGTTCCCTTTTTCCAAATCTGCTGGTACCTACACAATCAAGCATGAAAAGAAAAAAGAAACTATCTACTCTAATCTTTACCTCTAGGGGTAGGTTGATTGCTCTAGGAAGGCAATAAACAAGGGAGACTCTCCCCTTTACAAAACTCCTAACTATGAATTTATACATAGGGAGTTCTGTACTACTATTAATGGTATACAATTCAAGGAGGTTGTTTGATCCTCTTCAGTTTTGTCCTCCTAAAATTTGGCATCCCCATTTTGTCTAGGATGTAGTATCCTCTTATTTCCTTAGGAAGTTGTTGAGCACTGCAGAATTGAACCATGTTGTCTACACTGTGGCTATGCTTGGAAAGTGTATCTGCAACAAAGTTAGCTTCCCTATAGATGTGCTTGCATTGAAAGAAATCCAGCATTATGATCAGCTCCTGCAGGTCTGTGATGTAATTCCTGATAGTCCAGGGTGGTGTTGGAGTAGTAAGATCCATCTGATTAATTTAGGTTTCGCATCCTTCTTGTTGAACAAGTACCTGAGGGTTGCATAGTCAGTATAAACAATTACTTTTGTACCTACCATGTAAGAGCAGAATTTATCAAACACATAAACCAATAACAGCATTTCCCTCTCTTTGACCGTGTAGTTGTCCTTAGCAGATTCAAGAATCTTACTGGCATAATAGATAGAGCGAAAAAATTTCTCCTTTCTTTGTCCTAGAACTGCTCCCACAGCTATGTCACTTGCATCACACATCCGCACAAAAGGTAGCTCCCAATTAGGAACTATCAGGATGGGGGCTTCAATCAGCTTCTTCTTCAAGAGTTCAAAGGACTGCAAACATTTATCATCAAAAATAAATTTTACCTCCTTTTCTAACAAGCTTCACATGGGTCTAGCAATCTTTGAAAAATCTTTGATGAATCACCGGGAGAATTTGGCATGACCTAGAAAACTGCAGACACCTTTCACTAAAACCGATCATGGAAGCTTTTCAATCACTTTAATTTAAACATTTTCTACCTCCAAACCATCTTTTGAAATTTTGTGTCCCAACAGAATACCCTTTTTTACCAAGAAATGACATTTCTCCCAATTTAAGATGAGGTTTTTTTTCTCACACTTTGCTAATACTTTCTTTAGATTTTGCAAACAAAGATCAAAAGACTCTAGAAAGACTGAAAAGTCATTCATAAAAATCTCTACAAACTCTTCCACCATATCATGAAATATAGCAATCATGCACCTCTGAAAAGTGGTGGTGTCACGACCCAACCCTATAGGCCGCGATTGGGGTCCGACCTGGACCCCCGTACACGTAATTGTCAAATATAGCCAAATTGAACTATGTGTAATGTGATACTACACCCAAAAACCCCAATGGGTCAAAACATTTTTTTATGTACATGTAGCCTCTTTCATTCATACCATATCATGAAAGGGCACACGATCCGACAAGGCTATCATAACATAAAAACATTTACAACACGCTGTATAGGCATAATTGAGACAACTTATACTTAACCCACATACACGTGACTACAAACCTCTAAGAATAGTAACAGCAACATATGGCAGAACAGGGTCCCCATCGTACCCCTGAATAAAAAACATATACATTGCAGGACCAGTACCCAAAAGCTAGGCTCTGGAACAGTGGAGCACTTCCAACATAGTTGACGAAAATCCTAAGCTAGCGGATCTCCGAAATAAACATCTGTACATGCGGGCATAAAACGAAGTCCCCCGAAGAAAGTGGGTCAGTATGATACATGTACTGAGTATATAAAGCATAAAATATCATAACTGAGACAACAACTGAAATAGGGATGCAGGAGGAAAGTATAACATTTAGTCATCTACCGTACCTGCATCTTATAAAATAATGGCACAATTACTAACATCAAGTACTGTATATGGCCCATTTAGGGACTCGGTGTAACAACTACATTATTTTGTCATCATAAGCACATATGTACCATTAGCATTGTGGAACATACAGCCCAATCCATGTATATAGCAAGTACACGCCAAGGAACAATGGCTCGATCCATATATTATATAATAATATTGAGGAACGACAGCCTGATACGTGTCTCATATAATAATGTCGAGGTACAATGGCCCAATCCATATATCATATAATAATGCTGAGGTATGATGGCCTGATTCGTATATAATATAACATGCCATGGGATGTATGGCCCGATCCCCATATAGCAAAATATGCTGAGGTACGTTTGGCCCGATCCATATATATAATAATGCATATACGTGCACATAAAACTCTATAACATATCAACCATCCCTCAGATATCACCATAAAACATGTTCAAAAGCCCCTAGGTATAGGATCTTACACCTCCCATCACTATTCAACCTATAGAAGGCTCAAGGGTCATAGTTCAACTACTTCAAGGCCCTTATCATTCAAAAGTTAGTACAAGCCATGAGTTACATTTAGAATCTATAAATGGAACTATCTCTAACTCATATCACATATTGTTTCACTTATATTAAGCCATTTCAAGAGAAGGGAGGGATAGGCTACACGTGTAATACTTTTCATCACGTAGAAGACTTAGAAGACCATAACTCAACTATCGCAGGAGTTCTAACATCGAGAAGTGTACATGTAGCCTCTTTCATTCATACCATATCATGAAAGGGCACACAAGCCGACAAGGCTGCCATAACATAAAAACATTTACAACACGTCGTATAGGCACAATTAGGATAACTTACACTTAACCCACATACACATGACTACAGACCTCTAGTAATAGTAACAACAATATATGGGGGGACAGGGTCCCCGCCGTACCCCTGAATAAAAAAATATATACATCGCAAGATCAGTACCTAAAAGATAGGCTCTGGAACAGTGGAGCACTTCCAATATAGTTGAACAAAAATCCTAAGCAGGCGAATCTCTGAAATGAATATCTATACCTACGGGCATGAAATATAGCCTCCCGAAGAAAGGGGGTCAGTACAATACATAAACTGAGTATATAAAGAATAAAATATCATAACTGAGACAACAGCTGAAATAGGGATGTAGGGGATAAGTAAAACATTTAGTCATCTACCGTACCTGCATCTTATAAAATAAAGGCACACATACTATCATCAGGTACTGTATACAACCCGTTCGGGGACTCGGTGTAACAACAACATCATTTTGTCATCATAAGCACATATGTACCATTATAGCTGTGGAACCTATAACCCGATCTATGTATATAGCAAGTACACACCGAGGAACGATGGCCTAATCCACATATCATATAATAATACCGAAGATCGACGGCCTGATCCGTGTCTCATATAATAATGTTGAGGTACGAAAGCCCAATCCATATATCATATAATAATGCAAAGGTATGACAACCTGATTCGTATATAATATAACATGCCGCGGGATGTACGACCCGATCCCCATATAGCAAAATATGCTGAGGTACATTCGGCTCGATCCATATATATTATAATGCATATACGTGTACGTAAAACTCTATAACATATCAACCATCCCTCAGATATCACTATAAAGCATGTTCAAGATCCCCTAGGTATAGGAGCTTACACCTTCCATCACTATTCAGCCTATAGAAGGCTCAAGGGTCGTAGTTCAACTACTTCAAGGGCTTTATCATTCAAAAGTGAGTACAAGTCATGAGTTACATTCAGAATCTATAAATAGAACTATCTCTAAATCATATCACATATCGTTTCACTTACATTAAGCCATTACAAGAGAAGGGAGGGATAGGCATCACGTGTAATAATTTTCATCACGTAGAATACTTACAAGACCATAACTCAACTATCTTAGGAGTTCTAACATCAAGAAGTGAATAAGATTTATGAACCATGCTCGGGGTTCTATGAGTGGAATTATCCCCATATTACATATACCATCCCACTATGGCTAATACATGCCAAGAGAAAAGAAGAGTTAAGCCTTACATACCCTTTTCTTTTTGTCATCTAGGAGACACTAACTCAATTAGCATAGGAGCTCTCACTTCAAGAAGTAGGTAGGAGTCGTGAATCATATTCGAGGATTCATGAGTAAATTTATCCCCATATTTCATATGCTTATCATACATAAGACTAAGACATGCCAGGAGAAAGGAAGGATAGCTTTACATACTCATCATTTCCTAACGTATGGAAGGCTTGAGAAGCCCTAGTTCAATTACTGTAAAAGTGCTTTCATTCAGAGGTAAATGAGGACCGTAAATTAGACTTGGCATTTATGAGTAGATATACCCTCAAGCTCATATCATTCATTACTTAACATGAATATATTCCAAAACAAAAGAGAGACAGGCTTTACATAGTTATGCCAAAACATACCAAGAGAAAGAAGGTGGCTTCACATACCTCTTGTCGATTGCTTTTAACCCGACTTGTCTCGTCGTCCTTTGAACCTATTCAACATGAAGGTAATACTAATATTAATAACCTTTAACTTTCTAGCTTCTAAATACACAACTAAGCACCCATAGGAATCAATTCCTTAATCATCTTTCTTGACTAATCTCGACTAGTCTATTAGTTAGTTAAGAAGTTAACAGAATTTGGGCAGCATTTCCTCTATAACTCACCCTATCCGAACTTCCAATTAACCCCCAAACCTTAGAAGTCATATTAACCACAACAACGACTAGAAAATACATAATTATACCACTTAAATATTACACCAAACAAGTCCCAAACAGCCCGCTAAAACTATGATTCCAAAATACGGTTTTCAATCTTTATTTCGTAAACTCTTAACCACACGAAATGGGATGTGATGTGGCTGCAACCACTAGAACACATGTTTCCAGCCCTGTAACATAAATAAATCGCCTCCAAATACAACACCATGCTAACGACAACACTAGTTAAACTTTAAGCCGACTAGAATACACCAAAACAGTCCCTACACGACTTGCAGCCTCTTTCAGTAGTGAAGTACATATTTTCATGTCTCCAACTCATATTTACACATCCATAACATGATCAAACACTTAACCAAACATGGGAGAAGAGAATCAAGCCATACCTTAACAAACGGCCTCCCAAACTTTGCTAAAAATTACTTCGGAAGCTCCTTAACATGCTGAAAGTTGCGGGCTGTTCACGTCACTTCTTGGCTTCCCCAAATAGTAATTTCACGTTTTTAAACACTGTTATTTAAATGTAGAATACCTTAAATAATTAATTGATGGAATGAAATTATAGGCCCTACCTTATTGCAGCCAAGTCGTAGCTCTCTTCTTTGTTTCTCTCAAGTTCTCTTAACTTTTCTTAAGTAAAAGATGAAGAATGAGAGTATTTTCAGCAACTTACACACATATATATCCTTCTTTGGAGAGGGACATGTGGCATCTCCTAGGGGTGACATGTGGTAGCCCTTAGGATACCACCTCATCCATGCATCCAATCCAAATCTGCCATGTAGCAGCGTGGGGCCCACCTCAAGTAGGTCTGTCACCTACTTGTCACCTACTTGCTTCTTTTCGTAAGTTCGAAATCTAGTTTTTGCTTCTTTTTGTTGGTTCATGGTCTTGTCTTACTTTAAAAATCTATATAATCTTTACTACTTAAGCTCGACGTGTACTCAAGTAGATTAATTTTGTAAGCCATCCAAATTGGTAATTTACGCTAGTAAGTCGGGTTCCATGACTTTTTACTTAGCGTCCAACTCCTTTCACATCTTTCCAAATTTATTTCCAATTATTTGGGATGGCCTCATCCTTCCTTCCTTAGGATTGTTTAGTCACATTATATCCAGCTAGGATTACATGACAACTTTCAAGAAGCTTGAGAACACGTCCCAAGGTACAAAAGTATGGGGTATAACATCCTTCCCCCCTTTAGAACATTCGTCCTCTAATGTTAATTAGTCTCATCAGATCTTATGAGGACTTCAGGAATTCTTTGTAATGGTTGTCATCTATAGACCTTTTATTCATCAATTCAACTAACCCAGGAGTTTAGACTTTTTGTAGACATAGGGAGCATGTACGGATATTTCTTTTCCATCTCTTCTTCAGCCTTCCAAGTCAACTCTTTTTTATTCTTATTTCATCACAAGACTTTGACGGATGCCACATCCCTAGTTTGCAACCTTCTAATCTGCTAATTCATGATGGTGATAGGTTGTTTCTCATAGGATAACCCCTTGTTACGTGGATCTCCTCCACAAGAACTATTCTGGAAGGGTCACTTATACCTTTACAAAACCTTGACATATGAGGGACTAGGTGTACCACTTCTAAATCTGATGGTAGGTCTAACTCATAGGAAGCTCTGTCTATTCTACAAATGATCTGATAAGGACCCACATATCCTGGGCCAAGTTTCCCTTTCTTGTCAAATTTTATTACACCTTTTATCGGTGACTCTTTCAAGCATGCTCAATCCTTAACTTCAAACCTTAAATGTCGATATCAATTATCTGCGTATGACTTATATCGACTCCAAAATCTGCTGAGGCATATATGGGCTTGTCTATTAGTCTGGGGTGAAATATTATACCAAGATTCACCTATATTCCCAATCCCTTCTGGAACAATCTTCAAAAGTTAGACATAAACTAAATTTCCCTATTTGAGAAAATAAATGTGGGAACTTCGTGAAATCTTACTGTTTCCTTAATATATCATCTCTCATAACCCTCAGCTGAGTATGTCTTCCTAACTGAAAGAAAATGGGTTGATTCTGTCAGCCTATCTACCATAACCCATTTGAACTCATGCTTTCATAGAATGCGAGGTCAGCATGCACTATAATCCATATTAACTGCTTTTCATTTCCAAGTCGGGATTTCCATTTCCTGTAATAGGCTACCAGGCTTCTTATGCCCAATGTTTTTTAAGTTATCATACAATTTCTCTTACCCCAACTTACAACACTCCAGGCGTATTCTACTGTGCCTTTACTCAGCTCTTCTTTCTAGTTCTCTTGCCCCACATCATATTGCAATATTTACACGAACCTGAGTAGGTACTTAGATCAGCCTAGAAAATGCCTTAGCGTTGCCCCATTAGTCTTCATGCAGGCTCTATATTATCTCTTACCTCCTTCGGTTGATGTCAAGGCTCACTATGGCTTGTGCCCTCAATACTAGTCATGTCTCAATAGTTTTGCCTCAAGCCATCTTATACTTTCCTTTGATGTATCCAAAATATAGAAATCACCCTGTTGTTATTGAATTCTTATTGTTTTTATCAAGTAACCACTTGATCTCACCCTTAACAAACCAACGTTCGTAGGTTGCATAACTATTCTTGTACAATTTGTACCAAGTGCGTTCCATTCTAATCATAGTCTTTCTTTTTCTTAGCATATTCTACTTTACACATTTCATTTTCATTACCATTTGATCTTTTATTCTGAACTTTTCCTATAAATATGTGTAAGTCTTTCTCCTTCATTTTCTATTTGCTTTCATGTTCTCCACAAACCTCATCATATCCTTTAGTTACTTCCTTACTAGGCTTTACTTATTTTCATAATAATCCTCATTATATTCACGTGATATCCTACTCGCATTCAGTTCCTTAGTATAATACCTCTTAACCTTTTTTGCAATTCCTACTATGGGTTAATTAGGCTCGGTGAGGTAAACGCACTTAACCTTTGTCTAAATCATCCCTTAGTCTTACCAGTATTTTCCAGATTCTTTTTCCATGCCACTATTGACCTCCTTATTACTATTACCATCACTTCAGTCATTAACTTATTTCTCAAGGTCAGCCATACTCTTAGTTTAATAACATCTCATTCTTATTATGGGCACGACCTTTCAAAATATACTACAACCCTATATTTCATTCTCTCTTTATTTTTAGGAAATTTTAGGCAGAGTTTCCTTTGTATTTCTCCCTATCTCAACACCTGCACACAGAAAATACCAATAATTCCTCACAGGGAACACATGTATATATTCATATCATATCATATCGCAGCCACACAGGGCGCTCAATATCAACAGTATAAAACTAAACTTACCTTGTATGTCCACTCGAACTGCACCTGTTGCATTTTCCTGTCTATTTTTCTTTCCACTTTAAATTTACATGTCAATCGTACTTCAGTACCTTACCTTCCATATATCTTTCGTGCCTCTACTTACCAGCGTGCTCTGTAACTTCCAAAACCGTCAGTTACTTCTTCTATCAATGTTGTCCTTCTGCTAAAAACATAGGTTAGTATGAGGAATTTCATTCCTTATGACTTGGCTCTATCGCACGATCTTAGATATGAAAGAAAGGTAGTATCCTAAATGTCCTGTAGCCTCTTGTTTATAGATGTGGTGTACAACACATCGATAAACAAGACTATACTAGATATGGTTTGTAGACATTCCAAGGACGAACTGCTTTGATACCACTTCTATCATGACCCAACCTCGTAGGCTGTGACTGGGGCCCGACCTGGACCCCCATATACATAACTGTCAAATATAGCCAAATTGAACTATGCATAATGTGATACTACACCCAAAAACCCCAATAGGTTAAAAAAAAAATTTCATGTATATGTAGCCTCTTTCATTTATACCATATCATGAAAGGGCACAAGAGCCGACAAGACTACCATAACACAAAAATATTTACAACACATCAAATAGGCACAATTGAGAAAACTTACACTTAACCCATATATACGTGACTACAGACCTCTAAGAATAGTAACAATAATATATGGCGGGACAGGGCCCCGCCATACTTCTGAATAAAAAAATATATACATCGCAGTACCAGTACCCAAAAGCTAGGCTCTAGAATAGTGGACATAGCTGAGCAGAAATCCTAAGCTAACAGATCTCCGAAATAAATATCTGTACCTGCGGGCATGAAACGCAGCCCCCTGAAGAAAGAGGGTCAGTACGATACATGTACTGGGTATATAAAGCATAAAATATCATAACTGAGACAACAACTGAAATAGGGATGCAGGGGAAAGTATAACATTTAGTTATCCACCGTACCTGCATCTTATAAAATAAAGGCACATATACTATCATCACATAATGTATACGGCCCGTTTGGAGACTCGGTGTAACAATTACATCATTTTGTCATTATATGCACATATGTACCATTAGCATTGTGTAACGTACAGCCCGATCCATATATATAGCAGGTACACGCAGAAGAACGATGGCCCAATCCACATATCGTATAATAATGTCGAGGAATGATGGCCCGATCTGTGTCTCATATAATAATGCCGAGGTACGATGGCTCAATCCGTATATTGTATAATAATGCTGAGGTATGACGGCCCAATTTATATATAATATAATATGTCATAGGACGTACGGCCCGATCCCCATACAACAAAATATGCTGAGGTACATTTGGCCTGATCCATATATATATTATAATGCATATACGTGCATGTAAAACTCTGTAACATATCAACCATCCCTCAAATATCACCATAAAGCATGTTCAAGAGCCCCTAGGTGTAGGAGCTTACACCTGCCATCACTATTCATCCTATAGAAGGCTCAAGGGTCATAGTTCAACTACTTCAAGGCCCTTATCATTCAAAAGTGAGTACAAGTCATGAGTTACATCCAAAATCTATAAATGGAACTATCTCTAACTCATATCACATATCGTTTCACTTACATTAAGTCATTACAAGAGAAGGGAGGTATAGGCTTCACGTGTAATACTTTTCATCACGTAGAAGACATACAAGAACATAACTCAACTATTGCAGGAGTTCTAACATCGAGAAGTGAATAAGATTTATGAATCATGCTCGGGGTTCTATGAGTGGAATTATCCCCACATTACATATACCATACACCTATGGCTAATAATTGCCAAGAGAAAAGAAGAGTTAAGCCTTACATACCCTCTGCTTTTCGTCATCTAGGAGACAGTGAGAGACACTAACTTAGTTAGCATAGGAGCTCTCACTTCAAGAAGTAGGTAGGAGTCGTGAATCATATTCGAGGCTTCATGAGTAAATTTGTCCCCACATTTCATATGCTTATCATACTTAAGACTAAGACATGCCAGGATAAAGGAAGGATATCTTTACATACTCATCATTTTCTAATGTATGGAAGGCTTGAGAAGCCCTAGTTCAATTACTGTAAAAGTTCTTTCATTCAGAGGTAAATGAGGACCGTAAATTACATTTGGCATTTATGAGTAGATATACCCTCAAGCTCATATCATTCATTACTTAACGTGAAGACATGCCAAAAGAAAAGAGAGACAGGCTTTACATAGTTATGCCAAAAACATACCAAGAGAAAGAAGGTGGCTTCACATACCTCTTGTTGATTGCTTTTAACCCGACTTGTCTCGTCGTCCTTTGAACCTATTCAATACGAAGGTAATACTAATATTAATAACCTTTAACTTTCCAGCTTCTAAACCCACAACTAAGCACCCATAGGAATAAATTCCTTAATTGCCTTTCTTGACTAGTCTCGACTAGTCTATTAGTTAATTAAGAAGTTAACGGAATTCGAACAGTATTTCCTCTATAACTCGCCCTATCCGAACTTACAATTAACCCCCAAACCTTAGCAGCCATATTAACCATAAAAACCTGCAGCCAATACACAATTATACCACTTCAATATTACACGAAACAAGTCCCAAACAGCCCGCTAAAACTACGACTCCAAAATACGGTTTTCAATCTTTATTTCGTAAAATCTTAACCACACGAAATGGGATAGGATGTGGCTGAAACCACCAGCACTTATACCTATATTTAGACATGTTTCCATCCCTGAAACATAAATAAATCACCTTCAAACATGATACCATGCTAACGACAACACTAGTTAAACTTTAAGCCGACTAGAATATACCAAAACAGTCCCTACACGACCTGCAGCCTCCTTCAGCAGTGACGTACATATTTTCACGTCTCCAACTTATATTTACACATATATAACATGCTAAAACACTTACCCAAATGTGGGAGAATAGAATCAAGCCATACCTTAACAAACGACCTCCCAAACTTTGCTGAAAATTACTTCAGAAGCTCCTTAACATGCTAAAAGTTGCGGGCTGTTCACATCACTTCTTGGCTGCCCCAAATAGTAATTTCACATTGTTAAACACCATTATTTAACCATAGGATAGCTTAAATAATTAATTCATGGAATAAAAATGGAGGCCCTACCTTGTTGCAGCCAAGTCGTAGCTCTCTCCTTTGTTTCTCTCAAGTTCTGTCAACTTTTCTTAAGTAAACGATGAAGAATGAGAGTATTTTCAACAACTTACACACATATATATCCTTCTTTGGAGAGGGACATGTGGCAGCCCCTAGGGGTGACATGTGGAAACCCCCCTAGGGGTGACACATGGTAACCCCGTAGGGCGCCATCTCATCCATGCATCCAATCCAAAGCCGCCATGTGGAAGCATGGGGCCCACCTAAAGTAGGTGTGTCACCTACTTGGTCCAAGTAGGTGCATCACCTACTTGTCACCTACTTGCTACTTTTCGTAAGTTTAGAATCTAGTTTTTGCTCCTTTTCATGGGTTCGTGGTCTCATCTCACTTTTAGAATCTATATAATCTTTGCTACTTAAGCTCGACGTGTACTCAAGTAGCTTAATTTTGTAAGCCATCCAAGTTTTTAATTTATGTGAGTAAGTTGGGTTCCACGACTTTTTACTTAGCCTCCAACTCCGTTCACATCTTTCCAAATTTATTTCCAATTATTTGGGATGGCCTCATCCTCCCTTCCTTAGGATTTTTTAGTCACATTGTAGCCTGCTAGGATCACATGAAAACTTTCAAGAAGCTTGAGAACATATCCCAAGGTACAAAAGTATGGGGTATAATAGGTGGGAGCATTGCAAAGGCCAAATGGCATATGCTTAAATATATATGTTCCATATGGGCATGTGAACGTTGTCTTTTCCTGGTTTTCTGGTGCAATGGTAATCTGATTGTAACCCGAGTATTCATCCAAGAAATAATAGTATTCTTAAAGTGCTAACTTGTCAAGCATTTGGTCAATAAAAGGTATATGGTAGTAATCTTTCCTTATGACATCATTCAATTTTCTGTTGTCCATGCATATACGCCACCCAGTTACTGTTCTTGTAGGAATTAACTCATTTTTCTCATTAGTCACCACAAGCATTCCCCCTTTCTTTGGTACACATTGAAATAGGCTTACCCACTTACTGTTAGAGATTGAGTATATTATGCCTGCATCTAGCGATTTAATAATCTCTTTCTTCACCACCTCTTTCATGATAGGGTTCAACAGGCATTGTGGTTGTGCACTATCCTTATGTCCTTCTTCCATGAAAATCCTATGCATGCACAAAGCGGGGCTGATACCAAGAAGATTAGCCATTTGCCATCCAATTGCCTTCTTGTGCCTTTTTAATACCTCAAGTGTTGTTGTGACCTTCACCTTAGACAAAGCAGGTGAAAGAATTATAGGTAAGGTATTATTCACTCGAATAAAAGCATACTTGAGATGTGCTAGAAATTGCTTCAACTCCAAGTTAGGAGCTTCTTCTAGAGATGGCTTGGGTAAAGGACCCAATTCTCTATTCAAAGGTTCCATATTCTTTTTCCACATGCTGACATTTGGCATATCAAGCACAGTAGCTAACTCTTTATCTTTCATGTCCTTTTTAATATCTTGACCCATCATGACTCTTTTCAAAGGATCTTTTGTTAAAATATATTGAGCTGAGACTTCCTCATCGATGACAATTATAACAGACAACTCTTCATAGACTGCAAGCAACTTCAGTTCCTGATATACATCGAACACCTCTACTTTTCCATATGCTCTCATAGTCAGTCTACCTACAGCCACATCAATAAGTGCACCGCCTGTTGTTAATAATGGACTCCCCAAGATAAAAGGAACATCTAGGTCAGGCTAAAAATCTAATACAACAAAATCAACAGGAAAGATGAGGGATCCCACTTAAACTTACACATCCTCAATAATACCATCAGATATAGCTACAGAACGATCAGCTAACTGAAGAAAAATGGTGATTTCTTTCAGTTCTCCCAGACCTAATTTCTTTAGCATAGATCTAGGCATCAAGTTTATACTAGCACCTAGATCATAGAGACCTCTTGCATTACTATACTTACCAATGGTTATTTTTACCGTGAAACTACCTGAATCTTTTTATTTAGCTGGAAGCTTAACTTTGTTCAAGATTCTTGAACTACACTCTTCAGTGAGTGTCACTGTTTCAAATTCAGCTAACTTGCTCTTGTTGGACAAATATCTTTGACAAACTTGGCATATTTTGGAATGCCTGCAACACATCAATCAAAGGTAAGTTAATTTATACCTGTTTAAGCATGTCTATGAATTTTTGAAAACATTCCTCTTTTTTCTTTTTAAATTTTTGTGGGAATGGGGGAGGTAGTTTTATTTTTTGCTCTTGCTCCATCTGTGGTCAGCTAGATTCACTAGCTTCAATCTCTACAGTGTTACCTTTGCTTTGTGGCACTAGCTCAATTAATGCTCGTCCACTTGGTGTGCTTACATCATTTACCAGTTTAGGGTTTGGATCAGTGTTACCTGATAAACCACCTTGCAAGCGAGAATTTTGAGCACTTGCTAGCTGTTCCACTTGTTTCTCTAAATTTTGAGTAGTGATTTGGTATTGACGAACATCTGTAGCTAGCTTATCTTGATCATTCTTGAGTTTTTGAAGCATGTCTTCCACACCTATGTTTTCTACACTACTTGATTATTGGTTACTCTAGTCTTGCTGGTTGTAGTGCTGGCCTCTCCCTTGTGGTCTATATTGACTGTGACCTTGATTGTGGTACTGCTTCCCACTTCCTTGTGGTCTGAATTATATTTTTCCTTGATGTTGTTTTTGCTGATTTCCACCCCATGAGAAGTTCGGATGGTTTCTCTAGTTTAGGTTGTAAGTATTTCCATAGTTCTGATTACCTCCACCCTTAGGAGCATTACCCACGAAATTAACTGACTCAGGATTAGCCCCACAGTATTCTGCCACATGTTCACAACTGCTACACACCTCACACCGCATGTGTTGTTGCTGAACCATATTCACTAGAGCTTGCTATTGTCCTTTTGCTAAAGTGTTGAAATGCATTGTCATCATATTTTGCATTGCTGTAATCTGTGTCGTCAATGCTATCACTGCATCAACTTCTAACATGCCTTCTTGTTTTTGAACCACAAGTCTAGATTTTCCTCCATTCCACTTAAGATTTTCCTGAGATATGCGATTAAGCAATGTGTAGAGTTCATCATATATTTTCTCTAGTGCCTGTCCACCTACTGTAGAGTCAAGACGAATTTTGATGTTGGGTTTTAACCCTTATATGAAGGTATGGACCAATACCTCATTAGCTTTATGATGGTGAAGACAACTAATGAGTAGAGATTTAAACATATCCCAAGAGTGGTACATATTTTCTTCATATTTTTGTTTAAAGCTTAAAATTTCAGTCCTCAACTTAGTTTTCTTCCCCGAAGGGAAGAACTTGATAAGAAACTTGCGAGCAAATCATTCCATAAAGTGATGAAATTTAGTGGTTCAGACTTTAACCACCTCTTAGCTTCCCCCAACAAAGAAAAGGGAAATAATGTTAACCTCACATAGTCAAGAGATACCCCATTAGGCATATAAGTATCGTTGATCTCCAAGAAGTTCGGGATGTGAACTTGAGGATCTTCATGAGAAAAATCTGTAAACTGCCCATTAGAGTGCAACAGCTACACCATATTTTGTTTCAGTTCAAATCTTCCTCCAGTGGGTGGTTTTTGAATGTTAGAGGTGACATTCGATGTGAATGGGATTGCCACATCACGTATTTTCTTGGCTTCCATCTCCACATGGATCTCTACAGAAACTTCTTTAGTATCACCCAGATTTACCTGTGGTATGGGATATAGAGCAACGGATCTCCTTCTTTGCTGATGTAGAAATCTTTCAAGCTCAACTAACAGTTCTACAATGTTTCCACTTCTGTCTAGTGTGCCTTTGTGAGTATTCTTGTCAGAAATAATAGCTAAGATAAGGTGGTTAACACCAAAACAAATAATAAAGAAACTTCACAAATAAAACTATCGCCAGATTAAACAATGTTCCCCAGCAACAACGCCAAAAACTTGTTGCGTTCAAATGCACATGCAAGTGTACGCGGTCTCAAAATTAATATAATGACCCTCTTTAATAGTCGGATATCGAACCCACAAGAAAATATAATTAGGCGTTAGTTAGCTTTTCAATGATTCAAATTATTCATGCATGTTTTCAAAGGGTTTAGTTCATTTATATAAAAGGGCAGCCCGGTGCACTAAAGCTTCTGCTATGCACGGAGTCCGGAGAAGGGCCTGACCACAAGGGTCTATTGTACGCAGCCTTACCTTGCATTTCTTCCGAGGCTATTTCCAAAGCTTGAACCCATGACCTCCTGGTCACATGGCAACAACTTTACAGTTACTTCAAGGCTCCCCTTCAGTTAATTTATATATATAAAAATAATTATACCAATACGATATGAGAAAATGATTGAACTATATTAGAGAAATTTTATCGATTTAAAGAAGAGTCTCAGGGTTGTAGCACTCAAATATTTCTAGTCTAAACTCCTTTACCTTGGTATTCAATAGGTTTTCGATTACTGGTTTACATGATTGATTTTACAATTATGATCTTTCGGGCCTCTAATTGCCTACTCTTGTTGACAACTTAACTACATCGTTGAGCGGGGATAAGCATAAAACAACAAAAATGCATTAATCATCATGTTTAGTAACTAAACATGGTGTATAGATATGTTTCACGGTCATTCTATACATGAATTATTCTAGGCAATTCTAGGACAAACATGCTCCTTATATTCTAGTGTTCTATCCCCTTTCTATCTTCTGAGTTCTGGGTTGACAAACAATTTGGTCTAATGGTGATCAAGTATTAAAATAAACAAAACAAGAATATAAGAGTAATCACATACAAAAACCCATTTTCAACCAAAAAAATCAAGATTCAAACCTTCATGTTTTGGCTACAACCCAAGAACAAGGGGATTTAGCCACTCATAATTTGTAACTTAATTACATAAATCATTACTAACATAAAAAATTTAATTCAAATAAAACAAAAGAAGAAAAAATCATCAAAAGTAGTTCTTCCTTCGTCTTCTTCAATCCTTTCCCGACAATCTGATCTTCTTTCTAATAAAGTATGTAAAGGTGCTATTTATAGCACCAAAAATACGGAATTAAAGTAGGCGCATTGAAGTCCGCGACATGGACTTGGTTCATTTCAGTGCAATTTTTCATTTTCTGTGGCGGCAGAAATTTATTCTATCCAGAACCGTGGACCTGACGCGCACCATACTGTTAAGTCGAATAAATTTCAAGTTTTGAATTTATTCACTGAAGCTCAAGTCCGCGACGTGGACATACTTCTTTATAATGCAATATTTTCACATTTTGTTCCCAACTTCTCTTTTGAGCTCCACTTTCATTCCGACCATGCTTTGAATGTCCATTCTTTCTCAATTATCCCTGAAAGTGTCTAATCATATTGGTTGGTTACAACAATACACAAATATGCAAAAATATGAACTAAACTATAGGAAATTGCTCTTAACTTGACTAATGAATTATGAATTTTATGTGCTATTGGACACATAAATATACCCAAGATCAGATAACAATTAATTATACAAATACAAATGTTGAACCTGATACAACATTAATACAATTGCATTTGCTAATAAAATTTATTCATTAATACAAATTATATTCGGATATATATATATATATATATATATATATATATATATATATATATATATATATATATATTATGTTGTTGTACTTCCTCCTTTTCGTTTTTGTTTGTCGATTTTGACATATTAATACTTTGATTGTGTCAATCTAGCCAATAAGGATACAAATGCCATTTTATCTCGTTTAGCAATTAGCAGTATCCTTAAAATATTAAGTACGCATTTCATTGCATTATGTTATGGAAAACTTACATAAATACACTATATTAAAAAAATATTTACTACTTATAGCAATAATAGTTTTTTTACTGGTCACTTATAATACATTTATAATACAATTTTAATACATATAAAACTCTTATGATACAAGTTTTATTCATGGATAATATATTTATCACACTTTAATACACTTATAATATATTGTGTCAATTTCTTACCAAACAATATAATATATTTTAGAACACTTATAATACATTTATATTGCATGCATAATTCACTTTAATACATGACAGATACATCACAATATTGCTATGTATTGCTATAGATGATAATAAATAAAAAGTATCACTAAAATTAATAATTATTTATTAAAAAATATTTTTCCTTGTATTTTTTCTTATGTTATATGGTATATTAGTGGCGAAACTCCGTGCTTTGCACGACCTAATATTTATTTATGAAATTATTATTTTTAAAATAGTATTGATTAAATAATTTTTATCTAAAATAAATTTATATATATATAGTAAATCATCTCGTTATGTGCACAATGAATACCTACAAATATTATAACACTGAAAATTTTAAGTGGCTTTGATTAAAAATAATATTAAAATTTTAATATAAAATAAGTTATATAATTGTGTGGTATTAAATTATTAATCAAAATTAAGTTATATAGATGTATTTGTATGATAGTAAATCATCTTATTAAGTGTAAAATTAATTTCTATAAATATGATTAATGTTGAAAATTTTAAGTAGTGTTGATTAATTTTTATCTTGACATAAATTATATATATTTATGTGATAGTAAATCATCATTTTTTTTGTTTTGAAAAAAATCTAATATTGGAGTGGAGCCAAGATCTTGATATTACTATGAAGTCTCAAAGAAAATTTACTTCAAATAAATTAACTCCAAATTTCCTAAAATGCTATATATATTTGTGTGGTTATAATAAATTATCTTTTTTTTTGGAAATATCTAATATTGGTGTGGGGCCAAGAGCTTGACACAACTATGAAGTCTCAAAGAAAATTCAATTAAAATAAATTAACTCCAAATTTCCTAAAATGCCCCTTCTACTAAATCTCAAGGAAATGTTACACAAATAAAATAAGAGATAAGTGTTAACAACACAATTAAACTATCACATCTTTTTGAGTTTCATACCCAAACTATTAGAAGTGTGAGTTTCATACCTAAACTATAGCTTATTAGTTTAAAAAACACACCTCAATAATACACTCTCTTTTATCTGAAAAACTCTTGTCACATGGCATTTTATATGAATAAAATATTTCACCTTAATAAAATAAATTAAACTTTTAAAGTGTTACTATCCAAAAAAATATATTTTTTAAAATTAAAATTAAAAATATTTTTCTCACCCAACTCTACTACCTCCCCCCTCCCCCCTTCTCCCACCCCACCCCACCCCACCGCCCAACAATCCCCCACCCTTATATTTTTTTAAAATTTATTTATTTATAAAATACTTTTGAAAAATTCAGACATTACCTTCTCCCCTAATCCTTCTTAAAAAAATTGATATTATTTTTATTTTTTTAAAAAATAAATTAAAATTCTACCTACCCCATCTAACCTCTGCTCCTAATTTTTTAAAATATTTTTCTCATTTTGTGTTAGATATTTACATTTTTTTTTTTCTATTTGTATACTGAATATAACAAAAATAAATTTTATTTTTAAAAAAATCTTGCGGCAAGTGTGTGTGTGTGTATATATATATATATATATATATATATATATATATATATAGATAAACACAAAACAAGAAAAAAATTTAAAATGAAGGATTAGGTGGGTGAGAAAGAATTATTTCTTTTAAAAAATTAAAACAATATCTAAATTATTGGGGGGGGGGGAGATGAAGTAAGAATTTCTTTTAAATTTTTTACAAAGAAAATTAAAAAATAAATTTAAAATTTAGTGGGTGGGAGCAGGGTACGGTGAGAGAAAGTGGTGGATGGTAAGAAAAATATTTATATTTTATTTTATAGTATTTTTGGGGGGATAGTAATACTTTAATATTTAACTTTAACTAATACTAATAATTTATTTAATTTTTTTCAATGTGAAATGTTTTGTCCATGTAGAATGTGATGTAACTATTTTTTTATAAATAAAACAGAGAGTGTAGTACACACACTATAAAAAGAATATAATAAAAGAGAGATATGTGTTTCTCAAACTAATAAATAATAGTTTATGTATGAAACTCACACAACCAATAGTTTAGGTATGAAATTCAAAAAATATAATAGTTCAAATATGTTTTTGACACTCATATCATAAAATAACTCCAATTTTCTATATTGTTCCTATAACTATCGGAAGTTGCTCAGTTATTGCCCTATGTATAAGTAGTAATATATACTCTGCAAATTTTTTCATTAAGTAATCTTTTCAATATACTGTAAAATGCGATTTGACAACATTAATGTTTTATTTACATATTTTATGAAAATTTACAAACTGTAAAAAAGTTGAATAGGATATTTTCTTGTATTTCTCCTCAATATGTACAACCACATATAGAAAAAATAACAAAGAATCAAAAGTATATTCCTGTATATTTGTCTACATCTAATTGGATTAAAATCTAACAAATTAACCAAATTGTATTTGTTGATCACGTGACCTCCTCCTTGGTTGTTTCTAATGTGTAGATAGGATTATGTCCAACACAAGATGATCAAATGGATGTAATGCCAGGTGTCTTGTTTGTGAGCAAACCTAAGACAACTAGTGAAATTTGAAAATGAGACTTGGAATTCTTGTTTATTGTTGTCACGATCCTAATTCGGATGTGATGACATCTGTCCTTTCTCACCGGAGAAGTTAGTCTAAAATCCAATATTTACAAAAAAGTACAGCGGAAACAATTTAAATAAGTAAATAATAAACAAAAGCGAAAGTCTTTCAACTTAAATACCCCCAAAGATTTGATTGTCACATGTACAAGCCACTAAAATAACAAGACGGAAATAAAATCACAAGTCTCAATATATCTTCAACTCTCAAACAAATTAAAGAATAAAAATACACGAAGTGCGAGAGTTCGCTGAATATCAATAGCTACCTCTCTCAACTCCCAGAAGCCTCGAATGATCAGAAAAAATGGTGATCAAAGTTCAAGCTCAGAACCTAAACAAGTGTAGAAGCAAGAGTGATTACCAAACAACACGGTACCCAACGAGCTAACTAGAAAAACTAAGTAAATCTAAAAGGATTCACGAACTCCTTTCCAACCCAACCGAACCTCCAAACTAAAACCTGCACAGAAAATTCAGCCCAACCTAATAGTTCATGCCAAACAGTTCAATAAGGTTTAAATCACAACTCAATTATCACAAGATATATCGTACAAATCTCACAAGTCACAAATAGCCATCAAATTGCCAACACACATATGCAGAATATGTATATGTACACTCAATGATTATGCATGTGTGCAATTGCCGGGAAAGACCTCAACATAATAAAATTTGACCAGAAATGACATCAGTCTCATAATCTCTGATCGAAAATGACCTCCGTCCCACAACCTTGCCGAAAATGACCTCGGCAATATAATCCCACTGGAAATGACCTTGGCAATATAATTCCGCTGAAAATGACCTCGGGAATATCATATCTCTGACCAAAAAAGACCTCGGTCTCACAATCATATACCTCTCATCACTGTGTTTTAGAACTAATGCAAACAACATTCTCAACAAGTAATGAGGAATAATCAATTCAGACAATCCGCAATCAAAATCACACTATCAAGTATTTCATGAAATACACATAGATATCTAGATTATGTCATGTGATACTCAATATTCAAAAATATCACACATCATCTTTTATTAACCTCGTCTATTTACTTTAGATTAGTTCATATCACAATTAAATGTGTAACCTCATCCCCATTATGCCCCAACACATATAAAATGGGATATTCGAGAATTGTAAGAGATTCTCAGAGTTTTAAGAATTCACTTGCCTTAACCAAGACGTGATCAATCAATCCATGTGAGCCTTTCCCTTCCGATTATACTTTGAATCGCCACAATCTATTCAAATATTTCTTCACAATTAAAAACCAAGTCTAACAATACTAAGAACGCGAAATTCAATTAAAAAGGGGTCAAAGGCTCAAAATTTAACTTCAAAAAATGGGGGTCTAAATTTAGGTATTTCTACGTGAAAACATTCCTTGGAGTATTAGGAATCGATTGTTGAAAACTGTTTTGAAAATGGGGTTGAAATCAGGTCACAATCATCCTTAAAAAGAATTTTTCATGTTCTTAAAGAAACCTCAAATTTGGGGTCCAAAATCCTCAATTTGAAATCGAAATCATGATAAAATGGATGGGTAACATAAATTCTTGGTCAAGAACACTTACCAATCACCAACACAAGAAATCCCGCATCAAAATTTGTCTATTCGAGCTCCCAAGGTCTAAAATGGGGAAAAGGACTAAACTCCAACCTTAAACCCCTCTCAGATGTCGCTTAAGTGGCTAGGGGTTTGCTTAAGCAGACCTCGCTTTCGCGACCCCCTCCCCTTCGCTAAAGTATTAGCTCAGTCGCTTTCACAACTCCTCAACCAAGTGCTGACCTTCGTTTTCGCAAAGGGATTCTCGCTTAAGCTGTAATGACCCATTAGGTCATTTCGAGGATGAATTCTCCTCCTTTTATAAAAGAAACTTTCCATAAATTTTTAATGGTTTATTTGGACTATTCGATAACTACGGTTATCTTGTTGAGGAGTAACTTTAGATAACTAATTTAATTGGTAGGCTAAAATGATAATGTAGTTAATATATTATACCACTTGTCCCATATTTATTAAAATAAGTAGTAGAGTTTTTCACTTTTAGTACATAATTAATTAGAAGAGAAAAGTTAAAGAGATTAAGCGAGAATCTTACCTGTGTGGCTTGAACGACGGAAGAGAAACACTACAAAGAAAGAGAGAACAATCAGGTAAGATTATAGTTAGGGTCATATTAGTATTCTACAACAACAATAACAACCCAGTGAAATTCCACAATGTGGGGTCTGGAGAGGGTAGAGTGTATGTAGACCTTACTCCTACCAAGGTAGGACGGTTGTTTCCTGGAGACCCTCGGTTCAATAAAAGCATAAAAAGATGTCAGATAAGGCTAAAAAATTAAAAGCAATATGGGAAAAACAAATAACGAAAGCGTCACAGATAAAATAGAGTAATCAAAGTATAGAGAGTAATAAATAATAACAGAAATAACATAAATCAGAGCACACGAAATTGTAATGCGCTAATGCACCTACGAATAGGAAAGAATAACGAGACTGTGTACTAACCTTCTACCCTAATGTGGTTCCTCCACAGCCTCCTATCTAAGGTCATGTTCTCGGTAAGTTGTAACTCTGTCATGTACTATCTAATCACCTCTCCCCAATACTTCTTCGACCTACCCCTACCTCTTCTAAAACCATCCATGGCCAACCTCTCACACCTCCGCACTAGGTCATCTATGTCTCTCCTCTTCACATACCCAAACTATCTCAGTCGCATTTTCCGCATTTGTCTTCCATCGAGGCCATTCTCACCTTGTCCCGAATAACCTCATTTCTAATCCTGTCGCTCCTGGTGTGCCCATACATCTATCTCAACATTCTCATCTCGACAACTTTCATCTTTTGAATGTGAGAAGTCTTAACTGGCCAACACTCTGCCCCATGCAGCATAGCCGGTCTAACCACCACTTTGTATAACTTGCCTTTAAGTTTTGATGGCACCTTCTTGTCACATAACACTCCGGAAGTGAGCCTCCATTTCATCCACCCTACCCCAATATGATGTGTGACATCATCGTAAATCTCTCCGCTTCCTTGCACAATAGAACCAAGATACTTGCAACTACTTCTCTTTTGGATGGTCTGGGCAACAAGCCTAACTTCCACGCCAACCTCCTGAGGTGTCTCACTGAACTTGCACTCTAAGTACTCTGTCTTGATCCTACTCAGCTTAAACCCTTTAGACTCCAAGGTATGTCTCCAATCCTCCAACTTAACGTTAACTCCGCTACGAGTCTCATCAATCAGGACTATGTCATCAGCGAAAAGCATACACCATGGCACCTCATCTTGAATTTGTCGCGTCAATCCATCCATCACCAAGATATGACATAACCCAATCTCTAAAAAAATTAGGGCCTATTGGGAAAGTCCGTACAGAATCACAAAAGCGGCCAAACAAGGGTCATACAGACTCTAGAGACCAGACGACATAAAACCTCAAAGAAGTTGGAAAGCCACGTACTGAAATTATAACCATTTCTAAGGTAACCATTGATTTATATAAATGATTTATTTTCTGTCAACTAATATATTTTTGCAGGAGCCTAAAAACACACAATGAGAAGTTATATGCCGCCAAAATATACCGTCCCCACATCTTGGTGGTCTTATAGCGCCAGAATAAATGGTTAGACAACACATCTTGTGATAATACTTAAATTGGGGGGCTCCAACATACTCGAATAGGCAAGGCTTTTTAGATACAAATGCAATACATGGTGAACTCCCATTTAGCGAAATATTTTATTACAGTGTTAATATGTTAGAATTAACACAAATATCAATAAAAACTCACCTTGACAGTTTGGAAATTGATCTAAGCTGGATGGGATTGGGAGAAAATGCCTTAGCTCCAAAATCTCACTATCTCACCTCCCCCCACCCTCGTACTTCCTCCTTTTATATTGTCTAATTGCATATGAGGAAAATATGTATCGCGAGAGGTATCATACAAACTTGTCCAAGTTCTTCAATCATCTTGAATGAACAACCTTTGGAGTCCCCTGAACATTCTGCTTCTACTTGTTCGGCCAAGATTGTCTCTCACAACTTAGCACACGAGTCACATTGAAAGTTTTGGATTTATTTTGTTTCCCTCAACATTTGACCATGGTTTCCACTACCAACACTCTCATACTTATACCATGAATAGTTTAACACTCTGGAATCATCTCCTACCCTTGTGTGGATCCCACGAACCTCGGGTTGTTTAATGACTTTATTTAAGATGAGATTAGCCTAAATAAGTAATAAAAAATTGACAGGGCTTTACTATGTTTGCAATTTCCCAAAAAAATAATTACGGGCTTTATGTTGTTTCCACGAGACTAAACTAGAAATTGCCAGAAAATTTGAATTTTTATGGCAAACATATTAAATCTTTTGCTATAGTAGATCACCTTGTGATGACAATTTAAAGATTGCTATATATTTCCTTCAGGCTTCTACATATTTCCTTTGTCATAGCAAAAGAATAAGATCGTTTGAGAATCCTCCATCCCATAAAGAAAATGTTGCTCTATCAGCAAGTCCAATAGAAGATTTATTCAATGACCCATGATTTATTGAGGCTATGGCTACATTAGGGGATGGAAGCGGTACAAAGCCTGCACCAACGGAAGGTAATGACATCAATGTTGAAGATGATAAGACATTTCAAATACCTCGATTCAGAATATAATAATTACGTTTTTCTATCATTGTTTTTTCATGTTGCTTTTTTCATAGTGTGCATCTTCATTTGTTGCATTTTTCTATTAATTTTGTGTTATCATACTTTTTATTTCAACTATTTACGAACGTTATTCTATTTTGACTAGGAAGGGTGTTGTGTACATAGACTATACCCCTACCTCATAGTGGTAAAGAGATTGTTTTCGAAAGACCCCTGTTTGTCGAACCAACCACCGACAACTTTGAACTTATTTATCTTCATTTCTTTAGCGATAGACAATCCTATCATATTCGGAAATTATGCTTTCTTGGCTTGGTACAACATATCAAAATAGGTATGAAAAAGGAAAAACAACGGTGGAAAAACAAAGAACCTAATAAGAAAACAGTAACAACCACAAATAAATGTGACAACCTAACACAATCAACAAGTGATGATGGAATCAAAAGCAGACACTATATGAATATGGCTAAACCCCTCGAAAATCAAGATAACACTCCATATCTATTAATATTCTACCCTAATACGTGACCTCTCCATCCTTTTATCTAAAGTCATGTCCTCGATAATTTGGAGTTGCCTCATGTCCTATCTAATCACATCTCTCCAAGACTTTTTTGGGGTTTGTGGCTTTGTTTGGCTTTCGAGATGGGTTATGGGTTACTCATTTAGCCTTGGCTAGAGATAGTTTATTATGTAAAGTGGATTGGCTTATGGTGAATATTGGGGATTTGGAAGAATGACTTATTATGAGTAATCGAGCACCGGACCTAGTAAATAGATATTATATGACTTGATTTGATTATTATTGATATATCACTCTATTTGAAGTATTCTATTATTATAATATTAAATAGTGAATAGTGTGTTGTCAAGACAATTGGTTGCTTCCACTGGTTTCGACCAGTGGCTTTAATTTTAGTTATTTTTATTTTGTTATCAAAAAACAAATTAAGTTTTTATATATTGAGATAGATAATTAAATATTATGTGTGTTGTATTATATGAACATCATTAGATTTATGTTATTTGGAGGAATTGAGACCTAACCCTAGACTTAATATTTAGGATTTGATTATAAATTTGGGTATGTTTTTGGGTCTAGGCTAGACATATAGTGATATGAATGTTGTTAATTTCGAAATCTTATGGTGATTATTCATTTGTTAGATTACATTGATTTGAAAACCCAACGAAAGGGGAAGGCTCAGGTCTTAGAGTAATTGCTTGATTATTTGAGGCAAGTGAATTTCTAAACCTCAGTTTAAGCTTGTAGATGCTTGTATTTCCGTGTTATGTGTACTGGGGATTAATGAGAATTGGACTGGGTTATTGACTTTATGATTGGCCTTAAAAATGGTGATCTAATGACATGTATTGGTGGAATTGATATGTTGTGATTATGGGTTTATTTTGGACATGTGAAATGCCTATGTTGATGTGAGATAGGAAAAATTATTGTTGTTTTCATGTTATTATCGTGAATCATATGAACATGAATTGATTGCATTAGTTCTGACATACTGTGCTAAGACTGAAAATGATATAAAAGATAGGGGTCGGGCCACATGCTCCTTGTCAGGTATTATGAAACAAAGAGTCGGGCCACACACTCCGTGGCAGGATATGTATATTGTGGGGATGGGCCACACGCTCTATAGCAGGGAACATGGACAGAAATATCCCCTATTGATTTCAGAATGTAATTCAGTGGATGTGTACCGATAGGACTGTAATTCAGCGGATCGTGTTGTTTGGTACTCACCCCTTGCTTCTACACTTGTGTAGGTTGTGAGCCCAGACTTGCTTGATCTCCTCATTTTTTATACCATATCTGAGGCTATCATCTCGAGTGTTGAGGTAGCTGTTATATCCATCTAGCGGACACCTCTTACTCCTTTAATATGTTTTAGTCCTATTCTAGAGACAAAGACATTGTGATCGTATTTTGTTTCATACTTCGGTAATGTATAAGTGGCTTATACAAATGAAAACCAATCTTGAGGGAATTTGATTTTTTTTATGTGCTTTCGATTAAGTTAAATTTTGATTTATTTCTTTTTCTTCCACATCTACTTTTCATTAGGTATTAGGCTGGCTTATCTCGGTGGATTGAGATGAGTGTTATCATACCCGGATTTGCATTATGACATAAGCGAGTATTGCAATCACGACGTACCCCCTCGCGATTGCGAGGTCTGCATCAGATGGAAGAAAACCAGCAAAAACTTCTAAGTCTCAAAGTTCTGAATTGACCCTCAGGATTTGTTTGGGATCCCATGTAGACAAATGATATATGCAATCCTACTAAACTCGACGATTCAGACTCAATGGAATTATCGGAATTCAATTTTGAGGCTTGTTTGACCGAATAATCAAAAAGTCACAATTAAACCAACATTATGCCTCAAAAGACCACAATGCCCTCAAAATTTTTGAAAAATATACAGGAACTCTCCCTAGGCCTAAAATAACCATTTATATCCAATGGAGTCCTCGGAATTCAATTCTGAGCATTCGATTCTCAAATATTGACCAAAGTCAAAGCTATGGCCCAAAACCTAAATATTTCCAACTCAACCCCTCAAATCCACAATATGACCTCGATTATGATTTCGTCAACTCTCCTAGACCAATTTCAATATTTCAAAACTAATATAATCGACATAATTTCATTCCGAGACTCAAAATTCTAAATGACCTCAAATACCACTTTTGAGTCATTCTAAACCTCTAAACCTCAAAGTGTATGAAAAATCTCAACCTTTCAAGATATCAATTAAATATGACTCGGAAAAGCTATCGGGAGGGGTAAAATTATTTTTTATGAAAATTTCCAAAAATAACCTTTAGGGTCATTACATCATCTATAATTAAAAATCATGTCCGTCCTCGAACATAAAGTAAAAGAAAGTACCTGAAGCCTCAAAAAGCTGTGGATATCGATACCGCATATCATCCTCCGACTCCCAAGGTTTGACTTTGGTCAACTTTCGGAGTTTCAATACTCAGAATGGAATTCTAGTGAGTCCATTGAATTCGAGGAATGATTTTTGGTCTAGAAGAAATATTGTTCAAATTTTTAGATGTCCCTAGCCTGTTTTGGTATTTTGAAGTCCTAAGTTTGCTAAGTTGTGACTTTTTGATTTTTGGGTCAAGAAGACATGAAATTCAAATTTTGATGGTTCCATCAGCTCCAGAATGTTGAAATTAGATTAGAAGCATGATCAATACGAGTATTGAGGTAATCGACAAGAGTTTGGGGTCATTTGGCTCTTTTGACTTTGAAAGTTAGCATATGGTTGACCTTTGTCAATATTCTTGATAAACATACTCGAATGAAAATTCTGACAGTGCGCTTAATTCCAAAATGTCGAGTTTGGTCTAGAATGACCCTTGGTTCTCTTTCCAAGGCTTCCGGTCTTATCTCCGGGCCCGTTGTGGAATTTTGCCTAAAATAATACTTAGATGTGGGACCCACTTTTTATTAAAATGACCTCGTATGGGAATTTTAAGTGCTCCATTGAGTTCAAAATATCAAATTTAGTGAGGTAGCATATCTAATTTATTTTTATCGGGTCCTAAATGAATTTTGAGGATCCGTTCGGAGACTTTAAATACACCCAAAAACCAGAAAAATCTGGTGCAAGTGCTGATTTTTTTTAGTTTTTTCTCTCAACTTTGAAATCCCACTTTTTGAGCTTTTCAAGTCCAAAATTAGAAATTCAAAGGTCTAAATTCAAGAGAATTTTGTGAGAAATCTAGTGGTGAGCTCAGAATCTTAAGGGAAGGCATCGTGTGAGGTGAATTTACAAAATTAGTTGCTGCTTTGGTCATTTTCAAAATGTAATTTTATTAAACTTTGGGAGATTGTATCTTAATTATATGAACTCCCCTTTTAGCAATATTTTAGGCTAAATTATAGGGTTTTTCGCAAGGAACATCGTGGTATATTTGGTTTGGGTCGTGGGGGTGTCGTTTGTGAGAAATAATTGTGTAAAGGTGCTTTTATGTTCATCTCCTTAGCTTAAAATTTGAGAAATCATTGTATAATCGTCTTGTGTTTTTTTCCACCTCAGATTATGTTGTAATTTGAGTCTTGAGCTTGGGGAGCTGTTTAGAACCTATTTTGGGGTCAATTTCAGAATTTCGAATGTGGGTCTAATATTTTTTGTTTTAGACCCCGAAATTGGTCCGTCTCTAAAAGTTATAAAATTAGTGTCTAAATGACCATAACGATATTGTGATTTAATTTTTGACAGCGTGACAGCGTTCTGAGGCCATTCAGAAGGGAAAAGCTTTGACACAATGATTTAGAGTGCGCGTGTTCAGCCTACAGGTAGGCTATGACTTTTTTTTCTTTAGATTAAGCTGAAATATGTGAAAGCATGTTGAGATTGTTGGAATTTGGCTTGTGTAGCTTGTTTTTATATCTTAGGTGTTAGAAATCATGTTTTAGGCTTTTACTAGGTTTTTTTGAAAGTATGTGACCATTTTTTATATTTGTTAGTATTGTAAGAGGAGTTGGATGATTATGTTGTTTATATTTTGGAGTATGTTGGCTTTATCATAGGTTATAAACTTGCCTTAGTTTCCCCGGCGTCACTCTGGCGGGCTTAGATCCTTGTAGAACGATGTAGCGGGCTAGTGCTTGATAGTTTGGCCTTATCTAGGTGATAACTTTGCTCTTATGAATAGAATTATCCAAACTTAGCATAATTGTGACTTTCGAGATGCGTTGACGATGCTAGACTTTATGATCATTTTGTTTCAACTTTAGGTAATGCTTCGGCGGTATATCAGTTAATTCATTAGGAAAAAAATTCTTGGATCTATTAGCATCTAGTTGGAAAGAAGAACATTCAGCACCATGGGATAAACTATCTATGAGCATTTGGGTACCCAGTCCTAGTCTCCGTTCTGAATTTCCATCGGGGAGCATCCGAGTACCCAGCCTCAGCCTCTACTAGCTTGCTAATATAACGAGCATCCAGGTACCCATCCTCGGCCTCGATTGTAATGATGTGTTACGACGAGCATCCAAGTACCTATCCCCGACCTCGACCGTACAGATGTTTTATGGAGAACATCCGAATACCCAGCCCCAGCCTCAACCACATTGATTATTCGGGCGAGAATCTTGGTCTCAGTCCTAGCCTCGATCTATTAAGTATTCCTGGTTTATTTATTCTTAGAGACTATGGGTTCGAAAATGATACAGTTTTTCGATTCCTAACATCACAAATTCTTGGTTTCTAGCCTTGGTAGTTGTAGCTATTTTGTGTACTCGATGGGTTTATGAGGGACTAGTTGGGTATAGTTAGTTGTAGTTCTTGTAGATAGTACTATTTTCATTTTAAATGCTTATGATGATTTCTGTTTGGGCTTATTCCTCTTTTTCATATTATTTTTACCTTTTTTGCTTAGTCGTCCTATGATGCCTACTGGGTACCTATTATCTTGGTACTCATACTATATTTTGCATCTACTTTTGTGATGTAGGACCGAGCACCAGCTATCGTCACGGATAAATTGAGCCTATTATAGTCAGCTTTGGAGAATAGGGTGAGCACTTGGTGTTTTTGATTGTTTCTGTCTCCTTTAGTATGGATGACCCGTCTTTTGCTTTTTGAGACTAGCCAGTTGTTGTACATATTTCTGGTCTAATTTTGGGACTTGTACTCGCCTTGTATTTTGTTGCATCTCTGTATTTGTGAGTTCTAGGTTCTAGGAAGGATTTTTAGTTGTTTATATCATATTTTGGTTTGCTTTCACTTATTTATTCTGCTTATTTTATAATTTTCCACTCTTGTTTAGTTTCTGCCCTCAAACCTACTACTTGTTATTTTAGGTTTATGGGTTAGCTTACCTATTAGTGCATTGTAGTAGGTGCTATTATGACCTAAGGAATTGGGTCATGACAAGTTGGTATCATAGCCCCAGGTTCGTTGGTCTCACTTGTACAGAGGTAACATCTAGTAGAGTTCCATGGATGGGTACGGAGAGGTTCGTAACTTATCTTTGGGAGGCTACAAGATGTCATTAGGAATGTTCTATATGTTGTATCATTTCATGCAGTTTTGTGTCTTATTAGTTTCCTGAAATCTCATTTATTCCACTCTTTTGAAGGGATGAATTGTTCGCGCGGTACCATAGGTGCTGATGATGCACTAGAGACGGGCAGGCCTAGAGGATAGCCTTGTGGCATAGGTAAGAAAGCAACACCAGCTGTCGATCCAGATATAGCTCCTGAGCATGTAAAAGAGCACCAGGACGCTCCTATTCCTCCTCAGCCAGAGGGGCCACCACCAGCAACACAACCTCCAGCCGCACCTGTTATGACTTTAGCATTATAGGAAACGACTTCTCAGCTGCTTATGGCTATCAGGTTTATAACACAAGCCCAACTCCAGTTGCAGACATGCCAGTACCATGGGATTTTCCAGCATCACCAACACCTGATGTTTAGCCACCTCCACCAGTTGTTGCACCCCCGCCTATAGTTCCAGGGGGTGTGATGTCATTATAGGAAAACATCTCCATTCCTTTGGTCTTGTGGAGTCCATAGGTGCCAACTTTACTGCTTACTAGTTTCGTAGGTCAGCTAGGCAGTAGTGGTATTCTTACTTGCATACCATGCCAGTTGGGTCACCATTGTTTACATGGGCCCTTCTCAGAGGTCTTTCTGGCTTAATACGTCCCCGAGAGCATTAGGGATCTACACCAGGATCAGGTTACTTAGTTGGAGTAGGGTCAGATGATGATTGTTGAGTATTAGGTCAGTTTTCACCAGCTATCCCGACATGCTACTATAATTTTACCTACTGAGGAGGAGAAGGGGTTCGGGTCCACTTTTTTCCAATCGCGGATGAGTTATCACAGGCCGCTTGGCTTTAGGATGCTTTGATCGTGGCTTACAAGATCACTAGTTTAGAGAGTGACCTAGCCGGGTTAGACCATTGGCAGTAGTACTACCTTTACTCGGAGGTAAAGATTGGGGTCAGGGTTGTAGTGATGGTCAGCAGGGTGTTCGGGGATGTCCACAGAGTGACAGGTCAGGTGGCCGGCCAGATGGTCATTGGAGAGGCCGACAAGGCCATTTCTATGCTACTCCGGCGATGGTTGAGGCTGAGGCATCAGATGATGTTATCAAAGGTACTATCCTGATTTTTCAGCAGAGTACTTCAGGTTTATTTGATATGGGTTCCATTTATTCTTATGTGTCTATATATTTTTCTCCCTATATGGGTATTGTTTATGAGTAACTTGGGTGTCGTTGCATGTTTCGATCCTGGTAGGGGATTCTTTAGTAGTGGATCAGGTTTGTAAATCCTTTTTGGGGACTATTCAGGGGAATAAGACCTGGGCAGATCTTATTTTACTTGATATGTTGGACTTCAATGTTATTCTAGGCATGTATTGGTTATCCCCTCACCAGGTGGTTTTGGACTGTTATGCCAAGACCATTACATTAACCATGCCTGGAATTCCCACGATCTTATGGCAGATTGCTTATAGTTACTCATCGATTGGGATCATATCCTTTATGTGGGCACATCGGCTAGTTATGTCTGGGTGTTTGGTGTACTTAGCATATGTCTGTCAAGTGTCCAATGAGGCCCTTACTGTTGATTCAGTTCCTGTGGTTAGGGAGTTTACTGATGTCTTCTCTACTGACCTACCTGGCCTACCCCTAGAGAGAGATATTGACTTTGCCATAGATTTGGAGCCGAGCACTAAGCGCATTTCTATATCACCTTACTGTATGGACCAGCAGAGCTTAAGGAGATTAGTGTGTAGCTTGAGGATCTTTTAGGTAAGGGATTTATTCACCCGAGTGTGTCACTGTGGGGTATACCCACCCTGTTTGTTAAGAAAAAAGATGGGACTATGCAGATATGTGTTGATTACAACTAGCTAAACAAGGTGTCGATGAAAAATTATTACCCCATGCCTCGAACGCTGCGATGTCCTTCTTCATCCACACCACTAATAGTGCTGACTAGGCTCATGATACATCTTTGCCATGCCCGGATGAATAAAATATCAAGAACAATGAGCCTCTTTTAGTATCAATCTGATAAAGTTGCCCACCTTAGGCATACAAATCTGGCCCCCAATTCTGAAGACACCCTCTAAATCAAGTCTGGCCTCCATAGCTCCACCCCTCAACACCTTGTCTCGAATAAGACCTCCATAGCTCCACCCCTCAACACCTTGTCTCGAATAAGACATAGCTTTTTATCATTAAGATACCTCTCTCGAATCTGCTTAACTAAGGATGAGTGAGCCTCGATAGAAGCAATAATTCCTCCACTCTTCACAGAAACTCTCACTCGAACAAGATTGTTGGCTAATCTCTAAAAGCTCTAGCCAGGGGCCTCATATCAACACGAATCTCCGTCAGACTCCCCATACTAGAAGCCTTCCTACTCAAAGCATCAGCCACCATATTGGCCTTCATTGGGTTATATAAGATAGTCATGTCATGGTCCTTCAGTAGCTTATGCCATTTACGTGTCTCAAATTTAGATCCTTCTGACTGAAGATATATACTGAAGACTCCGATGATTACTGAATACCTCATAATGCACACCATATAAGGAATGACGCCATAGCTTCAACACAAATACCACTGCTGCTAACTCTAAATTGTGGGTATGGTAGTTCTTCTCATGAGCCTTCAACTGTCTAGATACATAGGCAACCACCTCCCTATCTACATCAAAACTCTACCCAAACCAACACCAAAAGCATCACAATAAGGTGAAGTCTACACCCTCCTCAAGTAAGGTCAAAACAGGAGCTGAAGTCAACAAGGTCTTGAGCTTTTTAAAGCTCGTCTCACACTCATCGGACCAATGAAAGTCTACTGCCTTCTAAGTCTATCTAGTGAATGGGGCCGCAATAGTAGAGAATCCTTGCACGAAGCATTGGTAGTATCGAGCAAAAACCATAAAACTCTGAATCTTGATAGGGGAAGTAGGCCTGGTCTAGTCCCTAATTTCCTCGATCTTGGCCGGATCCACCCTAGTACCCTCCTTGTACACCACGTGTCCTAGAAATGCCACAGAATCAAACACAAAACTCACATTTGGAGAACTTAGCATACAACTTTTGCTCTCTCAATTTCTGAAGCACCAACCTCAAATGACTAACATGATCCTCCTATGTCATGGAGTACACCAAGATATCATCAATGAAAACAATGTAAAAGGAGTCCAAATACGACATAAAAACCCCATTCATCAACTCCATAAATGTTGCTGGGGCTTTAGTCATCTCAAATGATATAACCAGAAACTCATAATGGTCATAATGAGTTCGGAAAGCAATCTTAGGAACATCTGACGGTCTAATCCTTAACTGATGATAACCAGATCTCAAATCTATCTTAGAGAACAAGATCACTCCCTGAAGCTGATCAAACAAATCATCAGTACGAGAAAGAAAATATTTGTTCTTGACCGTCACCTTATTCAATTGCCTATAGTCGATACACATCCTCATAGACCCATCATTCTTCTTCACAAACACAACTGGTGTACCCCAAGGTGACACACTAGGGCAAATAAACCCCTTACTCAACAGATCCTGCAATTTGTCCTTCAATTCTATCAACTCTGCCAGAGCCATGCAATAAGGTGGAATAGAGATGGGCTTAGTGCCCGACTCTAAGTCAATAGAAAAGTCAATATCCCTATCCTGAGGAACTCTCAGAAGATCAGTAGAAAATATATCTGCGAACTCCTTAACTACAGGAATAGACTTCATAGGAGGTGGCTCAGCACTGGTATCCCGAATAAAATCCAAATAGGACATATACCCTCTATCAATAAACCTCTGAGCACGCGTATAAGAGATGACCTTACTAGGATAGGAACCACTGGTTCCCTTTCACTTGATCCCTGGAAGACCCGGTATTGCTAAGGTCACAGTCTTAGCATAACAATCAAGAATAGAACGATAAAGAGAAAGCCAATCCATACCCAATATCACATCAAAGTCTACTATCCCCAGTACAACCAGGTCTACTAAGTATCATACTCGACTAAAGAAACAAGACAGGATCGATACACTCAATCTACCACTAAGGGCTCACCTACGGGTGTAGAGACATAAACAGGCACGGGCATGCGATCATAAATAAAATCAAATCCAGATGCAAAATAGGTAGACACATAGGAGAATGTAGATCCAGGATCAAATAACACAAATTTAGGTCCATGTAAAATTGGGATGATACCTGTAATAACCGCATCAAAAGCCTTAGCCTTGGGTCTCCCCCAAAAAGCATAGCACTGAGTTCCTCTACTACTACCCACCTGACCTGTACCCCTATATCTAAAACCATAACACCACCACCAGAGGCCCTACCACCTCTACCTATCGGAGCTCTACCTGGCCTCTAGCCGAAGGCACCGAATCTCTCTCGAGAGTCGTTGAATAAGTGCATAGGGGTCCTAAATAAGTCTATAGTAGGCACTGGCACATCAAATAACCCATAACTCAGCAACTAAAACATAAACTCAGAATAGAAGAAATCTACAAAGACGCTGATGGAATACCATAACCACCTCAGCTCGAACTCTGAGACCTTCGGGCTAACTGACCACTATCGGCTGCTGGCATAGAAACATGAATAGTCTCTAGTGCTGAAACTAACTACCTCCTCTATATGAACATCTACCTCTAGATGAGATACCCAAATACTAACCACTAACACGGGGCCTCTTGGGATCCCCAAACTTCTCTCTAACCATCAATTCCACCTCCTTGGCGGTGCTTATAATAGATTGAAAGAAATCCCCCTCACGAGCTGATCTAAACACATAGGATCGAATAGAGAATGTCAAACCCTTCACAAACCTACGGACTATCTCTACATCATTCAGGATCTACGTTATAGCATACCTCGACAACTGGAAGAAATGAGACTCATACTTGGCAACTAATATGCCTCCCTATATCAAACTCCCAAATCTTAGTCTATTCTCCTCCCGTACGCTCTATGGGATGAAGCAATCCTCAAAATCACTAGCAAAAACTCTTCACTCAACCGGAGGGGATCCAACTAGTCTGGACCTCATGAATGTCCTTTACTACTTCCTAGCTGACCCACAGAGTTGGAGTGAAATAAATCAAACACCCCGGCCATCATCCATGCTTACTACCTCCACATCTCACGACACAATGTCAAAAACTCATATGCATCCTCACTCTTACTACCCTAGAACTAGAGTGGTTTCATCTTCTAAAACCTCTTATAGCACTGGTGAAATACTATAGTTATAACCATATTTGGAGCAATTTGTGCACTGACAGCTGGTATAGAAACTAATAGTGGTTGGCCTACCTGAATCGGAACCACTAGGACCTGATGTTGCTCTGGAGTTTGTACACTAACTCTAGTCTATGAACCCTATGGTGTGTTTCCACCACCTTTAGTGAAACTCTACAGCATACCCAATATCCTCAATAAGGTCTCCTAAAGCAATGGTTGTGCGGGATCTAGAGGAACCTGGTCCTCAGCAATCTCAACTCATGGCTCTTACGAGGCCTCTTTAGCACAACCTCGGGTAGGTGTCGCTCCTCAGGAACGGCCTCTATCGGTAACCACTCTATGGCATCGGCCTCTCACTCTGCCCCTACCTCTACCCCTACCCATACCCTTTGTTGTAGTCTCAACAGCTACCACAGGGATTGCCTACCCTCTACTAATAGATGTAGGTTCGGTCTTCAGCATCTGCCAAAATAACATATCATACTCAGCACTAGCACGAATGACTTGGCAAGATAAGAAAGAATGCATAAAGAAGGTTTCCTACTAGTCTTCATAGCCTCTCGAAGATAAGTGCAGACATCTCTATACCGATCCTCGAGACTCTACTTAGACTGGGCTTGTATACGTGAGACCTATGAACCTAGGGCTTTGATACCAATTTGTTATGACCCAAATCTGGGTATGATAGCACCTGTCCTTTCCAACTAGATAAGTCAGTCTAAAACCTAACATTTACAAAAAAGTACAGTAGAAATAGTCTAAACAAATAAATAATAAACAAAAGTGGAAGTCTTTAAACTTAAATACCTCTAAAGATTTGGTTGTTACATGTACAATCTACTAAAATAACAAGATAGAAATAAAATCACAAGTCTCAAACAGAGTAAAACATAAAATACAGGAAGTGCAAAAGTCTGCTACATATCAATAGCTACATAACTCAACTCCCAAAAGCCTCAAATGATCAGAAGAGATAGTGATAAAAGTATAGGCTCAGAACCTATACAAGTGTAGAAGCAAGGGTGAGTACCAAACAACATGGTACCCAGCAAGATAACTAGAAAAACTAAGTAAATCTAAAAGGATTCACGAACTCCTTCCTAACCCAACCGAATCTCCAGACTACAACCTCCATAGAAAATCTAGCCCAACCTAACAGTTAATGCTAAATATTTTAATAAAGTTCAGATCACAGCTTTCTTATCACAAGATATATTATACAAATACTCACAACTCACAAAAAAAGCATCAATCTGTCAACACATATATGTAGAATATGTATATGCACACTCAATGATCATGCATATGTGCAATTGCCGGTAAATACCTCGACATAATAAACTCTGACTGGAAATGACGTTGGTCTCATAATCTCTGATCGAAAGACATGGAAGAATGGACTAGTATTAGTGTCTATAACTTAACCTATAAGTCGTTGAAGCTCCTACGAGTCATATGAGTGGCTCGTAGACTTAATGATGAGTTGGAAATTTTGGCTAAGGGAAGAAGTGAGTCTACGAGTCAAGTTACAACTCATAAAAGTTTAGAAGAGTTATAGAAATGAATTGTCAAAGAACTTAAGATACCTGAGCCTGCAGGTTGTTCAAACCTTGTAGAACGACTCAAGTCTATGACTCATTATAAAGTTAATGATTCATAAGGAAGAGTCATCAAGAAACTTCAGAGGCTTAGAGGTTTTTCTCAGAACTTACACGACGAATCCTCCTTATGAGTGATAGGATGGTCTATGAATCGTAGAGACCAATCGTAAGGTCAGTTTGACATTTTTTAATAAAGGGGCATTTTAGTCCTTTATTATGTTTTGGGAATGAAATCTACCATATCTAAGAACCCTAACCCTTCCCAATTCCCTCGTTTCTCATATTAACTCCATCAAACAAAACCCTTCCTCTCAAGATTTCTCTCAAGGTCTCCTCCTTTCCCAAGCAAAGTTCTAGGGTTTCTTTAAGAGAGATCAAGCCTCCATTTTCAATCTTTCATTATAGATTTATTCTCCAAGGTATGTGGGTCTCATTCATGGGTTCTTCCACCCATGAATCCCAAGTATTTTTCTATCTTAGCAACTCAATTTCAATTGTGAATTTCATGGGTTTTCATATCGTGATTTCCAAATGCATTATATTGGCTCTTAATTTCATGGAATTGATAATTTATCAAATTTCCTTACGTGAGATCAAGTCCTCTCACAGGTTTAATGCTTTCTAGTTATAGTTAGTCTCTTTTTTGTATCAGGGATGAGTTAGCCGACCTTAATAGGTTAGCCGACTTATGAACCACCATAGGATCGGAGGTAAGGTTTATGTCCCCCTCCTTGTATTTTATTTTGATTATTTATATTAAGGCTTGGGGGTGTTGCTCAACCCCTGACTGTGCACGAGAGGTGGGAGCCTCGTGTAGGGTCTGTTCCCTTAAAAAAAAGTGAATTGGTGGGTTATTTCAAGTATGTTTTAAATTGATGCATTCCATTACTCTCATTCATGCTAGTATTGATGTAAATGAGCTGAAGTTGAATTGTCTAAAACCACCATGTTTTACCATGACTTTTAGAGAATGTTGAATTGATTGAAATTTGTTTTAACCCAATATTTACAAAGATTTTTTTACTACGAATGTGAAAGTCTTTAAATAATGATTGAATGATGATGAAAGAGCTTCTTAGACAAAGAATGGATTATATGTGATAAGGACAATTCTAACATTTGAATCATCAAGCTTTAATGAGCTATTCTACCAATTAATGATTTATGTCTCAAAGTATATATGTGCTTATGTTTATGTTATTATGATATATGTTATTCCGTGGAATTTGACTTAGCACCAAAAGGGGCATTGAGGTGGGATTCAGTAAGGGAATCCTAGTTGTAACCTCTTGTCTCATTAACTATGTGCCAGCATAGAATCCCTTGTAAGCTTTAGGCTAGTGGATCCATAAAAGCACTTAAAGTTAAAGTTAAATAATGGATGAAGTGATGGAGTTCTACCCGGCAAGTAAACTCCCCATGCCAACGTAGGAGGTTATGTTGGATTTCATGTAATAGCTCGTATGGTCTTAAATATCGGTTGTAGTCATCTTCCCACAAATGAATGTTCAATGCCATTTCTTGATGTCTCATGCATACATCTATTCACATACTTTATCTCATAATGCCATAATGTTTTTTATTTTATATTTCATGTTTACATACTTAGTACATTCAAAGTACTAACACATACTCTATTTCCTACATCATATCACCATGTAGGGATCGGCGTTGCTCCACACTCACCTCCATGTCGCTAGTTGGATTGGTTGAAGGCTACTATTTTGGTGATTTCCCATGTTTCGAGAATAATGTCCCTTACCTTTCTAACTTATGATGTGTAAAGACTTTTAAATACCTTTCATGGTACTTACTTTTCATTTCTAGTGAGGTTGAGCAAGGTACATGTCTTAGCCCCTGCCAAGTCTTTTAGTAGAGGTATGATTGGACATAAATATACAACATTCTAAGTTTAACATTGACTCTTTTTCCATGATTTTTCCTTAGTCACTCTACCCCTTTTTATTTCCATTGGTTATTGAATGTCATTACCAAAGCTAAATGAATACTAAGAGGCTTAGATGAGGTATCTTCGAGTGTATCATTTGTCATATCAGGTTTAGGCCCTAGGCTTGAGTCATGACATGTACATATTTAGTACTAGTCCCTATGCTTGATTTTTGATGAGCATTTTGAAAAAAAGGGGATAACATTATAAGTGTGATGCTACTAGTTTTGAGATTTGCTCTCTTAGTCTTGGCATAGCATATACAAGAAGTTAAGATATTAACTTGCTAGGAGTGCGATGTCCCAAATATGGTGTTTGTGACTGCTAGAGGAAAACACTGAATTGTGGCTAAGTCATTAGTTAAGAAGAGGCTTACGATATGGGGAGAAGGTTGAGGTAAGCATTATATTTTATATAGTATCCATGAGAACTAGGTTGAAGGGGTTATATATAGATGATGATGACCCTCCTATTATAGTTCAAGTTGCCTTCAGTTAGGTATATGTGAACCTAATAGATAAGTGTTATCAAGCTAAGAAGGAGGAGTCAGACTATTAAGAGTTAGATAAAAACGAATTTATAAGACATTACGGGTAATGATTATAGAAAGACTTATATAGAAGCACAATGAAGTTAAGAGAAGCATCTCAGAACGAAGCCCCAGAAAGAATCTTAGTACCTACACTTGGAGAGTTAAATAGACATAAGATTAGCATTTTACAAGTATTAGAGTAAAGCGAATATAGACCAGTTTAGAGGATATGGAATAGGTCCATAGCCTTAAGAGTGTCGACTTCAGACCTAAGAATCTTATTTCCAATACTGCCAAGTTTGCGTCATTTAGAGTTCAGAGTAGAAAGTTATGATTGTTTTACTGGAACATTCCGGACTAGGCAATTTGGCGAGCTCACCTGCCAATTTGGCGACTCACCAAATGGTTCGGCGAATAGCCGATTTAGCTTGCCGAATGGGTCTGAACACCTTAAAACTCTGAATATTTTAGTGATCTAAACGACCCTTTTTTATACTCACTGTTGACACCTAATTTTGACCGACCTATAATTATTTTTCAAATCAGTATCTTAATAGATATGCATTTTTTAAAATTATTTCTTTATTAAATAAATAAATTTATATTTAGTTTTACCTAATAAATCGTATATTTTGACATTCAAAATTTATAATATTTTTCTATTTATTAATAATATAACAATATCTTTATTATTATTATTTTTTTTAATAATGAGCTTCATAAGTTCGAATATTTTTACAGGTCTATTTAGTATATATTATATATGTGTATTTTTTATTTATATAAAATATATTACTTAACTAAGTTTATTTTATAATTTAGTTATTCATATTAATATATACATATTACATATCTATTTTAATACATTTTATATACATGTGTTTATAAAGTTAATACTTAATTGAGTTTATTATATATTTTAGTTAACTATATTAATTATACCTCTAGTTTAGTATGTACTATATACATACGTACATTATATATATATATATATATATATATATATTATGGTTATTAATTAGATAGCAATCTATTCAATTTTTTCTACATTTTATTTTAAGCATAGTCCTTTTAATCTAATTTATTATCATTCTAGTCAAATAACTTCTGATTAATTATAACTCTAGCCTAATCGAATTCAATGTGGTCTATTTTTAAATCTCACTTTTAATCTTATCCGTTCATTTGATTGATCAAACGGCTCCCATTTATTCTTTTCCTTTTCACACCCTAAACCCTAACTAATATTTTCATTTTGTCATCTTCTTCTCAAGAAGAGAAGAAGATCATCGCCACCTCTTCTCTCTCTAGACTCTCCTCTCCAATGCCACCTCCCGTCTTCCTCCACCACGGCGAACTACAGCCACCGCCGCTGCTCTTTCTCCTTCGAGTTGTTGTCCAACGAGCAGCAGCCACCAAAGTAGTCAGTAGCTCCATCACCAAAAACAACATGCAGTAGCCATAACAAACAACATTTTCCGACGAGCTGCTTCTCCTCCGAACAGCCATCGCTCCACAACAACAACCAGTAGCCACGACACACAGCTACAACAACCAACAAAGACCAGCAACAACCTTCAGCTACAGCGAGTAATTCAAGAGAAGCAACACGAACACGCTACAACAACTCCTCTCATTTCCCTCTGTCTGTTCTCGCCGCCGGCGAGACCAACCGGCAAAACCACAAACAACAGCGAACCAGTGAGCTTTAGCTCCGGCGAACAACGAGCTCCGAGCTCACACGATGAACAACAAAAGAGCAGCGCTGCTATTCAAATTTGAACCACCAGATCCAACATCAACCTCCAGCGGCGAGAAGACGTTGCTCTAGCAAGCTCCGACGTTGAAGACGAGACGCCGCAAAGATAAGAGTTCAGATCGTTCTATTGAAGATGGATCTTTAAAGGTCCTTTCCGATATCATCGTTTTAAATTTTTAGTTTAAACTTTATTTGTTGAAGATCGATTTGGCTACAGATCTAATATAATTTTTATGGTATTGTTTGCTACGTCAAGATCATGAGTTGTTAAGTTTAATTTGCCTACGAATTTAATATGAGATTTATGATATCGTTTGTTATATGGAAATCATAAAATTGATAATTTTTCCTTAAGTTGAGTTCAATAATTTTGTTTCAACTGTCACATAGATCTATAGAAATCCGATACTAATTTTGTTTTGAACGTTTATGTTAAAAGTTTTAATATTTTTTTTATATCTTTGTTCAGATCCATACATTGAATTTATTTACACATTGAAATATGGAATATTATACACTGATAAAAGTTTAAATTTGTTTGTAAATTTTGTTGAATAATTTCCTTACAATTATTGATAGTGGGTCCCTCTGGCCATAACTTTTGATTTTTGAAATCTCTTTTTTGAATAAATTTTGGATCAAATTTGGGAAATCAGATGTAGTTTGATTTGCTTTTGACAAAATTTTGGAAACCTTGCCAGCTTTTTTGAAATGATTTAGACTTATTTGGCTGAAGTTTGAATTTAAAATCTAGCCAGTTGTCTTTGTTGAATTTACTGTCTTTTATTATCCATTGATTTATTTATATAAAGAGGAGAAAAACATACACATAAAGAACAATACACACAGAGAAAAAGGGAAGAACACAAAAAACACAAAGAGTAGAGAAAGGAAAAGAACAAAAAAATATTTTACTTTACATTCTTAATACATCAAACGAAAACGAAAACAATAAGAAGAGTTTTCTTGCATAATTTAATATTATATTTCTAGCTTGGTACCATAGTTCAAATTTTTATTTACTTACTCTTCCTAACTAAAGTATCCATGTTAGTTTCAACCTTTTTTTATATGTTAGCTTATTATTTTTTATATGTGTGCGCACTAGATAAATATGCCGAAGGGACCTAGTCAGTTTTAATTATTAAAAGTTATACTTTATCGATGCTTCGATTTAATATGTTGCTCACAAATTTTAAGATCAACCTATTGTTTGAATATCGGTAAACTTGATGCATTTTAATTAATCTTCTAATTTTAATATTTTTACTTATTAATATATATATATATATATATATATATATATATATATATATATATATATATATAACCTATCCATCTTTTATATTTTGTTCAAACTACCAACCATTCTATTATTAAATATCATGTACATACGCTTTCTATCGATAATTTCTAGCATGTTAATTAAATCATATGTCATGGTTTAAGCTTAATATTTTCAGCATATTAATTGAAATTACATTTAAATGACTTGTTTAATATTTTTTTAGCATGTTAATTTATATAGAAATCATGTCTAGGATTTAATAATATTTAGTAGGCTACTTTGATAGATACATTGCCTATAGATTTGTTAAAAATATTTTTAAAATATTATGTTATCTAGAAAATCATGTCCATGGGCCTTATTGAATATTTTAGTAATTATAAGTCATCTTTAAATTTTAGTACGTTATTAGGATGTAATGAATATTTTCAGAAGGTTATTTTAGGTAGAAATCATGCCTGTAGGTTAACCCTAGTTAATCATGCCTAATATGGGTGACATATATTTTGGCAATTTAGACATCATGTTCATAAGACTTAAATTAATATTTTTAACATGTTAATATGCATAGAAATCATGTTTATAGGATTTTAATAAAGGTTTATCACAATATGCCTATAGAATTTTAATAATTATTTATTATATTATTTTATATTAAAATTGTGCCTATAATATTTTAATTAATATTTCAGCATATAATGGTATTAAAAGCATATTTACTATTTGTCATAAATTTTCAATATATTGTTAGAAATTATACTTATAGAAATTGAAGTAAGTTTTCATAATATTATTTTATAAAGAGATTATGCCTGTGATAATTTAATAAATTTTCAACATAACATTTAAAAACCGTAGCTATAGTATTTTAATAATTTTTCAGCATGTTATTAACTAAAAATAATATTAATAGGATTTTATAAATATTATTTGATAATAATTAAAAATTATCAAGAATGTTTTTATTTTATCATGTTTGGTTGTTTTTTTGCATTAAGCTTCGTTTATCTGATTGTATGCTGCAACCAATTGAGGGAAAACACCCTGACCCAATTCCTTACAATTTTGATGGAAACAAGTGATGCGCTTACCACTCGGGAATCCAAGGCACGACACAGAAGATTGTTAGGGCTTGAAGAATCAGGTTGAGTCTTTGATTAGAAGAGGAATAATAAAATGAACTCCAACACCTCCGAATGTGTTTTGCCAAATCATGAGAATCGAGAAGTCAACATGATTTCTTAGAAGAAGAATACAACTTAGGAGAAACCATCGCACCTGTCTGGAACGCCGAAGAAGTTACCACTGCATCTCCAGTGCAATCTGTTATCACTGTTCAACTAAGGGAACCTCTTACTGTCCAAACATATCTCCCGAGAGTTGTAGTAACCACTACAATTGCTAGAAAGGCTGAGTTTGACACCAAAGAAGTCCCATGGGATTATAAAACAGAATCCAAGGGCAACATGATTGACGCCATTGTGGCTCATGGAATGACTAGGTCGAGAAGGTGCTATGCTCCGGAAGATCTAAATCGAGGAGATCTTAGGAAGGAACATAATCCCAAGAAGAATGTTACCGATGCTGAAGTCATGGAATTTTAGAGGAAGATGCAGGTGAAAGACTATTTAGTCGAAGAGCAACTAAAGAAGACGTCAGCTCATATATCCATAATGTCTTTACTAATGAGTTCTGAGGCACATAGGAAGGTTTTAATGGAAGTGTAAAATGGGGTTTGCATTCCAAAAGAAACCACAAGTGAAACTTTAGCTGTAATAATTAGACGAGTGATGGAATCTAACAAAATCTCTTTCCATGATGATGAGCTACCAATGGAAGGGGCTGGACATAACAAAGCACTTCATATCACAGTCAAATATTGTGATAAGATTGTGACCCGAGTTTTGATTGATGGTGGTTATGGATATAACATCTACCCTTTCACAACTCTATGAATATGGGAGATATAGAGGAAAGTCATGTAAAAGTTAGAGGTTTTGATGGAGCACAGAGAAGTGTCATCGGAGAAATCTATCTCACATTGCAAGTGGGACCAGCAGAATTCCCTATCTTATTTTAAGTGATGGATGTCATCCAACTACAACCTACTGCTGGGAATACCATGGGTCCACGTGGCAAAAGCAGTCCCTTCAGCTCTTCATCAATGTGTAAAGTTTGAGTAGGGTCACACAGAAGTTACCATTCATGGTGAGCTTAATCACCCTATCTATTCTGTCAATTCCGTTCCACTCTCCGAGGAGTTAGACGGAGACACTTTTCACACTTTAGAAATCATGCAAGCTGCAAGGGTTGACGAGAAGTTAGAGTCGGCTGAAATGAAATTTTCAGGAGTAGCAAAGATGGTCGTGGCAGAGTTGTTGAATTACGGGTATCAGCCTAAGACAGGGCTTGGACCTAGGGCCAATGGCATAGTTGAACCCATCCGGTTAAAGCATCATAAAGGTACCACTAGGCTAGGATATGGACATACATCGAGACGAACCCACAACACAGGATCCATCAAGACAATGTTTGTACTAGAGCAAGTTCCAATTCTAGACCACGCATTTGACGATGACCTAGAAGAAGGAATAGGAAATTTATTCGTGGACATGATTGGAGAAGAGGAAGAGATAACTCTCAGAAAATTAACAATCTATGATTCCAAGCCTGGAGAAACCTTGCAGGATTGGATAATCAGTCCATCCCTATTTTGACAAGAGTCCTGCACTCTTATTAATAAAAATCCTAGTTCAACGGTTATGACATGTAACGAATCCATCGAGCAAAGGAAAAAAATGAACACGATCACAAAGAATATGATGAAAGCATGATGCCTGAAAACATACCTCAGGAGGTCGAGCAGTTTTGAGATCCAGGAGAAACCTAATATGCATGAAATAGAGGTTTTCAACTTAGAGATGAGGAAACTGTGAAGGAAACACGAATTAGCATATATTTGGAGGCTGAAAGAAAGAAGGATTTAATAGAATTGCTTAGGCAACATGTCGACATATTTGCTTGGTCTTATGACGATATGTCGAGGTTATGCACCGATATTGTCTCACATAGACTACCAATTGATCCCACCTATCTACCCGTTAAACAAAAGACAAGAAAGCTCAAACTAGACTTGAGTCTAAGGATCAAATAGGAGGTAACCAAGAAGATTGAGGCGAACGTTGTAAGGGTTACAAATTACCCCACTTGGTTGGCCAACATAGTACTAGTGCCAAAAAAATGGGAAGATCAGAATATGTATAAACTATCGAGATCTTAACAAAGCTAGTCCTAAGGATGATTTTCCTCTCCCAAATATTCATATACTCATCAATAATTGTGGAAAACATAAATTTCAATTATTTGTCGATTGTTTTGCGGGATATCACCAGATACTGATGAATGAAGATGATGTAGAAAAGACAGCATTTATCACTCCATGGGGGTATATTACTATAGAGTAATGCCATTTGGCCTAAAGAATGTTGGTGCAACCTATATAAGAGCCATGACTGCTCTTCTTTATGATATGATCCACAAGGAGATTGAACTATATGTGTATGATGTCATTATCAAATCCAAGAGGAGTTCGAACTACCTAGATGATTTGCAAAAATTCTTTAAGTGGTTGCGAAAGTATAATCTAAAATTGAATCCAGCAAAGTGCACATTTTGAGTACCTGCAGGAAATCTGTTAGGATTCATTATTAGCAGGAGAGGCATAGAGTTGGACCCCTCTAAGATCAAGGCAATTCAAGAATTACCTCCCCCCAAGATAGGAAGGACGTGTTGAGTTTCTTGGGAAGGCTTAACTACATCAGTCGATTCATAGCACAATCCATAGTAATTTGTGAACCCATTTTTAAACTACTAAAAAAGGATGTTGCCATGAAATGGACGGAGTGATGTCAAAGGGCTTTCGATAAAATCAAAGAATATTTTTCCAACCCGCCAGTATTAGTCCCACCTGAGCCCAGGAGGTTGTTGCTACTATACTTACCTGTCATGAATAATGCATTTAAATGTGTATTGGGACTACATGATGAGACAGGTAGAAGAGAGAGAGCCATTTACTACTTGAGCAAGAAGCTCACACCGTTGAGGCAAGATATACCTTTTTGGAATGAATGTGTTGTGGTTTGACTTGGGTCACGCAGAAATTTAGGCATTACCTGTTTGCATATACCACGTACTTGATCTCAAGAATGGATCCACTAAAGTACATCTTTCAGAAGCGAATGCCAATATATAAATTAGAAAAATGGAAAATTTTGTTGAGCGAGTTCGACATTGTGTACGTGACACAGAAGGCCAACAAAGGACAAGCCTTGGCTGACCATCTCGTAAAAGATTCAGTGGATAAAGATTATGAGCCTCTCAAAACCTAATTCCCTGATGAAAAGGTGTTGTTTGTAAGAGAAGTCATGTCAGAACCATGCGATGGTTGGAGGATGATTTTTGATGGAGCATCAAATTCTAAGGGAGTTGCAATAAGAGTAGTTTTAAATCCAGAAACAAGTCAATATTATCCAATTTCAGCCAAGATTTTGTTTGATTGTACCAATAACATAGCAGAGTATGAAGCTTCTATTCTCAGACTTAGAATGGCCATAGACATGAACGTCAAAGAGATTTTGGTCATAGGCGATTCTGACTTATTAGTTCATCAGGTGCAAGGAGAATGGGCTGCTAAGAATGTGAAGATCTTTCCTTATTTGCATTGCATAAAGGAGTTGAGTAGGAGATTCACAAGGATTGAATTCAAACATGTCCCTCGAGCTCAAAATGAATTTTCCGATGCTTTGGCGACAATATCCTCAATGATTCAGCATCTAGACAAGAATTACATCGACCCTATTGAAGTAAAATTATATGATAGACATGTGTATTATTTTCATATTGTTGAGGAAGTGGATGGAAGACCATGGTACTATGACATCAAGAGATTGATAGAGGCACAGGAATACCCCAAAAATGCTACGAGCAAGCAGAAACCGACTTTAAGAAGAATGGCCAATCATTTCTTTCTTAATGGAGAAATCCTATATAGGAGGACTACAGATTTAGGATTGTTGAGATGTGTTGACGCCAAGGAAGTGACGAGACTTTTAGAAGAAATACATGCAGGAATATATGGACCTTATATGAATGGGTTCACTCTTGCTAAGAAGATCTTAAGAGCTGGATATTTTTGGATGACCATGGAGAAAGATAGCATTCAATACGTGCAGAAGTGTCATTAATGCTAGGTGCATGGAGATTTTATACGAGTTCCACCAAATGAGCTTAATGTTATGGGTTCCCCATGGCCATATGCTGCTTGGGGCATAGATGTAAATTGACCCATAGAGCCTCCTGCATCAAATGGACATCATTTCATCCTTGTGGCAGTCGATTATTTCACAAAATGGGTCGAAGCTTCAACATACAAGGCAGTAACTAAGAAAGTAGTGGCAGACTTTGTTCGCAACAATGTAGTTTGTCGGTTTGGGATTCCAGAATCAATCATAACAGATAATTCGTTCAATCTCAAAGTGATATTATAAAGGCAATTTGTGAGCGGTTTAAGATTGCCCATCGAAATTCCACAAGTTATCGGCCACAGATGAATGGAGCAGTTGAAGCTGTAAACAAGAATATCAAGAAGCTTTTAAGGAAGATAGTGGATAGTCAGAGACAATGGCATGAGAAGTTACCATATGGTCTGCTCAGTCATCGTACCACAATCAGAACTTCTACTGGGGAAACTCCTTATATGTTGGTTTATGGTTCATAAGTAGTAATACCTATTGAAGTGGAAATACAATCTTTAAGGATTATTCAAGAGGTTGGTTTAGATGATACAGAATGGATTCGCAGCAGGATTGAACAGTTAATGCTCATTGATGAGAAAAGAATGGAAGCAGTTTGTTATGGTCAACTATATCAGAACAGAATAGCTAAAGCATTCAACAAGAAATTCAAACCCCGACAGTTCACACCGGGAAAATTAATATTGAAGAAGATATTTCCTCAGCAAGGAGAAGCTAAAGGGAAATTTGCACCAAACTGGCAAAGCCCTTACGTGGTTCATAAAGTACTATCTAGAGAAGCGATAATCTTGGCAGAAATGGACGGCACAGTGAGCACGAAGCCAATCAATTTAGACTCCATCAAAAAGTACTACGTCTGAAGACATCAAGACTGGCTTTCATTTTTTATATATATTCTTACTTTCCATGATTCATAACTATGCTCGACCTGACTTCCCTCGGCGGGATACGTAGGCAATCCTTGTTGGATTCGGTCTCTTCATATTTTCATTTTTCAATTGTATTCAGAACTACGCTCGACCTGACTTCCCTCGGCAGGATACATAGGCAATCCTTGTCGAATTTGGTCTCTTCATAGTTTCATTTTTCAATTGTATTTAAACTACCTCCTGACCTGATTCCACTTGGATACGTAGACAGCCTGAGTCAGGCTTGGTCATAGCATCACATATTTTTATTCTTACATTTACCCCTTTGTAATTGAACTACGTCCTTACCTGATTCCACTTGGATACGTAGGCAGCCTAAGTTAGGCTCAGTCATTGCATTGCATAATGTTCACTTCTTATCCTTGAACTACATACAAACCTGATTCCCATTTTGGGATATATAGGCAACCTTAAAGGTTCGGTCATACCTTAGAAAACCCTTTTTAGGTTAGGTATCATTAGAACATGAAGGATCTCACAAATGAATGAAAAGAAGCGTAATTAGAAGACAAGACTACGAGAAAGATTATACTTAGATATGGAGAATCTTGACGGACTTCGAAGCATGTCATAACCTTAAGTGATAAAGGATTACTCTCTCTCTTTATATATATATATAAATAATATATACATGATATACTCCTTTGCTAAGAACAGACTATTTTTTAATATATACTTCTCTACTATTCCACCTACCAAGTTTCTAGGTTAAGATACTACGGACGGACTAAAGAAGTATTAGAGGTTTCCAGTGATGAAGCCTAAATCTGCGAGTCAATAAAAATCAACAGCCCCCTCCCAAACTAATTTTTTTCTTTGAGCGCAGGAAAATAGAAGATCGAGGAAGACAACCTCAAGTCTAGGGGATAACTGAAGACGCCAGTCGACTTCTCAAAATCATAAGCCAAAATATCCTTCCGTTACTTTATTTATCGAAAATACTTTATACTTGGATTTGCTTTCTAAAAGATTTGCTTTTCAATCTTTTGCAGGTACGCTCAAGATCTGGATCAGAATACTGAAGACAAAGGGGCCCCATAGGATAAATAGGATAGTTTACTTTTTGTCAAAATTAACTCCATTGCCATCAAACATCGTCCAAACTCTGTCATCTGGAGGCTGTATTTAGAAAACATCATCCAAACTCCATCGTCTAGAGACTACACATAGCAAACATCATCCAAACTCCGTCATCTAGAGGTTGTACATAGCAAACCTCATCAAACTCTGTCGATCAGGAACATGCGTACAATCATCGTACATCTACAGTTAAATTCTATATTGCAAGATTTACATCGCCGGATACAGGAGTTACAGTACAAGTTTTACATCGCCGGATACAGGCGTTACCTTTATAATCACTACACCGCCGAATACAGGCGTTACATTACAAGTTTTACACAGTCGGATACAGGCGTTACATTATAAGTTTTACACTGCCGAATACAGGTGTTACATTACCAGTTTTACATCGTCGAATACAGGCGTTATATTACAAGTTTTACACCGCCGGATACAGGCGTTGCATTACTAGTATTACACCGCCGAATACTGGCATTACATTACCAGTTTTACATCACCGAATACAGGCATTACATTATAAGTTTTACATCGCCGTATACAGGAGTTACATCACCAGTTTTACATCGCCAAATGCAGGCATTACATTTACAAGCTCTACACCGCCGAATACACGCATTACATTACAAGCTTTACACAGTCGGATGCAGGCATTACATTACAATCACTCCGCCAATCAGAGGTTTTTACATTATCAGACACCGCATTACAACATGGAACTCCCTCTAAGAAGCAAACCAGGGCAAGCTAGTAGAATGTCAAGTATCCTTAGCTACGTCAAGGATTCGCTTTCAAAACTCAACTCGAGTCGATTTTCCAAGTTTGGATTTGAATTTATGTATAACTTCTTTCATGTATCAGCATCACCATAACTTGATACTTGGGCAATTTCTTTTGAAAATTCATGTTCTTTTCTCTACCATAGGTCTTCAGTAGAAATTACTATGAAGCATTTCTCATTTCGAGTTTGTTTCTTAGAATTACCTCCAACCTGGAATATGATAATAACCTCAGTTCGAGCATGATCATATTCATTTTATTCGCGCTAACATCGTACGCCATCACCTGTAAGACTCGGTGTTACCATAATCCAACACTAGAGAAAATTTTGAATTCAATCAAAATTTATTGTGATTCTACCATCCAGAACTATACACGGTCTGGTTCTCGTATAACCAGAGATATGTAGAAAACTTGAAAATGAAGTCTCGATCGCAATATTTTTGCAGCTCCCATTCATTTCATTGGGTCCCTCCGAAGTTATTCCATCGGTCGAACAAAATCGGCTACTCTGTCAAATTTCTTTGCTAGTCAATTCATCCCTCATTCCCAAGCAAAGAAGGGGAAAGCTGTTGATACCCAATTTTGACCGACCTATAATTACTTTTCGAATCACTATCTTAATAGATATGAATTTTTTAAAATTATTTCTTTATTAAATAAATAAATTTATATTTAGTTTTATCCAATAAATTGTATATTTTGACATTCAAAATTTATAATATTTTTCTATGTGTTAATATTATAACAATTATCTTTATTATTATTATTTTTTTTAATAACAAGCTTCATGCGTTCGAATATTTTTACAGGTCTATTTAGTATATATTATATATATGTATATTTTCTTTATATAAAATATATTACTTAACTAAGTTTATTTTATAATTTACTTATTTATATTAATATATACATATTACATATCTATTTTAATATATTTTATATACATGTGTTTATAAAATTAATACATAATTGAGTTTATTATATATTTCAGTTAACTATATTAATTATACCTCTAGTTTAGTATGTACTATATACATACGTACATTATATATATATATATATATATATATACATATATATTTACATAGTATATACATAAGTAGTTGCTTTATGTATAAAAATATTACTACTTGATAAAGTTTATGATTTTACATATTCAATATATATATATATATATATATATATATATATATATATATTATGGTTATTAATTAGATAGCAATCTCTTCAATTTTTTCTGCATTTTATTTTCCGCATAGTCCTTTTAATCCAATTTTTTAAAATTCTAGCCTAATAACTTCCGATTAATTATAACTCTAGCTTAATCGAATTCAATGTGTTCTATTTTTAAATCTAAATTTCAATCTCATCCATTCGTTTGATTGATCAAACGACTCCCATTCATTCTTATCCATTTCACACCCTAATCCCTAACTAATATTTTCATTTTTTTTCATCTTCTTCTTAAGAAGAGAAGAAGACCATCGCTGCCTCTTCTCTCTCTAGACTCTCTTCTCCGATGCCACCTTCCGTCTCCCTCCACCACGGCGAACTGCAGCAGCCACCACCGCTGCTCTTTCTCCTTTGTCTAGCGAGCAGCAGCTACCAAAGCAGCCAGCAGCTCCGCCACCACCACCAACACACAGCAGCCATAACAAACAATATTTTCTAGCGAGCTGCTTCTCCTACGAATAGCCATCGCTCCACAGTAACAACCAGCAGCCACGACACATAGCTGAAACAACCAACAACTACTAGCATCAACCTTCAGCTGCAGCGAGCAATGCAGGAGCAGCAACACGAACATGCTGCAGCAACTCCTCTCAACTCCCTCTGTCTCTTCTCGCCGCCGGAGAGACAACAGGTGAAACCACAAACAACAACGGACCAGTGAGCTTTAGCTTCGGCAAACAGCGAGCTCCGAGCTTGCACGATGAACACCAAAAGAGCAGCGCTGCACTTCATCTTTGAACCACCAGATCCAACATCAACCTACAACGGCGAGAAGACTTTGCTCTAGCAAGCTCCGATGATGAAGACGAGACGCCGCAAAGATAAGAGGTCAGATCGTTCTATTGAAGACGGATCTTTACAGGTCCTTTCCGGTATCATCATTTTAAATTTTTGGTTTAAACTTTATTTGTTGAAGATTGATTTGGCTACAGATCTAATATAATTTTTATGGTATTGTTTGCTACGTCAAGATCATGAGTTGTTAAGTTTAATTTGCCTACGAATTTAATATGAGATTTATGATATCGTTTGTTATATGGAAATCATAAAATTGATCATTTTTCCTTAAGTTGAGTTCAATAATTTTGTTTCAACTATCACATAGATCTATAGAAATCCGATACTAATTTTGTTTTGAACGTTTATGTTAAAAGTTTTAATATTTTTTTTATATCTTTGTTCAGATCCATACATTGAATTTATTTACACATTGAAATATGGAATATTATACACTGATGAAAGTTTAAATTTGTTTGTAAATTTTATTCAATAATTTCTTTACAATTATTGATAGTGGGTCCCTCTGGCCATAACTTTTAACTTTTGAAACATTTTTTTTTGAATAAAATTCGGATCAAATCGGGAAAAGCAGATGTGGTTTGATTTGTTTTTGACAAAATTTTGAAAACCTTGCCAACTTCTTTGAAATGGTTTATGACTTATTTGGATGAAGTTTGAATTTAAAATCTAGCTACTTGTCTTTGTCGAATTTACTGTCTTTTATTGTCCATTGATTTATCTATATAAAGAAGAGAAAATATACAGATAAAGAACAATACACACAGAGAAAAAGGGAAGAACACAAAAAACACAAAGAGTAGAGAAAGGAAAAAAAAATATTTTACTTTACATTCGTAATACATCAAACGAAAACGAAAACAATAAGAAGAGTTTTCTTTCATACTTCAATATTTTGTTTCTAGCTTGGCATCACAGTTCGGATTTCTATTTACTTACTCTTCCTAACTAAAGTATTCAGGTTAGTTCCAACCTTTCTTTATATGTTAGCTTATTATTTTTAAAAAAAAAATATTTTTGCCTTGCTTGTTTGTTTTATTCAAGTAAAATTATATAAACATGTTATACCTCTATATTATTTGTAAACTGATTGTATTTTCTTTATGGTTCAGCAGGGTTTGGACTTCAAAGTTCAAGACACGAAGACTTCATTTGGAACAAGATTTAGATAGCTTTACTTCTCATTTTATTATTTCTATTTGTTTATTATTCTTTCTTAATTATTTTGGCCTGTAAAAAATTGCTCATATATTAATAATGAATATTTGGAGACTGTCTAAAGGGGAGGAAAAATCTACGTGCTACTTGTATTTATTTTACTTTGACATAATTTTATGTGTGTGCGCGCACTAAATAAATATGCCGAAGGGACCTAGTCAGTTTTAATTATTAAAATTTATACTTTATCGATGCTTCAATTTAATATGTTAGTCATAGATTTTAAGATCAACCTATTGTTTGAATATCGGTAAACTTGATGCATTTTAATCAATCTTCTAATTTTAATATTTTTACTTATTAATATTTATATTAAATAACCTATCCAACTCTCATATTTTGTTCAAACTACCAACCATTCTATTATTAAATATCATGTAAATACGTTTTTTATAGATAATTTCTAGCATGTTAATTAAATCATATGCCATGGTTTAAGCTTAATATTTTCAGCATATTAATTGAAACTACATTTACATGACTCGTTTAATATTTTTTAGCATGTTAATTTATATTGAAATCATGTCTAGGATTTAATAACATTTAGTAGGCTACTTTGATAGATACATTGACTATAAATTTGTTAACAAATATTTTTAGAATATTATGTCATCTAGAAAATCATGTCCATAGGCCTTATTGAATATTTTAGTAATTATAAATCATCTTTAAATTTTAGTAGTTATTAGGATGTAATGAATATTTTCAGAAGGTTATTTTAGGTAGAAATCATGCTTATAGGTTAATCCTAGTTAATCATGCCTAATATGTCATCTAGATACATTGACTATAGATTTGTTAACAAATATTTTTAGAATATTATGTCATCTAGAAAATCATGTCCATAGGCCTTATTGAATATTTTAGTAATTATAAATCATCTTTAAATTTTAGTACGTTATTAGGATGTAATGAATATTTTCAGAAGGTTATTTTAGGTAGAAATCATGCCTATAGGTTAATCCTAGTTAATTAAGCCTTATATGGGTGACATATATTTTGGCAATTTAGACATCATGTTCATAGGACTTAAATTAATATTTTTAACATGTTAATATGCATAGAAATCATATTTATAGGATTTTAATAAATGTTTATCACAATATACCTATAGGATTTTAATAATTATTTATTATATTATTTTATATTAAAATCGTGCCTATAATATTTTAATAAATATTTCAGCATATAATGGTATTAAAAAGCATGTTTACTATTTGTCATAAATTTTCAATATATTGTTAGAAATTATTCTTATAGAAATTTAAGTAAGTTTTCAAAATATTATTTTATAAAGAGATTATGCCTGTGACATTTTAATAAATTTTCAACACAACATTTAGAAACCATAGCTATAGTATTTTAATAAATTTTCAGCATGCTATTAACTAAAAATTATATTAATATGATTTTATAAATATTATTAGTTAATAATTAAAAAAAATCAAGAATGTTTTTATTTTATCATGTTTCTTTTTTTTGCATTAAGCTTCGTTTATCTGATTGTATGCACACACATATAATTGTTATGACCTTCACAATTTGTCTATATTTTCAAGCGTGCTAATTAATTAATCTAGAGGTTTACTTAAGATTATATGTGCTAATTGCTTGTCCTATCTTTTTTGTTTGACGATGTGTCTAATTAGGATGCCTATATTTTCTTTGGTCTAAAACATACCCTAATAGTACATCCAATGCCTCTTGGATATTAAGTTGGGATGATAGACATGCTTTAGGACATTAGTTTTCATTTATTTTTAGATCACTTCAGGATTATAATAATAAATGAACATAGGAGGGGTAGGGATAGTTAGACCCTTCGAAAATGATGGAAGTTGACCCGAGCAGAAAAATGATAAAAACTTTATACATTTTGTTTTTTGATTAATAAGTCGGCGCTGATCTGAAGAAGACGGGAATGTAGATATTTTTATTTCCTGTCAACTTTTAAATATTTTTGTTTGTATATATTTGGGGTAGTTTAATATTTTATAAACTTAATGATTTTTAGGCATCACTAATCTTATTAGAAGTTTTACCCAAATTATATTTATGACATATTACACATCCATATATCTACACTTGTCTATTATCTTATTTACTTTTTTCTTTTTTTTCTTTTACAACGTGTCTTCAAATAAAGTAACCAGTTCTAATACTCAACATTCATATTAGTTACCATAAATTTAGGTAAGCTTATTTATTCAAATGATTTTAAACATACATCTGTATTTCCATACATAAAATTTTCATATGTTTCAAGTATATTATTTATTATTTATTTTACCATACAATAAATGTATTATTATTAAATTTGCTCCATTCATATTATAGACGTATATATATGACATACCTTGTATTTTCACCATTTTCTCAAAATTAATAAAAAAAACCTTCTTGTTAATATTTTTAAAAACAAACAACAACAACAACAACCCAGTGAAATCCCACAACATGGGGTCTGGGGAGGGTAGAATGTACGCAGACCTTACTCCTACCAAGGTAGGACGGCTGTTTCCTAGAGACCCTCGGCTCAGTAAAAGCATAAATGCATAAATGCATAAGAATAGGAAATTAAAAGCTTTATGAGAAAAACAATAAACAAATAACGAATAGATAACAAATAAATACAAATAAATAAATACAAATAACAAATAACGATTAAATAAATAATGATAGCGTCACAGGTTCAATAGAGTAATCAAAGCATAGAAAGTAATAAATAATAACAGAAATAGCAGAAATCAGAATTCACAGCGCAAGAGATCGTAATGCACTACTACGCCTATGAATAGAGAAGAAAAACAAGACTATGAACTAGCATTCTACCCTAATGTGGGTCCTCCACACCCTCCTATCTAAGGTCATGTCCTCCGTAAGCTGTAACTGTGCCATGTCCTGTCTAATCACCTCTACCCAATACTTTTTCGGCCTACCCCTACCTCTTCTATAACCATCCATGGCCAGCCTCTCACACCTCCGCACTGGGGCATCTGTGTATCTCCTCTTCACATGTCCATACCATCTCAGTCGCATTTCCCGCATCTTGTCTTCTACCGAGGCCACTCCTACCTTGTCCCGAATAGCCTCATTTCTAATCCTGTCGCTCCTGGTGTGCCCACACATCCATCTCAGCATTCTCATCTCAGCAACTTTCATCTTTTGAATGTGAGAAGTCTTAACTGGCCAACACTCCGCCCCATACAGCATAGCCGGTCTAACCACCACTTTATAGAACTTGCCCTTAAGTTTTGGTGGCACATTCTTGTCACACAGCACTCCGGAAGCGAGCCTCCATTTCATCCACCCTACCCCAATACGATGTGTGACATCATCGTCAATCTCCCCGCTGCCTTGCATGATAGACCCAAGATACTTGCAACTACTTCTCTTTTGGATGGCCTGAGCACCAAGCCTAACTTCAACGCCAACCTCCTGAGGTGTCTCACTGAACTTGCACTCTAAGTACTCTGTCTTTGTCCTACTCAACTTAAACCCTTTAGACTCCAAGGTATGTCTCCAATCCTCCAGCTTAACATTAACTCCGCGGCGAGTCTCATCGATCAGGACTATGTCATCCGCGAAAATCATATACCATGGCACCGCATCTTGAATTTGTCGCGTCAATCCATCTATCACTAAGGCAAATAAAAAAGGACTAAGAGTTGATCCTTGATGCAGCCCCATCACCACTGGAAAGTGCTCTGAGTCCCCTCCTACTGTCCTTACCCTAGTTTTGGCTCCCTCGTACATGTCCTTGATCACCCTAATGTATGCCACAGGTACACCTTTAGCCTCCAAACATGTCCATAGTATTTCTCTTGGGACTTTATCATAAGCCTTTTCTAGGTCGATGAATACCATATGCAAGTCCCTCTTCCTCTCCCTATGCTGCTCCACCAGTCTCCTCATAAGATGGATGGCTTCTGTAGTTGAGCGTCCCGACATAAATCCAAACTGGTTCTCTGAAATAGACACGTCTCTCCTCACCCTCATCTCTACCACTCTTTCCCACAGTTTCATAGTATGGCTTAGTAGCTTAATACCTCTATAGTTGTTGCAACTCTAGATATCCCCTTTGTTTTTGTATAGAGGGATCATTACGCTCGACCTCCATTCTTCGGGCATCGTTGCCGTTTTAAAGATGACATTAAATAACCTAGTCAACCACTCCAAACCTACCGAGCTCGTGCTCTTCCAAAATTCCCCAGGAATCTCGTCAGGTCCGGTTGCTCTTCCCCAGTGCATCCTACGAACGACACTCTTAACCTCCTCGACCTTAATACTCCTGCAATACCCAAAATCGCGACGCCTCCCTGTATGTTCTAAATCTCCCAACACAAAGTCTCTGTCCCCTTCCTCATTCAAGAGTTTATGGAAATAGGACTGTCATCTCTGTTTAATGAGGGTCTCGTCTACCAATACTTTTCCATGCTCGTCCTTAATGCACTTCACTTGGTCCACATCGCGTGCCCTTCTCTCCCGCGCCCTGGCTAACCTGAACAATTTTCTATCCCCATCTTTCTCTTCTAGTTCAGCATAAAGGTGTTCAAAAGCTGTTGTTTTTGCCATCGAAACCGCTGACTTCGCCTCCTTTTTCGCTATTTTATAAAGTTCCATATTCGTCCACTTCTCCACCTCATCTGTGCTTTCTATCAACTTTGCGTACGCCATCTTCTTCGCTTTCACCTTTTCTTGCACTTCTTCGTTCCACCACCAGTCTCCTCGATGCCGACTACGACTACCAATCGAGACTCCCAACACTTCCCTTGCCACAGTCCTAATACAACTAGCCGTCCTATCCCACATACTGGTCGCATCCCCATTACTATCCCAAGCCCCCATGACCTTCAACTTCTCTCCCATCTCCAGGGCATTTGCAGTGGTCAAACTCCTCCATCGAATCCTAGATCGATCATCCCCGACCCTCTTATTCCTCATCATCTTGATCCATAAATCCATCACCAAAAGCTTATGTCGGGTTGTAAGGTTGTCTATCGGAATGACCTTACAGTCTTTGCACAGACCTCTATCGACCTTTCTCAGGAGTAAAAAGTCTATCTGAGTCTTAGCCACCGAACTATGGAATGTTACCAAGTGGTCTTCCTTCTTTGGGAAACTCGAATTGGCTATGACCAACCCAAAAGCTCTTGCGAATTCCAAAAGTGAAATGCCTCCTCCATTTCTGACCCCGTAGCCAAAGCCTCCATGCACATCATCGTACCCTCCTGAAATAGACCCGATGTGCCCATTGAAATCTCCTCCCACAAAAAGCTTCTCAGTAGGTGGTATACCTCCCACTAACTCGTCCAAATCCTCCCAAAAGCGCCTCTTATCCTCCTCTCTTAAGCCCGCTTGTGGCGCATAAGCACTAATAATGTTGAGTGTGCTTCCTTCAACGATCACCTTAATCGACATCATCCTATCGTTGACTCTCCTAACCTCCACAACCTGATCCCTTAGATCATTGTCTACTAAAATGCCTACCCCATTCCTATATTTCGATCTACCTGAAAACCAAAGCTTATACCCGTCTACCTCCCTAGCTTTAGAACCTACCCATTTGGTCTCTTGGACACAATCTATATTAATCTTTCTCTTCTTTAGAATCTTAACTAGCTCTAATCATTTTTCTAAAACTTAATTTAAGGACTATCTTTAGATAGGCTCTAAGGGATGCTTATCACCTTTCCCTCGAGTAACCAAAACCCTTACCTAGAATCTCACTAGTTTCAAAAATCAAAACAGAGTTTACATTTATATTTTTTTTAAATGGTTTTTCTAATATTTTTTATTTAAAATTACGTGGCGACTCTAAACATTTTCAAAATCAGAGGCATAGCCACTTTTATGTTGTGAACTATTTCGACCTGTTCAAAAATAGGGTGCGACATCTTGACGACTTTGCTGGGGATACCCCATGTACTTAGCATTTTAGGTTTTAACCTTAGTAAAATTTAGTTTTATAATTAAAAAATATTTATTTATTATTTGTATATTATTTTCTTTAATTATTTAATCGTGACTTATTTTATTACTCTTCATTTGAAAAGATGCAAGCTAAATCCAAACTTGTGCTCCTTGTTTGTTTAAAAACACTACATGCTACTGCTTTCCTTACACTGTTATATGCACTTTCTATCGAGTCCTTGACCGTACACAATACACACACTGGTTCACGTGGGGAGTGTCTCATACTCCCCCAAACCTTCTTTTGGATTCCTTAGTTTCAGAGTTGGTGCAATAAGATTAGTGTGCTTTCTTGCAAACATTCAGTCTCACTCTTGAACATCTAGGAAAAATCTTACTCTAGATAGAAGGTCATGATGCATATACCTTAGGCAAGACGATCCAAGGCATCGTCTTCACAATTAGGAAAGTCATCCTTTGTTAAAGGTTACACACCTAACGACATATTTTATGTGGAAGTTGTCATGAATGATCTAATCAAAAACACATGACAGATTTGGAATAAACATATTTATCATACCCTTACTTTTCTTTCAGATGAGTATCAACCAAAACCTCCCAAGTACAGTGACCTTTAAGTTTTTGGATTTTGAGATCACTCCAACACTAGAAGAGTTTAGTGATTTTTTGGAATTATCGATAAGAGGAAAAACACCGATATGTCCATCAACCATAAGTGTAAGAGATTTCCTTGGGCTATTAGGGCTGCATATCTTGCCATCACTAAGGAACGCAGAAAATGGAAAGGTAAAGTTGAAGTATCTTTTCCAAAGATTTGGTCATCTCGAGAGCTTTGATAAACATCGAGATGAATTTGCCTACACTTGTAGGCAATGGATACATATGCGGACAATGATATTTGTGATGGCCTTTTTGGGGGCTATGGTATAGGGGTTGTATTTTTATGGACTAATGCCATTTGGTCTAAAAAATGTTGATGCAACCTACATAAGGGCCATGACTGCTCTTTTTCATGATATGATCCACAAAGAGATTGAAGTATATGTGGACGATGTCATTATCAAATCCAAGAGGAGTTCGGACCACCTAGATGATTTGCAAAAATTCTTGTAGAGGTTGCGAAAATATAATCTAAAATTGAATCTAGCAAAGTTCGCATTTGGAGTACCTACAAGAAAACCGTTAGGATTCATTATTAGTAGGAGAGGCATAGAGTTGGATCCCTCTAAGATCAAGGAAATTTAAGAATAACCTCCCCCCAAGACCAGGAAGGACATGATGAGTTTCTTGGGAAGGCTTAACTACATCAGTCAATTCATAGCACAATCCACAGTAATTTGTGAACCCATTTTTAAACTACTAAAGAAGGATACTGCCACAAAATGGATGGAGGAATGTTAAAGGGGTTTTCTACTATACTTATCTATAATGAATAATGCATTTAGATGCGTATTGGGACAACATGATAAGACAGGTAGAAGAGAGAAAGACATTTACTACTTGAGCAAGAAGTTCACACTGTATGAGGCAAAATATACCTTGTTGGAATGAACGTGTTGTGCTTTGACTTGGGTCCCGCAGAAATTTAGGCATTACTTGTCTGCATATACCACGTACTTGATCTCAAGAATGGATCCACTCAAGTACATCTTTTAGAAGCCAATGCCTACAGGTAAATTGGCAAAATGGCAAATTTTGTTAAGTGAGTTTGACATTGAGTACGTGACACAGAAGGCCATCAAAGGACAAGCCTTGGCTGACCATCTCGCAGAAAATACAGTGGATAAGGATTACGAGCCGCTAAAAACCTATTTCCATGATGAAGAGGTGTTGTTTATAGGAGAAGACATGTCAGAACTATGCGATGGTTGGAGGATGTTTTTTGATGGAGCATCAAATTCCAAGGGAGATGGAATATAAGCAGTTTTAATTCCAGAAATAGGTCAATATTATCTAATTTCAGCAAAGATTAGATTTAATTGTACCTATAATATGGCAGCGTATGAAGCTTGTATTATCGGACTTAAAATGGCCATAGACATGAACGTCAAAGAGATTTTGGTCATAGGCAATTCTGACTTATTGGTTCATCAGTTGCAATGGGAATGGGCTACTAAGAATGAGAAGATCCTTCCTTATTTGCATTTCATAAAAGAGTTGAGTAGGAGATTCACAAGGATTGAATTCAAACGTCCCTCGAGCTCAAAATGAATTTGCCGATGCTTTGGCGACAATATCCTCAATGATTTAGCATCCGGACGAGAATTACATCGACCCTATTGAAGTAGATGGAAGACCATGGTACTATGAAATCAAGAGATTGATAGAGGCACAGGAATACCCCAAAAATGCTACGAGCAAGCAGAAACAGACTTTAAGAAGAATGGCCAATTATTTCTTTCTTAATGGAGAAATCCTATATAGGAGGACTCCAGATTTAGGACTATTGAGATGTGTTGACGCCAAGAAAGCGATGAGACTTTTAGAAGAAATACATGCAGGAACATGTGGACCTAATATGAATGGGTTCACTCTTGCTAAGAAGATCTTAAGAGCTGGATATTTTTGGATGACCATGGAGAAGGATAGCATTCAATACGTGCAGAAGTGTCATTAATGCTAGGTGCATGGAGATTTTATACGAGTTCCACCAAATGAGCTTAATGTTATGGGTTCCCCATGGCCATATGCTGCTTGGGGCATAGATGTAAATTGACCCATAGAGCCTCCTGCATCAAATGGACATCATTTCATCCTTGTGGCAGTCGATTATTTCACAAAATGGGTCGAAGCTTCAACATACAAGGCAGTAACTAAGAAAGTAGTGGCAGACTTTGTTCGCAACAATGTAGTTTGTCGATTTGGGATTCCAGAATCAATCATAATAGATAATTTTGTCAATCTCAATAGCGATATTATGAAGGAAATTTGTAAGCGGTTTAAGATTGCCCATCGAAATTCCATAAGTTATCGACCACAGATGAATGGAGCAGTTGAAGCTGCAAACAAGAATATCAAGAAGATTTTAAGGAAGATAGTGGATAGTAAGAGACAATGGCACAAGAAGTTACCATATGCTCTGCTTGGTTATTGTACCAAAATCAGAACTTTTATTGGGACAACTCTTTGTTTTGCGGGAACAGACCCTACATAAGGCTCCCACCTCTCGTGCACAGTCAGGGGTTGAGTAGTACTATCACGACCTAAAAATCGAGGTCATGATGGCATACATCTCAAAACCCAATCTGATGTGTAACCCTAAAAATAAAACTCATACTAGACTTTCAAAGGGGAAAGTGATGCCACAATTTAAATAAAAAGAAAAACAATACAGAGAAAATTATTCCAAAACCTGATGTCAAAAGTATAAAGAGCATCTAATACAAGGTTCAAATCTGAAGATACAACATAAGTTTCTAAATGATCCAAAAGACTGAAAAATAAAGATAGACTAGTGACGATCAGAATTCTGGGACCTCACCACTAATCTAAGAATATACAATCCGCTAGAATATCAACTGTCACATAAGATACTCCGACTAGTATCTGCATCAAAAAGGGATACACAAGTAGGGGTGAGTAAAATTCACATGTACTCAGTAGGTTTTAGCTGACTGAGTATAAGGAATTAATCAAACCTATGAAATAAACTAAGGAACGCTTCCACCTGCATACAAAAAAGTCTCACTTCGGCATCGGTGCTGCCAATTTATATATATATAGTGACGCGAGTAAAGTAAACCCATAATAACAGCTCAGAATCACAATTAATCAGATAATTCAAGCAGCATAGATATCAATGCAATGCAATACAATATGATGATGCAATAATGTGATGGTACGGTGGAATCAAGACTGTCGCACAGCTTGTCGTATACACTTGCCGAGCTGTGCTACCAAGCAGGACCCATGGGGTCTCGCAGACCATATACCCAATCACAATATCTCATTATCCTTGCCACTTCCTTGTGGTCAAGGGATCATAATGCATCCACTACCCTACCATAATACTGCCTCGGACAGGGACTCAAGATACAAAGGTTTAAAGGTGTTTCATTTTCTTTCTCAAAAAGAATTTCCATATTTCTCAACTCCTATGATGAATGAGGATGAATGCATCAAAACACATATGACATGGAAGTAATATTCAACTCACATGTGGTAGAAGGTTCAAAGTTCTCAAAACTTAACCTACACATGATATTCACCCTCAATAAATAGTAATAGGAATATTCATCCCTTTCTCAACAATATTTCAATACTCAAGCATTCTCAAAAACCCCAACTCAACCTCTCAGGCGAGCATCACAAGTTAAATAATATACTCAAGTCTCTCTCTTAGGCAAATCAGGAATCACATACTCTTAAAGCAAATAAGATAACAAATAAGGCCTCCACACGGGCTATGTAATAAAAATATACCCCCACATGACAATACATTAATAAATAAGCCCCCACACGGGTATCATAATATATATAACATTCTAAACTCATACTAAGACCTCAACCCAAAGTATATAACATATGAATGACTAATTACCCCATCTCAATCTCAAAGAAGGATAGCCAAACCTACCTCAATTGCCGAAACCGCACTCGAACACCTTCATCGAACAAGCAAATCTCGAATTCAATGCCCAGACTAATAACCCACTATCAACAATAAAACATACACATCACAAGGAGTCCAATGACACCCATATTGATAGGTTTCGGAACCGAGAGTAAAATGGTCCAAAAATTAATTATTTCCGAAAAAGGTCAAATCTGGAAATTTATTAGACAATCACATTCTACTTGTAATAAGGAACTCTTGGTTGAAAAACCCATAAAAATAGAGCTCAAAATGAGTTAGAAATCACCATTTTCCTTAAATTCGAATTAGGGAAGAAACAAAGAATTTTGGAGTTTGAAACTAAACTTTAGGGGTTAAAATCATCAAAAACTTAATAAAAAGGGAAGGTTTTAGGTCAAAAATCACTTACCCAACACTTTGCCTTAAAAATGTCTTATCAAATCACCTCAAGGAGTTCAAAACCCAAACAAATGATGAAAAATATTGAAATGGGAAGAAAGGGGCATTTTCTGCCTAAAAAGTTACTGTTCACGCGTGTTACTGTTCACGCGTGTTTTTACAAATTTTCAAAAATCACCCTCAAGGTTATTATAATATCCACCACTAAAAAGGATGTTCGTCCTCGAACATAAGATAAAATAAAGTACCTGGGGTATCAAAAAGCAGTACCGAGCCTACATATCAGACTCTAACTCCCAAGTCGCCTCCTCAGCAGGCCGATGCTGCCACTACACCTTAACCGAAGTAACCTCTTTGGTCCTGAGTCTATGAAGCCGCCTATCTAGAATAACTATCGGCTCCTCCTCATAAGTCAAATATGGACTCAACTCTACTGCGTCATAAGAAATCACATGAGACTCATCCGGTATGTACTTACGAAGCATGGAAACATGAAATACCGGATGGACAACTGACAATTTAGGGGGTAAGGCCAACTTATACGCCACTCTACCTACTCTCCTCAGGATTTCAAATGGGCCAACATACCACGGTCTAAGCTTGCCCTTCTTTCCGAACCTCATCACACCCTTCATGGGCGATATTTTAAGCCATACACAATCATCCACCATGAACTCTAAGGGACAAACCCTCCTATCAGCATAACTCTTCTGACGACTCTGAGCTGTCAATAGTCAACCCTGAATCAAATGTACCCGCTCCACAGCATCCCTAAGTAAGTTAGTATCCAATGCATCAACCGCAACAGAATCAAACCATCCAATGGGTGATCGACACCTACGACCATACAATGTCTCAAATGGTGCCATCTGAATGCTGGAATGATAACTGTTATTATAAGCAAACTCTGCTAAGGGCAAGTGTTGGTCCCATCGGGTACCAAAATCAATCACATAGGCCCTAAGCATATCCTTCAACACTTGAATAGTCCGCTCAGACTGACCATCGGTTTGGAGATGAAATGCTAAACTCATCTCTAGCCGCGTACCCAAACCACACTATAATGCCTCCCAAAAGTGATAGGTGAACACTAAACCCCGATCCGACATAATAAAGATAGGCACCCTATGCAGCCTAACAATCTAACAAAGATAGATCCTAGCTAACTCATCCGCATTGTAGCTAGTCTTCACCGGAAGGAAATGGGCTAATTTGGTCAATCGATCCACAATCACCCAAACAGAGTCATACTTACCCAATGCCATGGGTAATCCAGACACAAAGTCCATAGTGATACGCTCCCATTTCCACTCAGGAATAGGCATCACTTGTTGGCAATTTAGACACTTAGCCACAAAATCAATAATGTCTCTCTTCATGCCACACCACCAATATTGTTGTTTCAAGTCATGAAACATCTTTGCCACTCCCGGGTGAATCGAATATTTGGAACATGAGCCTCCTCCAATATCATACGTACCCATTCACTCACCTTAGGCACACAAATGCGACCATTAATTCTCAAAACTCCTTCCGGATCAAGAGAGGCTGATTTTGCTTCACCACTCAACACTTTGTCTCAAATGGCCCACAACTTGTCATCTTCAAACTGGTGTGTACGAATCTTGTCCATCAAACTAGACCTAGCCTCCACAAAGGCCAAAATTCCATGATATGTAGAAATAGCAAGTCGGACCAACTATCTAGCCAATGACTGAACCTCCAATGCCAAAGGCCTCTCAACAGCCTTAAGGAAGGCCAAACTACCCATGCTAGATGCTTTGCGACTCAGGGAATCCGCTACCACATTAGCTTTGCCTGGATGATAAAGTATGGTGATATCATAGTCTTTCAATAACTCTAACTACCTACGCTACCGCATGTTCAGATTCGGCTGAGAAAAGATATACTTAAGGCTATGGTGGTTAGTATAGACCTCACAATGCACTCCATAGAGATGATGCTTCCACAACTTCAGAACAAACACCATCGCTGCTAATTTTAAGTCATGGGTAGGATAGTTCTTCTCATGTACCTTTAACTATCGAGAAGCATAAGCTATAACTCTAAATTTTTGCATCAATACACCACCCAAGCTGACTCCCGAAGCATCACAAAACACAAAAAAGGCCACGCCCTCCTCGGGTAAGGCTAGAATAGGTATTGAAGTCAATAGTTCCTTGAGCTTTTGAAAGCTCGCCTCACACTCATCAGTCCACTGAAATGTCATGGTCTTTTGAGTTAGCCTAGTCAATGGGGCTGCAATAGAAGAGAATCCTTGAACAAACCGATGATAGTAGCCTGCCAACCCAATAAAACTCTAAATCTCGATAATCAAAGTAGGCCTAACCCAATCACGAACCGCTGCAACTTTGGCTGGATCAACCATAGTACCATCCTTGGTCACTATATGACCCAAGAATATCACAGACTCAAGCTAAAACTCATATTTGGAGAATTTTGCATAAAACTTCTCATCTCTCAATGTCTGAAGGACTGTCCTCAGGTGCCTAACATGATCCGCCTCATTCTTGGAATAAAACAAGATGTCATTAATAAACACGATCACAAATGAATCCAAATGAGGTCGAAATACCTGCTTTATCAACTCTATAAAAGTAGCTGGGGCATTAGTTAATCCAAAGGACATAACCATAAACTCATAATGCCGATAACGAGTCCTGAATGTAGTCTTCAGGATATCAGATTCCCGAACTCTCAACTGATGGTAACCCGATCTCAAATCAATCTTTGAGAACACCGATGTACCTTAAAGCTGGTCAAATAAATCATCAATACGAGGGAGAGGATACTTGTTCTTGACAGTGACCTTATTCAACTGTCGATAGTCAATACACATCCTCATAGTACTATCTTTCTTCTTCACAAATAAAATTGGTGTACCCGACAGTGATATACTAGGTCTAATAAACCCCTTCTTCAATAAATCTTCCAATTGTTCTTTCAACTCCTTCAATTCTGCCAGAGCCATCTGATAAGGAGAAATAGAGATGGGTTTAGTATTAGGGTCCAAATCAATCACAAAATTGATATCACGGTCAGGAGGAACTCCCGGTAAGTCTATAGAAAATACATCTATAAACTCTCTCACCACCCTCGTAGTCTCTATAGGCGATGACTCCGTAGTGAGATCACATACATGAGTCAAATAAGACAAACAACCCTTATCCATCAAGCGACGAGCACGAATATAAGATATCACTCCCTTAGGATATGAACTCGGATTACCCTTCCATACCAAGCTAGGTAACTTGGGATAAGCTAAGGTCACGGTCTTTGCATAACAATCTAATATAGCATGATAAGGAGATAACCAGTCCATACCTAGTATCAAGTCAAAATCAAGCATTTCTAATAAAATCAAGTCTGCACGGGTCTTTCTACCTGAAAATATCACCAAACATCCCTTGTATACCCAATCCACCACTAAAGATTCACCTACCAGGGTAGAAATAGTAATAGGCACATCAAGGAACTCACTCACATAATCAATACCCACATCAAAATAAGTTGACACATAAGAATAGGTAGACCTTGGGTCAAATAATACTGAAGCAGAACGATGGCAAACTGGAACAATACCTGTAATAACTGCATCAGAGGCTTCTGCCTCATATCTACTCGGTATAGCATAGCATAACTGACGGTCACCCTTAGCCTGCGAACCACCACAAGCACCACCTCGTGCTCCACCATTAGCACTACGAGTGCTACCTCTAGTATTCTACAAAGAACCCCGAATAGCTGGAGCATCTGTAGAACAAACAACTGGTGCCCCAGGACGCCTAGTAGAAGGAGCACATTTGGGGAAATCTTGGGCCTTATGCCCAAACTCATCACACACATAACAACCTCGAGGACCTGAACCCTGTGGGGGATAACCAGAAATGTCAAAATGGCCTCCGGAGCCCGAAAAACCCTAAATAGCTGTCTGGACTGGTCTGCCCTAATAACCATGGGTTCCTGAACCCAAATATTCTCTACCCTTGGAGGAATGACCGCTGAAATGACCCTGCTGATGGAACCTCTTGTCCCTGCCCTGTCTAGTATGTCGGATACTCTCTATCATCATGGCATGATTAATAATACTCTAAAATGTACCTCTAGACAGTACAAGAGAGGCTGTAGCCTCCTAAAGATAACTGGCGAATCCCTTCACTAGCTTACAAATATACTCGAACTAAGTAGGAATACTCGACATAGCATAACGAGATAACTCATGAAAGCGAGTCTCGTACTCAGATATAAATAGGGAGCCCTGATTTAGTCTATCGAAATCATCCATGCGTTGATCACAGAGGCTATAAGGCATAAATCTCTCAAGAAACATCTCAATAAACTGTTCCCAACTCATCATAGGAGAACTAATAGGTCTACGGGCAAAAACTGACCTCCACCATTTCTTGGTTACTCCCGCAAATTGATATGAAGTATAAGCTACTCCATGTGCCTCTCTGCTGTACTATCAAACCTTGAAGGTGCCAATCAAAAAAACCTCTCAAAGCTCTTCTGCTCAACTATCGATATAGCAGCACTAGCAAAAACTGGCAGAGCTGCAAATCTCGGAGGTGCAATAGAAGGCACTAAAGAAGAACCATGAGTATGAAATCCTACACTAGGCCCCTGAACTGGCGGTGTAGCACTAACTATGATAGGAGAACCTATGCTACCTGGAAGAATACAAGAGGTAGGAGCACCATCCATTCTATCCAATAATCGAACTAGTAGCTCCTGAATCATCGGAGCACTATTAGGAACCACAGGAGGCTGGGATGGCCTCTGCTCCTCAGTTTTCTGCTCCAAGTCATCCTCATGCTCGTACATGGGCTCAAGTGATGACTCTCTAGCTCATCCACGAGTAGGTGTCGTTCCTCTCGCTCGACCTCATCCCTTGACTCCACCACATCCTCTACCTCGCCCGCATACTGGGGCTTGGGCAATAGGTACAGCCTCACCCTTAGTAATTATGGCTCTAGTCTTTACCATCTATGTAGAGGGAATAAATCATAGGTATACAATATTTGATATGAATAAATTACACGAAGGGAATAAAATAAAGGAAATCTTCCTATTAAGTACCTTATAGCCTCTCAAAGATAAGTACGGACGTCTATGTACCGATCCATAAGATTCTAATAGATACCCTGCTCTTTAACTTATGAGACCGGTGAACCTAGTGCTCTGATACCAATTTATCATGACCCAAAAATTGAGGTCATGATGACACACATCTCAAAACCCAATCTGATGTGTAACCCTAAAAATAAAACTCATACTATACTCCCAAAAGGGAAAGTGATGCCACAATTTAAATAAAAAGAAACAATAAAGAGAAAATTATCTCAAAACCTGGTGTCATAAGTATAAAGAGCATCTAATACAAGGTTCAAATCTGAAGATACAACATAAGTCTCTGAATGATCCAAAAGTCTGAAAAATAAAGATAGACTAGTGATGATTCGAATTCTAGGACCTCACCACTAATCTAAGAATACACAATCTGCTAGAATATCAACTGTCACATAAGGTACTCCAACTAGTATCTGCATCAAAAAGGGATACAGAAGTAGGGGTGAGTATAATTCACATGTACTCAGTAGGTTTTAGTTGATTGAATATAAGAAATTAATCAAACCTATGAAATAAACTAAGGAATGCTTCCACCTGCATACAGAAAAGTCCCACTTCGACATCGGTGCCGCTAATATTTATATATATAGTGACGCGAGTAAAGTAAACCCATAATAACAACTCATAATCATAATTAATCAGATAATTCAAGAAACACAGATATCAATGCAATACAATACAATATAATGATGCAATAATGTGATAGTACGGTGGAATCAAGACTGTCGCACAGCTTGTCGTATACACCTGGACCCATAGGAGTCTCGCAGACCATATACCTCAATCACAATATCTCATTATCCTTGTCACTTTCTCGTGGTCAAGGGATCACAATGCATCCACTACCCTACCATAATACTGCCTCGGACATGGACTCAAGATACAAAGGTTTAAAGGTGTTTCATTTTCTTTCTCAAAAAGAATTTCTATATTTTTCAACTTCTATGATGAATGAGGATGAATGCATCAAAACACATATGACATGGAAGTAATATTCAACTCACATGTGGTAGAAGGTTCAAAGTTTTTAAAACTTAACCTACACATGATATTTACCCTCAATAAATAGTAATAGGAATATTCATCCCTTTCTCAATAATATTTCAATACTCAAGCATTCTCAAAAACCCCAACTCAACCTCTTAGGTGATCATTACAAGTCAAATAATATACTCAAGCCTCTCTCTTAGGCAAACCACGAATCACATGCTCTCAAAGCAAATAAGATAACAAATAAGGCCTCCACACGGGCTATGTAATACAAATAAACCCCCACATGGCAATACATTAATAAATAAGCTCCCACACGGACATCACAATATATATAACATTCTCAACTCATACTTAGACCTCATCCCAAAGTATATAACATATGAATGACTAATTACCCCATCTCAATCTCAAAGAAGGATAGCCAAACCTACCTCAATTGCCGAAACCGCACTCGAACACCTCCACCAAACAAGCAACTCTCGAATTCAATGTCCGTACTGATAACCCACTATCAACAATAAAACATACACATCACAAGGAGTCCAATGACACCCATATTGATAGGTTTCGGAACTGGAGTAAAATGGTCCAAAAATTAATTATTTCCAAAAAAGGTCAAATCTGGAAATTTATTGGACAATCACATTCTACTTGTAATAAGGAACTCATGGTTGAAAAACCCATAAAATAGAGCTCAAAACGAGTTAGAAATCACTATTTTCCTTAAATTCGAATTAGGGAAGAAACAAAGATTTTTGGAGTTTGAAACTAAACTTTAGGGGTTAAAATCATCAAAAACTTAATGAAAAGGAAGGTTTTAGGTCAAAAATCACTTACCCAACACTTTGCCTTAAAAATCTCTTCTCAAATCATCTCAAGGAGTTCAAGAACTCAAACAAATGATGAAAATATTGAAATGGGAAGAAATGGGCATTTTCTGCCAAAAACGTTACTGTTCACGCATGTTACTATTCAAGCGTGTTTTGTACAAACTTTCAAAAATCACCCTCAAGGTCATTACAAGCACCCCCAAGCCTTATCATAAATAAAAATAATAATAATAATACACGAAGGGGGACATAAACCTTACCTCCGAACTTAAGGTGGTTCATAAGTCGGCTAACCTACTAAGGTCGGCCAACTCATCCCAGAATACTAGGTGGAAAAGTGATAAACCTATGAGAGGACTCCTCTCAATACAATGCGACTAAGAAAAACGTAAATGAGGGAGACTCTCCCCTTCCATGTAAATACGAGAAAGAAACCTACACTAGTCCTATTCAACTAAGCTACATTAAAAACATAGCTAAATCGAAGTAGAGCAAGTATACGAAACTTCCCATTTTTATGGATCGAGAGCGATCGTGTCATCATTGTCCTTCTTAATCTTTTCATACCGAGTTTGTCCATGTGATGCAAGTGCGTCATGCAAGGCAAGTATATGTTGTCATGATGTTGCTGATTTGGATATGAATAGTGTGTCCGTCATTGAAGGAATTTAAAAAATGGCTAGATTTTCAAGATCGCTCGACTAACGTCTTCGATTATCTATTCAAGCCTCAACTTCTTGGGTTTCCCAAATGTGGGAGGTACAGCAATTCTGTAGCTTTGGATGTGCTGCATTTCTGTCACGACCCAAAAACTGAGGTCATGATGGCACACATCTCAAAACCCAATCTGATGTGTAACCCTAAAAATAAAATTCATACAAGACTCCCAAAGGAGAAAGTGATTCCACGATTTAAATAAAAAGAAAAAAAACAATGAAGAAATTATCCCAAAACCTGGTGTCATAAGTATAAAGAGCATCTAATATAAGGTTCGAATTTGAAGATACAACATAAGTCTCTGAATGATACAAAAGACTGAAAAATAAAGATAGACTAGTGACGATCCGAATTCTGGGATCTCACCACTAATCTAAGAATTACACAATCCGCTAGAATATTAACTGCCACGTGGGGTACCCCGACTAGTATCTGCATCAAAAAGGGACACAGAAGTAGGGGTGAGTACAATTCACATGTACTCAGTAGGTTTTAGCTGACTGAGTATAAGGAATTAATCAAACCTATGAAATAAACTAAGGAACGCTTCCACCTGCATATAGAAAAGTCCCACTTCGGCATCGGTGCCGCCAGTTTATATATATAGTGGCACGAATAAAGTATAATAACAACTCATAATCACAATTAATCAAATAATTCAAGCAGCACAAATGTCAATGCAATGCAATGCAATATGATGATGCAATGATGTGGTGGTACGGTGGAATTAAGACTGTCGCACAGCCTGTCGTATACACCTGCCGAGCTGTGCTACCAAGCAGGACCCATGGGGGTCTCGCAGACCATATACCTCAATCACAATATCTCATTATCCTTGCCACCTCCTCGTGGTCAAGGGATCACAATGCATCCACTACCCTACCAGAAAACTACCCCGGTCAGGGACTCAAGATACAAAAGTTGGGATCACAATGCATCCACTACCCTACCGGAAAACTGCCTCGGTCAGGGACTCAAAATACAAAGGTTTAAAGGTGTTTCATTTTCTTTCTCAAAAAGAATTTCCATATTTCTCAACTTCCCATGTTTTATGATATGATAAATGAGGATGAATGCATCAAAACACATATGCATGAAAGTAATAATCAACTCACATGTGGTATAAGGTTCAAAGTTCTCAAAACTTAACCTACACATGATATTTACCCTCAATAAATAGTAACGGGAAGAACACACTTTCATTTAAATATTCACCCCTTTCTCAACAATATTTCAATACTTAAGTATGCTCAAAACCCCCAACTCAATCTCTCAGGCAGCATCACAAGTCAAATAATATACTCAAGCCTCTCTCTTAGGCAAATCATAATTCACATGCTCTCAAAGCAAATAAGATAACAAATAAGGCCCCCACACGGGCTTATGTAATACAAATAAACCCCGTCATGGCAACACATTAATAAATAAGCCTCCACACGGACATCACAATATATATAACATTCTCAACTCATACTACAACCCCATCCCAAAGTCTATAACATATGAATGACTAATTACCCCATCTCAATCTCAAAGAAAGATAGCCAAACCTACCTCAATTGCCGAAACCGCACTCGAATACCTCCACCAGACAAGTAACTCTCAAATTCAGCGCTCGGAATGACAACCCACTATCAACAATGAAAAATACACGTCACAAGGAGTCCAATGACACCCATATTGATAGGTTTCGGAACCGGGGGTAAAATGGTCCAAAAATTAACTATTTTCGAAAAGGGTCAAATCTGTAAATTTATTGAACAATCCCATTCTATTGGTAATAAGGAACTCATGGTTGAAAAACCCATAAAAATAGAGCTCAAAACGAGTTGGAAATCATAATTTTCCTTAAATTCGGATTAGGGAAGAAACAAGGATTTTTGGGGTTTGAAACTAAAATTTAAGAGTTAAAATCGTCAAAAACTTAATGAAAAAGGAAGGTTTTAGGTCAAAAATCACTTACCCAACACTTTGCCTCGAAAATCTCTTCTCAAATCACCTCAAGGAGTTCAAGAACTCAAACAAATGTTGAAAAATATTGAAATGAGAAGAAAGGGGCATTTTCTGCCCAAAAAGTTACTGTTCACGCGTGTTACTGTTCACGCGTGTTACTGTTCACGCGTGTTTTGTACAAATTTACGAAAATCACCCTCAAGGTCATTACAATTTCCCCATTTGCAAAGTTTGCCAATGTGCTGTGATGCACATTAGAAAAAACCATAAGTACTGCAGCTTGTCTTGAGTGTTGAGAGTTTGAGCAGATGATAGGTGCAGTATCTCTGATGTCTTTGTTGTTGATGGCTGCCTCTATTCCAGCAATCTGCAACTTCATAAAAAACAAATCAACCAAACCAACAAGTTGTTGCTCCTCTTGTTCTTGCTGGTGTTGAATCATTCCAGGTTTTGTACTATGGTGTACCTGCACAAACCAGCAAACAAGACCAAAAAGGACCAACACAAACTCTTTATATGTTGGTTTATGGTTTAGAAGCAGTAATACCTGTTGAAATGGAAATACCTCCTATAAGGATTATTCAAGAGGTTGGTTTAGATGATGCAGAATGGATTTGCAGCAAGATTGAACAGTTAATGCTCATTGATGAGGAAAGAATGGATGCAGTTTGTCATGGTCAACTATATCAGAACAGAATGGCCAAAGCATTCAACAAGAAAGTAAAACCCCGACAGTTCATACCGGGACAATTATTATTGAAGAAGATATTTCCTCACCAAGGAGAAGCTAAAGGGAAATTTTCACCAAACTGTCAAGGCCCTTACATGGTTTATAGAGTATGTTGACACCCAATTTTGACTAACCCATAACTATTTTTTGAATTGTTATCTCAATAAATAGGCATTTTTCAAAATAATTTTTTTATTAAATAAATAAATTTATATTTAGTCTTACCCAATAAATCATATATTTTGACTTTATAATATTGTTTATATTTATTAATATTATTACTATTATCTTTATTATTATTGTTATTATTATTATTATTAATAATAACAAGCTTAATACGTTCAAATATTCTTACGTATCTTTTAGTATATATTATGTAGGTGTGTGTATTTTCTTGATATAAAAATATTTCTTAACTAAGTTTATTTTATAATTTACTTATTCATATTGATATATATACATATCACATATCTATTTTAATACGTCTTGTATACATGTGCATATAAAGTTATTACTTAAGAAAGTTTATTATATCTTTTACTTAATTATGTTAGTATATGTTATACATCTATTTTAGTACGTATTATATACATGTGTACGTCATATATACATACCTAGTCTATACATAAGTAATTGTATAATTATAAAATCCCAAATTTAATCTCAACCATCCATTACATCTTTGATTTATGGCCATAATTTATTCTATTATTTTTCTATACTCAAACCCTAACCTAAACTAATTTTTTCATTTTTCTTTTTTGGTCATCTTCTCCAAAGGAGAAGAAGACAACAATGGCCGCCTCATCCAACCCCTCCCTCTCTTTGGCGCCGCTACGCCTACGAAGGGGAGCAACCACCGCATCTCCCCTTTTGTCTCCTCTCCCTCGTCTCTTCTCTTCATCTCTGCGTGAGCTGCTGTCCGGAGAAGAAAACAGCAACACATCAACAGTAGCTCTTCAACGCTGCAAACACCAGCAATCACCTCCAGCTGCAGCGTCGCCTGCAACAACAAATCAGGCGCAGCAGCAAGACAACAGCTGCAAACCAGCTGCTCAACAACACCAACGACGGCAAGCAGCAACCACGCGCCTGCAACATCGAATCAGCAACCAACTGCACCGCCTGCAGCAACAACACGCGCAGCTCCACAACGAAGACAACAACCATCGACGCTGCCAAAATAAATTCCAGCAGCATTCAAACGCACTCTACGAAATTCTAGATTCGGATGTATATGTCAAGATATAATTTTGTTTTAAGACGGATCTGGTATGTTCCTATCTCATCTTTTCAACCCCTTTGTTACTGTTAGACATTAGATATGTGAAGTTGGTTCGTATATTTTTTTCCGTCTTTAGATTGGGCTATTGATTTTGTTCAAACTCATAATTTCTTTTGGTGTTTAATTGGCTTAATATTTTGTTAAAACTCCTATGTTTGATCAGATTCAAGTCTGTTTCTTTAATTATGTTAATGTAGTAGGTTGATTTTAGTAGATTAGAGTTGTTATTTTGACATCTGGAACAAGAAATTGGATATTCGCTAATCTGCTAATATTTCACTCTTTTGATTGATTTCACAGTTTGGTTGAAATTAAAATTAGAATAAATTATGCATTTAGCTCAATCATGGTATATTCCGATTAGTTAGATAATTATTCCGTAAATTCGATTACCTCTAAGCTAATTATTATAATTTTTCTTAGTCTTTTATTTTAAATATTGTGATTATGACTGATTCTTTGTTTGCTTAAGTTTACATGCTTAATGTTCTAAATTGATTTCTTGTTACCTTATTTAATTTTTACTCATCTCATTATGCATTACATACTTTCTTTGGTGAGCATTATTTTTTAAAATTGCTTATGAAATTATGAGCATGATGTTGTCTATAATTAACTATTTTCTCTAAAGTGATTTACATAATTTTTCTACATTATTGATAGTGGGTCCCTCTTGCCATAACTTTTGACTTTTGAAACATCCTTTTTTTGAATAAAATACAGATTCAAATCTGGAAAAGCAGAGGTGGATTGATTTATTTTTGACAAAATCTTGATAACCTTGTCATTTTCTTTGAAATAGTTTATGATTTATTTGGTTTGAATTTGAAATCTGACCGGTTGTCTTGGTTGACTTCATTGCCCTTCACTCATTAGTTATTAGTATAAGACATACACAAGAAAAAAAAAAGAAGAGGATACTTATTGCTTTTAAGTTCTTTCTTTTGCCTTTTTTCTACTTCGACTTGTTTGGATCTTGGATATTGCTACCGCTTTTCGTTGGCATATTAATAAAACTCATATTAATCGATTAGTACTTCTTTTTCCTATTTTTATTGTATATTCTTTACTTTAGGTTCTTACATATTATATCTTGTTAAAATAAATATATGGAGTATCTAGGTTAGTTCCCACTTTCTTTTATATATTGGTTTATTATTTTAAAATATGTTCTTGCTTTGTTTGTTTGCTTTGTTGTAGTAAAATTATATAATCATGATGTACCTCTATATTATTTGTATATTGCTTGTATTTTCTTTATGGTTTAGCAGGATTTGGATTTCAAATGCAAGTCATGAAGATGTTCATTTGGAACAGGATTCAATTAGTTTTAGTTCCTGTTTTATTATTTTTATTTGTGTATTATTCTTTCTTAATTATTTTGGCATGTAAATTGTGTACATAATAAAGGGGGAGAATACATGGGGAGGGAATATACTTGCTACTTGGTTATTTATTTATTTTTTAGTTTATCATAAATTTATGTGTGCTTGGGATACATGTGATCTAGTTATACTACTCATTTTCACATGCTTAGGTTCATTTATTCACGATATAAATATTTTATTTTTACAAAATGTTTTCTTTAATCAAAAAAATAAAAATAAAAAAAAATAAAATAATCTAAGGATAGTTTGTTAAATATCGTTTATCATCATATATGTTTTCAAAAATAATTTGTCTATTTTATATGTGTTATCTTTGTTTATTAAATTTTAAATCTCATTAGAATAATTACTTTGATGATGTTTCTATGTTATAACTTGTCTTTTAAACTTAAAACCATGAATATAGTTTCAAACAATAACTTTATCATATTAACTATTTAGACATTATACATGTAGGATCTACTAAATAATTTTGAATATGATGATAAAAATGTTTAGATTTAAATGTCATTTCGTATAGACATCATTCCCATAGGATTTTATAATTTTAATACATCATGTCTATATATTTTAATTAATATTATTTTAACATACCATTTTGTATAGACATCATATCCATATGATTTATAATTTTTAATATATCATGTCTATATATATTTCAATCAATATTTTTAACATGCTAATCACTTAGAAATCACTCATAGAATTTAATGTTAAATACCATATAGCAATTCATGTCTATGAGATTTAATGAATATTTAAGATTTATAGTGCTACGAAATTCTAGATTCGGATGTATATGTCAAGATATAATTTTGTTTTAAGACGGATCTGGTATGTTCATATCTCATCTTTTCAACCCCTTTGTTACTGTTAGACATTAGATATGTGAAGTTGGTTCGTATATTTTTTTCCGTCTTTAGATTGGGCTATTGATTTTGTTCAAACTCATAATTTCTTTTGGTGTTTAATTGGCTTAATATTTTGTTAAAACTCCTATGTTTGATCAGATTCAAGTCTGTTTCTTTAATTATGTTAATGTAGTAGGTTGATTTTAGTAGATTAGAGTTGTTATTTTGACATCTGGAACAAGAAATTGGATATTCGCTAATCTGCTAATATTTCACTCTTTTGATTGATTCCACAGTTTGGTTGAAATTAAAATTAGAATAAATTATGCATTTAGCTCAATCATGGTATATTCCGATTAGTTAGATAATTATTCCGTAAATTCGATTACCTCTAAGCTAATTATTATAATTTTTCTTAGTCTTTTATTTTAAATATTGTGATTATGACTGATTCTTTGTTTGCTTAAGTTTACATGCTTAATGTTCTAAATTGATTTCTTGTTACCTTATTTAATTTTTACTCATCTCATTATGCATTACATACTTTCTTTGGTGAGCATTATTTTTTAAAATTGCTTATGAAATTATGAGCATGATGTTGTCTATAATTAACTATTTTCTCTAAAGTGATTTACATAATTTTTCTACATTATTGATAGTGGGTCCCTCTTGCCATAACTTTTGACTTTTGAAACATCCTTTTTTTGAATAAAATACAGATCAAATCTGGAAAAGCAGAGGTGGATTGATTTATTTTTGACAAAATCTTGATAACCTTGTCATTTTCTTTGAAATAGTTTATGATTTATTTGGTTTGAATTTGAAATCTGACCGGTTGTCTTGGTTGACTTCATTGCCCTTCACTCATTAGTTATTAGTATAAGACATACACAAGAAAAAAAAAAGAAGAGGATACTTATTGCTTTTAAGTTCTTTCTTTTGCCTCTTTGCTACTTCGACTTGTTTGGATCTCGGATATTGCTACTGCTTTTCGTTGGCATATTAATAAAACTCATATTAACCGATTAGTACTTCTTTTTCCTATTTTTATTGTATATTCTTTACTTTAGGTTCTTACATATTATATCTTGTTAAAATAAATATATGGAGAATCTAGGTTAGTTCCCACTTTCTTTTATATATTGGTTTATTATTTTAAAATATGTTTTTGCTTTGTTTGTTTGCTTTGTTGTAGTAAAATTATATAATCATGATGTACCTCTATATTATTTGTATACTGTTTGTATTTTCTTTATGGTTTAGCAGGATTTGGATTTCAAATGCAAGACATGAAGATGTTCATTTGGAACAGGATTCAATTGGTTTTAGTTCCTGTTTTATTATTTCTATTGGTGTATTATTCTTTCTTAATTATTTTGGCATGTAAACTGTGTATATAATAAAAGGGGGAGAATACATGGGGAGGGAATATACTTGATACTTGGTTATTTATTTATTTTTTAGTTTATCATAAATTTATGTGTGCTTGGGATACATGTGATCTAGTTATACTACTCATTTCCACATGCTTAGGTTCATTTATTCATGATATAAATATTTTATTTTTACAAGATGTTTTCTTTAATCAAAAAATAAAAATAAAATAAAATAAAATGATTTAAGGATAGTTTGTTAAATATCGTTTATCATCATATATGTTTTCAAAAATAATTTGTCTATTTTATATGTCTTATCTTTGTTTATTAAATTTTAAATCTCATTAGAATAATTACTTTGATGATGTTTCTACGTTATAACTTGTCTTTTAAACTTAAAACCATGAATATAGTTTCAAACAATAACTTTGTCATATTAACTATTTAGACATTATACATATAGGATCTACTAAATAATTTTGAATATGATGATAAGAATATTTAGATTTAAATGTCATTTCATATAGACATCATGTCCATAGGATTTATAATTTTTAATATATCATGTCTATATATATTTCAATCAATATTTTTAACATGCTAATCACTTAGAAATCACTCATAGAATTTTATGTTAAATACCATATAGCAATTCATATCTATGAGATTTAATGAATATTTAAGTATTTATAGTGCTATGTCCCTTGTTGATTTTTTTTAAAACTCATTATATGGATGTAATAAATATTGGAAAAATGTTTTTACGTAGTGTCAATATGAAATAATTCCCAGCTTAAAAGCATGTCATTGGGGTATAGAAATTGTGAGTATGTTTTAATAAATATTCTGGTATTATTCCATTTTGAAATCATTTCTACATTTTGATAAATTTTTATTTCATTCAGTAATCATATCTATGGTATTTTAATAAATCTTTAGCATGTTATTAACTAAAATTATATTAATAGGATTTGAAACACTATTAGTTAATAACTAAAATTATCAAGCATTTTTTTTCATATTATTCAAGTTTTTATATTTGTGATACCTACGTCTGATTGTATGCACACACACATAATCATCATGACCTTCACATCTTATCCGTGTTTTCAAGCATGTTAATTTACTAATGTAGAAGCTTATTTGAGATTTTACGTGCTAAATGTCATTTTATTTGTTTTGCTTGACGATGTGTCTAATTAAGAAACATATATTTGTTTTTAGTCTAACACCTACCCTAACAGTACGTCCAATGCCTCTTGAATATTAAGTTGGGACGTTAAACACCTTTTAAGACGTTAGTTTTTATTATTTCTTTTAGATCGATTTAGGATTATAATAATAAATAAACATAAAAGGTATAGGGGTAGATATGCCCTTCGAAAATGATGGAAGTCGATCTGAGCAGAAAATGATAAAATACTATATTTTTGTCTTCCTATTAATAAGCCAACGCTGATTCGATGAATATGAATATATAAATATTTTAATCCCATCTATTCTAAAATATTTTCATTGATATATATTTGGGGTAGTTTAAATGTTAAAAACTAAATTATTTTCTTCTAGGTATCACTAATTTCTATTGTTTTTAATCTTTTTTTAATTAGTTAATAATATTTATTTATCCTTATTAATTCTAACATTAATTGTTTAGTTTAACCTAATTAAATCCCTTAAAGAGAAATCATTTTTTATGATCGTTTGTTTAATTTAAATAATTCATTTAATTATCCCTCTTTTATTTAATCATTTTTATGGCAAGTCTATTACACTTATAAATTATCTAAAAATATTTCAAAATTTATATTTCTTTCAAATTGTTTAATGCTTCGATTATTTTTTAAAATACATTTTCCCAAAGTTAGTCAATTAATTTTTAAATCATTGGATAAACGCATGTTAGCGGCTATTTTAAGTGCTAAAACCTTTTTTAAATAGTAATATGAACCTCGTACCTTTTTCTCTGAATTTTTAAGACTTAAATCTGTTAGGGTCTTTTAAATTAAGTTTTCTTAATTTCTTTAAAAAATTAAGTGGCAATTCTTCTTTTACTAAAATTAATTTTTTTCTAAAAAAATTAAAATTTATTTTAAACCGTCTTTTACCGATATAACAGAGTACTATCTGGAGGAGCAATAATCTTGGCAGAAATGGACGACACAGTGAGCACGAAGCCAATCAATTCAGACGCCATCAAAAAGTACTACGTCTGAAGACATCAAGACTAGCTTTCATTTTTTATATATATTCTTACTTTCCATGATTCAGAACTATGCTCGACCTCAAGTCTAAGGGATGACTGAAGACGTAGTTGCTTCTCAAAATCATAAGCCAAAATATCCTTCCCTTACCTTATTTATAGGAAATACTTTATACTTGGATTTGCTTTCTAAAAGATTTCCTTTTCAATCTTTTGCAAGTACGCTCAAGATCCGAATCAGAATACTGAAGACAAAGGGGCCCCATAAGATAAATAGGATAGTTTACTTTTTGTCAAAATTAACTCCATCAATCGGAGCTTGTCATCTAATATCGTCAATAACTCCTCCATTGCCGTCAAACATCGTCCAAACTCTGTCGTCTAGAGGTTGTATATAGCAAACATCGTCCAAACTCCGTCATTTGGAGGCTGCACATAGCAAACACATCCAAACTTTGCCATCTAGAGGCTGTACATAGAAAATCTCATCAAAGTTGAAATCTACAGTTAAATTCCATATTGCAAGCTTTACATCGTCGGATACAGGCATTACAGTACAAGTTTTACATCATCGGATACAAGCGTTACCTTTACAATCTCTACATCGCTGGATACAGGCATTACATTACAAGTTTAAAACTGCCAGATACAGGCATTAAATTACAAGTTTTACACCATCGGATACAGGCGTTACATTACCAGTTTTACATCACCGAATACAGGAGTTACATTACAAGTTTTTCACCGCTGGATACAGGCGTTGCATTACCAGTATTACATCATCGTATACAGGCATTACATTACCGGTTTTACATCACCGAATATAGGTGTTACATTATAAGTTTTACATCGCCGGATACAGGTGTTACATCACCAGTTTTATATTGCCAAATATAGGTGTTACATTTAAAAGCTCTACACCGTCGGAAACAGGCATTACATTACAAGCTTTACATAGCCGGATGCAGGCATTACATTATAATTGCTCCTCTAGTCGGAGATTTTAACATTATCAGACACCGCATTACAACATGGAACTCCCTCTAAGAAGCAAACCAGGGCAAGCTAGTAGAATGTCAAGCATCCCTAGTTACGTCAAGGATTCTCTTTCAAAACTCAACTCGAGATGATTTTCCAAGTTTGGATTTGAATTTATATATAACTTCTTTCATGTCTTAGCATCACCATAACTCGATACTTGGGCAATTTATTTTGAAAATTCATGTTCTTTTCTCTACCATAAGTCTTCAGTAGAAATTACTATGGAGCATTTTTCATTTCGAGTTTGTTTCTTAGAATTACCTAACAACCTGGAATATGATAATAACCTCAGTTCGAGCACGATCATATTCATTCTATTCGCGCTAACATCTTCGTACGCCATAACCCGTAAGAATTCGGTGTTACCATAATCCAACACTGGGCAAATTTTGAATTCAATCAAAATTTGTTGTGATTCTACCATCCAGAACTATACATGGCCTAATTCTCGTATAAACAGAGATATGTAGATAACTTGAAACTAAAGTCTCGGCCGCAATATTTTTGCAACTCCCACTCAATTCATTGGGTCCCTCAAAAGTTATTCCATCAGTCGAGCAAAATCGGCTACTCCATCAAATTTCTTTGCTAGTCAATTCATCCCTCATTCCCAAGCAAAGAAGGGGCAAGCTGTTGATACCCAATTTTGACCGACCTATAATTACTTTTCAAATCATTATCTTAATAGATATGCATTTTTCAAAATTATTTCTTTATTAAAGAAATAAATTTATATTTAGTTTTACCCAATAAATCATATATTTTGACATTCAAAATTTATAATATTTTTCTATTTATTAATATTATAACCATTATCTTTATTATTATTATTATTTTTTTAATAACGAGCTATATATGTTCGAATATTTTTACAAGTCTATTTAGAATATATTATATATGTGTGTATTTTCTTTATATAAAAAATATTACTTAACTAAGTTTATTTTATAATTTACTTATTCATATTAATATATACATATTACATATCTATTTTAATACATTTTATATGCATGTGTTTATAAAATTAATACTTAATTGAGTTTATTATATATTTTAGTTAACTATATTAATTATACCTCTAGTTTAGTATGTACTATATCCATATGTACATTATATATATATATATATATATATATATATATATATATATATATATATATATACACACACACACACACATAAATATTACTACTTGATAAAGTTTATGATTTTACTTATTCAATGTGTATATATGATTTTACTTATTCAATGTGTATATATATATATATATATATATATATATATATATATATATATATTCAATGTTTTCTCTATTTTATTTTAAGCATAGTCATTTTAATCCAATTTATTAAAACTCTAGTCAAATAACTTTCGATTAATTATAACTCTAGCCTAATCGAATTCAATGTGTTCTATTTTTAAATCTCAATTTCAATTCCATCTATTCGTTTGATTGATCAAACGGCTCCCATTCATTTTTATCCTTTTCACACCCTAAACCCTAACTAATATTTTCATTTTTTCATCTTCATCTCAAGAAGAGAAGAAAACCATCGCCGCCTCTTCTCTCTCTAGACTCTCCTCTCCGATGCCACCACCCGTCTCCCTCCACCACGGCGAACTGCAGCAGCCACTGCCGCTGCTCTTTCTCCTTCGTGCTTCTGTCTAGCGAGCAGCAGCCAGCAGCTCCGCCACCAACAACAACATGCAGCAGCCAGCAGCTCCGCCACCAACAACAACATGCAGCAGCCACAACAAACAATATTTTCCGACGAGCTGCTTCTCCAACGAACAGCCATCGCTCCACAGTAACAACCAGCAGCCACGATGCACAGCTGCAACAACCAACAATGACCAACAGCAACCTTCAGCTGCAGCGATCAACATAAAAGCAGCAACACGAACACGCTGCAGCAACTCCTCTCGTGTCTCTCTGTCTCTTCTCGCTGCTGGCGAAACCACAAACAACAGCGAACCAGTGAGCTTTAGCTCCAGCAAACAGCGAGCTCCGAGCTCACACGATGAACAGCAAAAGAGCAGCGCTTCTCTTCATCTTTGAACCACCAGATCCAACGTCCACCTCCAGTGGCGAGAAGACGTTGCTCTAGCAAGCTACAACGATGAAGACGAGACGCCGCAAAGATAAGAGGTCAGATCGTTCTATTGAAGACGGATCTTTACAGGTCCTTTCCATTATCATCGTTTTAAATTTTTGGTTTAAACTTTATTTGTTGAAGATCGATTTGGCTACGGATCTAATATAATTTTTATGGTATTGTTTGCTACGTCAAGGTCATGAGTTGTTAAGTTTAATTTGCCTAAGAATTTAATATGAGATTTATGATGTTGTTTGTTATATGGAAATCATGAAATTTATAATTTTTTCTTAAGTTGAGTTCAATAATTTTGTTTCAACTGTCACGTAGATTTATAGAAATTCGATACTAATTTTGTTTTGAATGTTTATGTTAAAAGTTTTAATTTTTTTTTATATCTTTGTTCAGATCCATACATTGAATTTGTTTACATGTTGAAATCTAGAATATTATACACTGATGAAAGTTTAAATTTGTTTGTAAATTTTGTTGAATAATTTCTTTACAATTATTGATAGTGGGTCCCTCTGGCCATAACTTTTGACTTTTAAAACATCTTTTTTGAATAAAATTCGGATCAAATCTGGGAAAGCAGATGTGGTTTGATTTATTTTTGACAAAATTTTGAAAACCTTGCCAACTTCTTTGAAATAGTTTATGACTTATTTGGATGAAGTTTGAATTTAAAATCTAGCCAGTTGTCTTTGTTGAATTTACTGTCTTTTATTGCCCATTGATTTATCTATATAAAGAGGAGAAAAACATACACATAAAGAACAATACACACAGAGAAAAAGGGAAGAACACAAACAACACAAAGAGTAGAGAAAGAAAAAAACAAAAAAAATATTTTACTTTACATTCTTAATATATCAAACGAAAACGAAAACAATAAGAAGAGTTTTCTTGCATACTTTAATATTTTGTTTCTAGCTTGACATCACAATTTGGATTTTTATTTACTTACTCTTCCTAACTAAAGTATCCAGATTAGTTTCAACCTTTCTTTATATCTTAGATTATTATTTTTTTAAAAAAAAATATTTTTGCCTTGCTTGTTTGTTTTATTGAAGTAAAATTATATAATCATGTTATACCTCTATATTATTTGTATACTGATTGTATTTTTTTATGGTTTAGTAGGGTTTGGACTTCAAAGTTTAAGACACGAAGACTTCATTTGGAACAAGATTTAGATAGCTTTAGTTCTCGTTTTATTATTTCTATTTGTTTATTATTCTTTCTTAATTATTTTGGCCTGTAAAAAATTTCTCATATATTAATAATGAATATTTGGAGACTGTCTAAAGGGGAGGAAAAATCTACGTGCTACTTGTACTTATTTTACTTTGACATAATTTTATGTGTGTGTGTGCCACTAGATAAATATGCCGAAGGGACCTAGTGAGTTTTAATTATTAAAATTTATACTTTACCGATGCTTCGATTTAATATGTTAGTCAAAGATTTTAAGATCAACCTATTATTTGAATATCGGTAAACTTGATGCATTTTAATCAATCTTCTAATTTTAATATTTTTACTTATTAATATTTATATTAAATAACCTGTCCAAATCTCATATTTTTTCAAACTACCAAACATTCTATTATTAAATAGCATGTACATACGCTTTCTATAGATAATTTCTAGCATGTTAATTGAATCATATGTCATGGTTTAAGCTTAATATTTTCAGCATATTAATTGAAACTACATTTACATGACTCGTTTAATATTTTTTAGCATGTTAATTTATATAAAAATCATGTCTAGGATTTAATAACATTTAGTAGGCTACTTTGATAGATACATTGACTATAGATTTGTTAACAAATATTTTTAGAATATTATGTCATCTAGAAAATCATGTCCATAGGCCTTATTGAATATTTTAGTAATTATAAGTCATCTTTAAATTTTAGTACGTTATTAGGATGTAATGAATATTTTCAGAAGGTTATTTTAGGTAGAAATCATGCCTATAGGTTAACCCTAGTTAATCATGCCTAATATGGGTGACATATATTTTGGCAATTTAGACATCATGTTCATAGGATTAGATTATTATTTTTAACATGTTAATATGCATAGAAATCATGTTTATAGAATTTTAATAAATGTTTATCACAATATGCTTATAGGATTTTAATAATTATTTATTATATTATTTTATATTAAAATCGTGTCTATAACATTTTAATAAATATTTCAGCATATAATGGTATTAAAAAACATGTTTACTATTTAGGTAAACTTATTTATTCAAATGATTTTTAACATACATCTGTATTTCCATACATAAAATTTTTATATGTTTCAAGTATATTATTTATTATTTATTTTTACCATACAATAAATATGTTATTATTAAATTTGCTCCATTCATGTTATAGACGTATATATATGACATACCTTGTATTTTCACCATTTTCTCAAAATTAATAAAAAACCTCTTCTTGTTAATATTTTTAAAAACGAACAAATGAATAAATATCCCTAATCATTTTTCTAAAACTAAATTTAAGGACTATCTTCAGATAGGCTATGAGGGATGCTTAACACCTTCCACTCGAGTAACCAAAATCCTTACCTAGAATCTCACTAGTTTTGCAAATCAAAACAGAGTTTACATTTACATTTTTTAAAAATGGTTTTCCTAATATTTTTCCTTAAAATTAGGTGGCGACTCTAAACATTCTCAAAATCAGAGGCATAGCCACTTTTATGTTGTGAACTATTTCGATCTGTTCGAAAATAGGGTGCGACACTCACCGAATAGGTCAGCAAGGAGACCTCTAGATCGCCAATTTAGCCGGCAGGATTCATTAAAATTTTGTTTTTTTTTCAATTTGTAAGGTTTTTACGTTCCCATAAGGGTATTCTTGACCTTTTACTCTGAATTAACTTTCCTAAGCCTATCTTATAGCTTTATAACCATCTTTTTCACACCCTACCCTAATACAAATCACATTTGCAAGTTCTAAGTTCTCTCAAGGAAGAAGCTAGGGTTCTTCACCTTTAAGCCTCAATCCAAGGTTTTAAGTCATTGTTTTCCTTCTAGATATATAAGGATTCAATGAGAGTATTCCTTTTGCTCTCATGCCTAAATTATTTTGATTATATGATGAATTACATTTAAATCTAGAGTTTTACCCAATCTTTCTCAAACTATGAATTTTATGCAAAGTTAGAGTTTTTGTAATGAAAGATTTCTCCTACATATCAATTAATTACTACGAACTACATGTTTTATTATATGAATATTATTCTCCAAGCATGTGTCAAGATTATTTATGAATTCATGAAAACTACTTTTAAGTATTTACAGTTTATGCATGATTTCAAGTAAGTTGTCTCATATTTAAGTCATATGCATAGAAGTAAAGATATGTTTATGGAAGAGATATTTTAGCACTGCCTTATAACACTTATGATTTAAGATATGATTTTTGAGCTTACTCTCACATATAATGTAAGACATGACTTTTGAGCTTAGTCTCACATATGATTCAGATATATGGACAATTTTTATACTTATGAGCATTAATATGTATTTATGTTATTTTGGGAGGACTATTTAGCATCGAGTGGACTTTAGGGATGAAAGTTTTTGTTTAGCATCCACAGACCTTTAGTAGCAATTCCTAAGTCCCATAAATACGTACCATCGTAGGAATTGAGTTTACCGCTTTGTTGGCTAATTCCACATGGACCTGAGATGCACAAACTAGTGGATCCACATAGATATGATATGTTCTATACCCTGGAAAAGTAAAGGACAACCCCCCCAACTAGATTTGTTGTTGGACATCATGAGCTCACATGGTGTATGTCGGTTATAAGAAACTCACTAGTGATTTTATGAAAAACTAAAACTGGATAATCTCTATAGACTCGTTTAGCCATAACTAAATCATCATTAAGAGTATAAATCGGAAATGGCTTTAACAAGATCTTAGGACTAACAATAAATTTTATAGCAAGATATAAAGTAACAAATGATAGATTAGCACATGATCTAATAATGCATAAATATCAAAATCAAAGACTTTCAACATACCAGTCACAACATCGGCCGAATCCTCTAAGTCCTGATGAGTCTGCAATGCATAAAATAGATTTATGGGTGCGACACTCACCAAATAGGGTGCGACACTCACCGAATAGGTCAGCAATGCATAAAATCTTGCTGAATCGGATGGCCTGGAGTCTAGGTCTGAGCTTAGGGTCAACCACCACCTCTACAATTATTTATATGATGATCCGGCCTACCCCACCTATAACATACACCCAATCCCGCCAAGCACTCTCATTTATGGGTTCTTCTATAGTTCTTGCACAAGGGAAAGACTTGGCCACTCAGAGCTCCTCCTTGAACCTTAGGGTTAGGTACCCTATCATTATCGAACTTTGGAGCCAGAGTGTTTGAAGAATTTTGTCCCTTGAAAAAATCTAGGGCGACCACTATTTCTGGATCTAGAGTGTGAAAAGTCACCACCATCGGTTCTTGCCCTCTTGGACTCCCTTGCCTTCTCCCTAAGCTTTTCATCCTTAATTTGCTCGATATGAGTCATGAGCCTTGATATATCCATTTCCCTAATCAGCATGACGGTTTTATACTCTTTGGACACCAAGTCTAAAACACCTAACACAAACTTGCTCATATGGGCTCTAAGGTCAGATACCATGAACGGGACATATTTTGACAATTAGGTGAATTTGAGGTCATAGTCCCTCACACTCAAGAGGAAAAAAACATTCAAGAAATACCTCATTGAAATCTTCCCAAACAATAGGATACGTTTCTCTAGCTCGCTCAACTTTGCATTGATCAAACTAAATTCTAGCAACCCTTTCAATTGGTAAGCGGCTAACTCCGCCATTTCCACCAGCTTACCCCCATAATCTCCACGATCATGTGGATGCCTTCAACAAATTCTTGTGGATCCTCATCCACCTTTGACCCATGAAACTCCGATGGACTCATCCTCATGAAATCAGAGACCCTTGTTGTTGTCGTACCAATATTTGGGTTCATAGAAGCAACTACCTCTCTATTGGCTTGAGCCTCCACGGTTTGAGAAAGTACTTGGAAAATGACTCGAAACTTCGCATGAGAAACTTGTTCATTCAAAGGGTCATTTGGAGTTTGTTGCTTCTCCTCAACATTCCTTAATACGGGGATTCTTTGTGGAGGCATAGTTCAGAAAACGTAAAGAGAAAGTTTTAGAGGGAAAAAACTTAGAGTTCAACTCTATCATACAATAAGATCATGAAAGAAGTAGAATTTCCTAAAATGTCCTATAGCCTCTTTAAAGCCTTGTTTGTCCTCAAACAATTCCATAAGTCAATACGCAAAGGCGCATCACACACACTGTACAACACAAGGTATTACAAACTAGGCTACAATGAATTGCATGTTGTTAAAATTTCTGGATAAATTAATATAACAACTTGGTAGGTTAAAGTTAGGTGAAAGTTTGATAAACTTTGACATCTTGACACAATGTGATGTCATGGATGGCATCAAGAACAAGAATTTATTTCTATAAATAAGTAGCTCTTGATTTATTTGTATCACACCTCTCATCACATCTCTCACTTGTCTTCTCATATTCTAAGGCATTTGTAAAATACATTAGAAGAGTAGAAAATTGATAGAGGAATTCACTTAGATGTATTTGGGATCTCTCCCCTTTCTTTGTTAATATAAAGGCAGTTGTTCTCTGGTGGATGTATGATCATTCTGATCGAACCACGTTAAATATTGTTGTTCTTTCTTGTTCTTTATATTTCAACATTTCTGCCAACACATATGTAAGTCCCCATAAGTTGAAAAGTCATAAAATGAGGTTCAAAAAAAGTTCCAAGGAAAAATCTCAGCTTTTGCACCATGTAGCTACCACGGGCCCAAACCATGAGTCGTAGTCATGTCATGACTCAATTTCTCAGGTTATGATGACACCTACAATATTTCACCAGTAGGTAAGCCAACCGTAAACCCAAAACGGAAAGTAATGAGTTTGAGGGAAGAAACTAATCAAGATGGAAAATGCCAAAATAACTAGAATAAATAAGCAGAAGTAAAACTAAAACCTGATACATACCACTAAAGATCCCTCCTAGCACCTGGAGGTCACAAGTATAGAGCTACTATAAAATAAAATACGAGTACAAGTCCCAAAAGTGGACCAAAAATATATACATCAACTGGCTAGTCTCAAAAAGGCAAAAGATGGGTCATCCACACTGAATGAGACAGATATTATCCCAAAATATCAAGTGCTCACCCTAGTCTCCGAAGATGACTTCAACAGGCTCAATCTATCTATGATGGCAGTTGGTGCTAGGTCCTGCATCACGAAAGGAGATGCAGAGTGTAGTATGAGTAACAACATAATAGGGACCTAGTAGACATCATAGGCCGATTGAGTAGAAAAGGTAAAAATAATATGAAAAAGAGGAATAAGCCTAAATAGGAATCATAATAAGTATCTAAAGAGAGAAGAGTACGATCTAAGAGAACTACATCCAACTACACCTAACTGGGCCCCCATAAGCTCAGTCAAGACATTTTTGTGAAAGTTAAATAAAACTCAAACGAACCCCATAAGTCCGCCGAGTACACAGAATAGTTACAACTACCAAGGCTAGGAACCAAGAATTTGTAATGCCAAGAACCAAAGAACCATTTTATTTCCAAACCCAAAATCTCCAAGAATTGATGAACTAGGAATGCTGTAGGGGTTGCGGCCAGGACCCAGATGCTCGCCCAAATATTCAAGTGGCCAAGGCTGGGACTGGGTACCCATACGCTTGCCATAATATATCGATACAGTCAAAGCTGAGGCTGGGACTGGGTACCCATACGCTTGCCATAATATATCGATACAGTCAAAGCTGAGGCTGGGTAACTGGATGCTTGCCGTAACACATTGGTATGATTGAGGCTGAGCCTTGTTACTCGAATGCTCATCATACTAGTAGGTTGGCATAGGCCTGGGATGGGTACTCAGATGCTCCGCGATGGAAATTCAGAATGGATACTGGGGATGGATACTCGAATATTCAAAAATAATTTATCCCATGGTGCCGAATATTCTTCTTTCCAACTGGACGCAAATAGTTTAGAGAATCACCTTTTTTATGAATCAACCAATATACCACTGACGCTTGAACCAATAACAAAATAGAACGATCACAAAGTCTAGTATCATCAATGCATCTCGAAAGTTGCAGTCATGTCTAGTTATAGATGGGGGTGACCCTAAGATCTAGGTTACTGCCTAGCTAAGGTCAAACTACTAGGTACTAGCCTGTTGCGCAATTCTACAAGGATCTAAGCCCGCCGGAGCGACGCTGGGGCATCTAAATCAAGTTTACAACCTACACTAAGGCCAACATACTCAAACATGACAACAACATAAACACTTAGCTCTTCTTACAATACTAACAAATAACGGAAAGGAACACATGCTTTTAATTACCCGAAAAATCCAATAAAAGCTTAAAACATGATTTATAAACCAAAGATATAAAAATAAGCTACCCAACCCAAATTCCATCTATTTCAACATGCTTTCACATATTCTAGCTCAATCTAAAGAAAGAAAAGTCATAGCCTACCTGTAGGTTGAACATGCCCACTCCAAGTCACTGTGCTAGAGCTTTTCCCTTTCAAACGACCTCATAACACTAACACGCTATAAAAATAGAATCACAACATTATTACGGTGTTTTAGACACTAATTTTATAATTTTCAGCAATGGACCAATTTCGAGGTCTAAGACGGGAAATATGGGACTCGCATCCAAAATTCCAAAATTGACCCCAAAACTTATTTTAAAAACAGAACCCCTAGCGCAAGGTTTTAATTTCAACAAATTTTGGGGAGGGGGGACAACGGAAGACGATCATGCAATAAAAATCCTACAATTTGAGCTAAAAGAGTGGATATGGCAGCATTTTAAAACAGTGGTTTCTCAAAAAACGAAGCTCTTCCAATAAAAAATATTATGACATGAAGTTCCTTATGTAAAACCCCATAACTTGCCTCAAAATTTACTGATAAAGGAGCTCAAATGATCAATATACAATCCACCAAAGTTCACTAAAAGTCCAATCCGAAAATACCAAAATGGTAGCTAATTTCGTAAATATACCTCACATGAAGCCTCCCCTCGATATTCTGGGCTCACCAACAAATTCCCCACAAAATTATCTTTAATGCAGACCTTCAAATATCCAAATTTAAGCTTGAAATGAAGGAGAAATCGAGGTTGAAATTTAGAAGTGATGCTAAAATTTTTTACTTGACCAAGATTTGGCCATCGCAAACGCGTAGGTCAAAATGTTTGGCCTTCACGAACGCTGAAAGAGGCCCACGAATGTGGAGGAAAAACTCTCCTGGGTCTCTATGAATGCGGTCCAGATTCGTGGAGAACAAAGTCTCCTACATTAGATATCAGCTATAAAGGTGGTTTTTCTCAAGTTCAACTATTCCGACAAGGTGCTCGAAATTCGTTCGGAATCCCATACGTGCAAACAAATGCCACCCCACCAAATTTGACGTTCTGCACTCAATGGTACAGTCACAATTCCTATATGAGGTCATTAAGAATGAAAGTGGGTCCACACCCGAGGGCCATTCTGATCCAAATTCTACAACGAACCTTGACATTAGACTGGAAGCCTCGAAAAGTGAACAAAGGGTCATTCTAGACCAAACTTGATATTACAGAGATAACTGATCTATCATAATTTTCATTTGAGAGAGTTTTCCAAGAATGTTGACCAAATTCAACCATGGACCAAATTTCAAAGGCAAAAGTGCCAAATATCATGAAATTCATATCACTTCTCTTGGTACTCATGTCGACTATGCTACCAGCGTAATTTGACCCTTCTAGAGCTGATAGAACCATCAAAATTCTATTCTGAGGTTGTTCTCCTAAAGTTATTACCGAAATCAACTTAAGTTATAAAAGCTCTGAAATAGGAAAATGGGCATAAAACTCAAATGGACAACCAATCGACCGAGCTATTGGTGCCAGTAGGATGCTTTAAACAATAAAATAGAAGAATTATTAGGAAAATAAGTTGGAGGGTCATTACAACCTCAATACGTACCGTATATGCCATCGTAATAAAATTTTGAAACTCAGGATTCTATAGGGAAAGGTCCACAAAAGGGACTACGGTCCATGGTGAGAATCATGAGCCATGGTTCCCTATGTGTTGGACACCCTCCTACGACCCCTATTCATTCCCTCACCATTCACGAACACCATAGGTCATATTGCCCATCATGGACCATGGTGGGTCTCAAGTCCCCCACTATGTCCCCCGACCATGGACATTATTGTTCTTAATGTACCATTATGGTCTCCATGAAAGAGGTCCTGCAGATTCTCTTTTTCCCTAGTTCAAGGCTTTGACAATGAACACCACCACGAGTTGTGTTGAAGTACACAGACTGTGGTGGGTCCTTCATGAAATCCAATTTCCAATTTTTAAGTGGGGGTATTTTGGTTATTTCTTATATTTTATTAATAAATGTGGAAGATTTTTGAGACTATATTTTCACCTATTAACTATCCTAAGTCCCCTTAACCCTTTCATTCTCACCATAACTCCCCTATTACAAAATCTCTCTCTAAAAGTGTGCTCTCCAATTCTTCTTCTTTATCAAGCAAATTCTAAGGGTTTCATTAAGAACAAGCTTCAATTCTCTTCAATCTAGGGCTTCTAAGAATCAAGATATGTGGAACTTCATCCATGGACACCTTTGACCCATGGAGTCCCAAGTTTTCTCTCAAAAGTTTTTATGATTTTCAATCAAAAAGCACTAATTTATGATAATGCATTGGGTTCTCTTATTCATGATATATTCTATGAGTATTGATTAAATTATGTATTCAATTGATATTATTTTCATGAATTAAGTATGGGTTGATATAAAGTATATCATCATACATGTTTTCAATCCAAGTTTATGATTTCCAAGTAAATTGCTCATGTATTCAAGTTTCAACCTTAATTTCAAGTCTAAGCTATGATCATGAATTTCAAGTATGCAGTTATGTTTTATGAATGAGAGTGACTCAAGAACCTAATGATATTTTATGAAAAGGATTCATTATGATGGAAGGCCTACACTATATTGCATGAATCACATGATAATGAGTTATTCCTTTGAACAAGTTTCTATGATGTATGACTATGAAAGGTTTATGATTTATGCCAAGTATAATTTATGATTATGATATAATATGTATTCCGTGGGATGTTGACTTAGTACCGAGAGGACATCGATATGGGGTATCGACCTAAGCCTTAGTAGCAATCTCTAGTCCCTTAAAATACATTGCCTCCAAAAGTTTGCCAATATGGCATAACTAGTGGATCCACATATAGCTCATGTTTATGTTCATGTTAGACGAAGTCTACCTTGTCAAGTAGCCTTCTCCCCTTCTCGATATGGGGTCATCAAATTCCATGTAATAGCTCATATGGTCTTATTGTCAGTTATAGTTATCTCCCACATATGTATGGTTCTTATGATGATAAATTTTTTATGCATTGACCCATGATTATGATCTTTCAAGGTTTTCATGGTTTTACCCATGTTTTAAGATATTGGTCTTGCATATCATAATTCATATTGATTATGTCCTATGTTTATTGTTCATGCATACTTCTCACATACTTAGTGTATTTTATGTACTAATGCATACTTTTTTTATTACATTGTATCATAATATAGTATCCGATGATCACGCTTATCCATCCATTCGTGGATAGAGTTAGCTATAGTTGTACTTTGGTAATGAGTTCTTATGTTCTGTGGATGTAAAATTTTACTTTCATGTTAACATTTGAATTCTTCATTACTCTTATATTGTCATCGGTGAGTTATGGACTTGTCTTATGCCCATATCAAATTAGTAGAGGCATGTTAGATATTCTTGGAGTCCACGTTGTCACTTTTTGCTTATTTGAGACCTATGTTCTTTTTATTAAGACTATGTTTATGTATCTTTGATTTGGATTTATTTGATCTATTTACCTTATGTATTCTCATAAATGATATGCTAAGAGGCTTGATTGGGGTCCTTTGGGATTCTAATCATTGTGTCACGCCTAGGCCCTAGTTCAGATCATGACAACATGAAAGGTAAATCACTCACAAGCATGTTATCCAACCAATATCGCACAAATAACTTATTCAAAACATCCTAACCTCAAGAATTGACTCTCCAAATTAGCAAACTCATGCATTTCTCCAAATTAGCAAACTCATGCATAATACTTAGTCAAAAGATCACATAAATACCAAACTCTTTTCTTACATGTGCCCTCACCATAAGAGAATCACCCAAAAGCACTCACGCATAACAATTTCAACACAAGGGAATGTAAAAATACAATTTCACTCACTATCCTAAATGATTTTTTGTGCAATAGAAGATTGGCCATAGGCTTGCCTTTAGTATCTTGCTCCACTAATATAAGAATGTGATAGTTTAGGATCAACTAGAACTTCACGAGTTGTAGTGTAGGTTGAGGGATGGGTAGGAACAATTATTTGCCTATGAATAGTGACTAACTTTCCCAAGAGCTTTAACATATCACATTTCTCGTTACGCGCAATTTCAACAACTATGACTATTTCCACCCCTTTTCTTCATTCATCCCTTCTCTTTAAGCTATTCACCCATTTTTGGTAGGGACTCACTTTTTATTTCATGATTTATTTATTTGTTTATAGGACCAAGATAGAGTACTTAGAGTGCAAGTTCAGTGAGACACCTCAGGAGGTTGGCGCGGAAGTTAGACTTGGTGACCAAGTCATCCAAAAGAATAGTAGTTTCACATACCTTGGATCTATCATACAAGGCAACGGGGAGATTGACGATGATGTCACACATCATATTGGGACAGGGTGGATAAAATGGAGGCTTACTTCCGATGTGCTAGTGATAAGAAGGTGCTACCACAATTTAAGGGCAAATTCTATAAAGTAGTGGTTAAACCGACTATGTTATATGGGGTAGAGTGTTGGCCAGTTAAGGTCTCTCATGTTCAAAAGATTAAAGTTACCGAGATGAGAATATTGAGATAGATGTGTGTCATACCAGGAGCGAGAGGATTTGAAATAAGGCTATTCGGAATAAGGTAGGAGTAGCCTCGGTGGAAGAAAGATATGGGAAATGAGATAGAGATGGTTTGGGAATGTGAAGTGGAGAGACAAAGATGCCCCAGTGCGGAGGTATGAGAGGTTGGCCATGGATGGTTTCAGAAGAGGTAGGAATAGGCCGAAGAAATATTGGGGAGAGGTGATTAGACAGGACATGACGCAGTTACAGCTTACTGAGGACATGACCTTAGATAGGAGAGTGTGGAGGACTCATATTAAGGTAGAAGGCTAGTACACAGTCTCATTATTCTTCTGTATTAGTAAGCGCATTAGCGCACTGCAATTTCTTGTGCTCTGATTTCTATTATTATCTATTATTTTTTGTACTTCGATTACTCTATTTTATCTATGTCACTTTCGTTATTTTCTTTCCCATATCGCTTTGAACTTCTTATCCTTATTTGACCTCTTTTTATAGTTTTATGCTTCTATTGAGTGGAGGGTCTCTCAGAAAGAGCAGTTCTACCTTGGTAGGAGTAAGGTCTGCGTATACTTTACCCTTCCAGACCCCACGTTATGGGATTTTACTGGGTTGTTGTTATTGTTGTTATTTATTTATTTATTTATTTGTATTTCTCTATCACAAGGTGTAAGTTATTTCAAGCACCAAAACTCTTACTTCACAGGGCTTCATACTCACTTTTTCGTTTCCATTCAGTATTTTTTGGGCGTAAATTGCTTAGAATTTTCAATCAACTTTATGTGCCAAAGAAGGAATGGAAATAGGCTACATATGAGGCTACTAAAGAAGAACTAAAGGATAAAAGGAGTTGACCAGGGATTAAGCATTAAGGCTAGAAACAGAGGGGGTATAGACAAGGTTGTCAAAGAAACGCCTACATCACTTCCTAAACTCTACAATATTCATTTTCTTTCACACACACTGGGCAAGTTCTAGCTATCAACATGTAAGCACAGAATGCAACAAATCCTCACACACGTGGCACACATTCAACTCAAGATGAATTTCTATAGATTCTCAACCAAGTAATAGCAATAGTTCACATTTACAACAATAACCACTGAGTCACATAAATGAGCTTAGGTAATTCAAACAAGTCAAATTTTCATCATGCTTTTCACATTCATAACCATGCCTATGCAATTGTATGGCCTAACAATATACCTTTTATACAACACAATGACAAGCTTACACTTAAGACGATTGTCATCAATCTATCATAGGGCGACATCGCTTAACCACTACTCTAACTCTATCCTACACTTAGATGCTTTTTTATGTACGATTCAATGGGACTATCCTTGGCCAAATAACCAAAAACAAATTCCAAGTCACCCAAATAAAAATAATATCTATAAAAAAACAAAAATATATTTATTTACAGACAAACAAGAAAGTCTCCACTCCACACTTAAAAGCTTAGCATTGTCCCCAATACTACACAATTACAAATGTAAAATAAAGGTAGGGTGGAGAACTTCCCTATTCTATCCTCCATCTTATCCTCTCCCCCAACTTTGGGGTCCTTAATCTATAATAATGGGTCTGCTTCTTTCTCTAAATCCAAGTCGCTATCTGAACCAACATGATGTTTGTCCTCATCTGTAAGGACATCATCATACAAAGGGTAGAAGAAATAAGGACCTAAACCAAGCATTTCCATGGTGTGTTCATTCAGAGGGTATTTCCTCTCAATCTCTCAGAGTTGCTTATGGAGGCTTGAAAACCATTTTCGTGGCGAAGCATTTTGAACCCAAACATGTGGGATGTGATAAGATCATCTCTGTGATGCCGTTCCACCATAGTAAGGTAGGTCCATGGGGAGTGTCTAGACCTTTAGTTTTGGTCATATCCACCGAAACTATGAAAAGGGGTGCCATGTAATCTAACGATTCCATAGGCACCCCTACATTGCTACACAACAAAGTAATCAGGCCTCCAAATGCGTACCTTCTTCCATGGTGGACTTTGGCTTTATGTATCACTAATTTCAACACTGCTCCCATATTTATCTCTGTGCCTTTTATTAAAAAATATACTAAGCACACCCAATCCCGTATAACATCAGTGAAGTGTAATCCAGGGATTAAGCAGTTCATGACGATCTTAAGCCATACACATGATTTCATGTTCATGTGAGCATAGGGAGAGGTTTGGTGGTAGCCATAGTGCCCATGTTGTATCTACTTAGCCGTGAAACTTAGGCTACACAGGATTTGCCTGATATCGTGATAGGGTGGGCGAATGTTCAGCACAGTTAGCACGGCTAGTGAATGTTCAACAGTACCAAGAATTTTATTTAGTGCCAATTTTCAACAGTACCAAGAATTTTATTTAGTGAAAATCAAAAAACCTACATGGGATCCACGATGTGGAGCCATCGCGGAATCGTCTACCTTAAAATTATTTCTTTTCTTTAGAACCCTATGTTTCTAGGAAAATTCTGTAATGCGGAGTTAACGTAGAATCCACTTTTTCAACATGTTTCATGCCCCTTTTTTGTTTTTTTTTCAAGTAAAAATAAAACTAAGCCTAATTTTACAAGAAAAACAAAAATAAAAATGCAGCTCTAACCTAAAAGAAAAATTACAAGAATAAAAATCCTAAGTAATAAACTAAATCATGAGTTGCCCCCCATGTAGCAATTGATTTAACATCGCGCAGAACTCAACTTCGTTCATTCATCGTTGAGCTCCATCGTCTCCTCCTCTCAATTGACATCAATCCTGAAGTAGTGCTTTACTCTTTTCCTATTCACTAAATATCGACTATTTTGTCGCATTTCACAACTCTACTGCTCCATGTGGTGTCATTTGCACAACTTCAAAAGGGCATCTCCACTTGGATCTCAACTTTTCTGGCAAAAGTCTAAGTGTTGAATTAAAAAGTAGTACCTTTTGACTCAGTTCGAAGGTGCGAGTAACAATGTGCCTATCATGCCATCTCTTTATTTTCTCCTTGTATAGCTTGGAATTTTCATAAGCATGGTGCCTAAAATCTTCAAGCTCATGCAGTTATCCCATCCTCTTCCTTTCTGCTAACTCTGGATCAAGGTTTAACTTCTTAATCTCCCAATAGGATTGATGCTCTAACTTTGCTGGAATGTGACATGCTTTGCCGAAGATCATGTGATATGGGGATGTCCCAATGATTATTTTGTAGGTTGTTATGTTCTCATATTGCATCACCTAGCTTCAAAGACCAATCCTTTCTCTGAGCATTTATGGTCTTTTGCAGGATCGTCTTTACCTCTTTATTGGAAACTTCAACCTGACTACTGGTTTGAGGGTGGTATGTCATAGCCACCTTATGCGGAACTCCATACTTGGCCAGAATATTCTTCACTATTTGGTTGATGAAGTGTTTTTCTCCATCACTAATGCTAGCCTTGGGAGTGCCAAACTAGGTGAATATATTCTTCTTCAAGAACTTGCTCATCACCTTTGAATCATTTGTGGGGAGTGCTACGGCCTCAACCCTAACCTAAGGCTATCATCGCGCAGTTGATTTAACATCGCGCAGAACTCAACTTCGTTTATTCATCATTGAGCTCCATCGTCTCTTCCTTTCAATTGACATCAATCCTGAAGTAGTGCTTTACTCTTTTCCCATTCACTAAATATCAACTATTTTGTCGCATTTCACAACTCTACTACTCCATGTGGTGTCATTTGCACAACTTCTAAAGGGTAGCTCCACTTGGATCTCAACGTTTTTGGCAAAAGTCTAAGTCTTGAATTAAAAAGTAGTACCTTTTGACTCGGTTTGAAGGTGCGAGTAACAATGTGCCTATCATGCCATCTCTTCATTTTATCCTTGTATAGCTTGGAATTTTCATAAGCATGGTGCCTAAAATATTTAAGCTCGTGCAGTTATCCCATCCTCTTCCTTCCTGCTAACTCTAGATTAAGGTTTAACTTTTTAATCTCCCAATAGGCTTGACGCTCTAACTCTGCTAGAATGTGACATGCTTTGCCTAAGATCATGTGATATGGGGATGTCCTAATGATTATTTTATAGGTTGTTATGTGCTCACATTGCATCATCTAGCTTCACAGACCAATCTTTTCTCTAAGCATTTACGGTCTTTTGCAGGATCTTCTTTACCTCTTTATTGGAAACTTTAACCTGACTACTGGTTTGAGGGTGGTATGTCATAGCCACCTTATGCAGAACTCCATACTTGGCCAGAAGATTCTTCACTATTTGATTGATGAAGTTTTTTTCTCCATCACTAATGATAGCCTTGGGAGTGCCAAACTAGGTGAATATATTCTTCTTCAAGAACTTGCTCATCACCTTTGAATTATTTGTGGGGAGTGCTACGGCTTCAACCCACATAGACACATAGTCCACCGCCATTAGAATATACTAGTTCCCATAAAATGGTGGAAATAGACCCATGAAGTCTATACCCCACACATTAAAATTTCTACCTCCAAAATATTATTTAGCGGCATTTAATGTCTCCTTGATATGGTCCCCATCCTCTGGCATTGATCGCATCACTTCACATAACTTGCAACATCTTTAAATAAAGTAGGCCAAAATAACCTAGATTAAAGTACATTATGAGCAGTGTGCTCACCCTCATGATGGCCACCATATGGTGAAGAGTGGAAACTGTACAACGCTTGGCGCACCTCAACTTTGAGCACACATCTCTATATCATCCTGTCAGGACCCTGCTTAAACAAGTAGGGACCATCCCATATGTAGAATTGAGCCTTATAGGTCAACCTCTTCTTATGTTGTGTAGTTGTGCCTGGTGGGAACACTCTACTTACCAAGTAATTGATAATATATGCATACTAGGGCAATTCGATTACCTCCAAGGCTAACAACTGCTCATCCGGGCACTCTTCTTTGATCTTTCTTTACTCCCCAACATGTGATGAACTCACCAACTTGGATAGAGGGTCAGCAATATGATTTTCACAGCCTTTGCGATCCTAAATCTCAATGTCAAACTCTTGAAGCAATAGGATCTATATATGAGTTGTGGCTTTGCATCTTTCTTATTGAACAGGTACCTAATAGTTGCATGGTCAGTGTACACAATAACTTTAGTACCTACTAGGTAAGATTTGAACTTGTCTAACGCATACACCAATGCAAGAACTTCCTTCTCAGTGATTGTGTTGTTGGTCTGTATGGTATTAAACATCTTACTCGCATAATATATGGAGTGAAACACCTTGTCCTTGTGTTTCCCTAGTACTGTCCCTACTGTCATATCTCTAGCATCAAACATAAGCTTAAAATACAATTCTCAATTAGGAGATATCAGAATTAGGGCTTCAATCAGCCTCTTCTTCAGCATCTCGAATATGTGCACACATCTTTCATCAAAGGAAAACCTTACTTCCTTTTCCAAAATACTGCATATGGGTCTGTCAATCTTGGAAAAGTCCTTGATAAACCTTCTGTAGAACTCAACATGTCACAAAAAGCTACAGACCCTCTTCACTTAAACTGGAGGAGGTAGTCTCTCTATCACTTCTATCTTGGCTCGATCCACTTATGACCCCTTCCTTGAGACTTTGTGTCTTAGAACTATGCCTTCATGAACCAGAAAATGACACTTCTCCTAGTTGAGCACCAGATTAGTTTCCTCGCATTGAGCAAGAACTTTTTCAGGATTACTCAAACATAGCTCAAAGGACTCCCTGAAAACTAAGAATCATCCATAAACACATCAACAAAATCCTCTACTATATCATGAAATATCACTATGATACATCTCTGAAAGATGGATGGTGCATTACAGAGTCCAAAGGGCATGCGTTTGAAAGCATAGGTCCCACATATACATATGAATTTGGTTTGTTCCTAATCTTCAGGGGAAATTATGATCTAATTATACCCGGAGTACCCATCCTAAAAGCAATAGTATTCTTATCTGGCTAACCTGTCAACCATTTGATCAATAAAGGGGATATGATAATGATCTTTCTTAGTAGCCTCATTCAACTAAAGGTAGTCCATGTAAATTTATCATCTTGTGATAGTTAGCATTGGGATCAACTCATTCTTATCATTTGTAACCACAATCATCCTACCCTTCTTTGATACACACTAAACTGGACTTACCCACTTGTTGTCTGAGATGGGAAAGTTAATACCTATATCCATCCACTTAATAACCTCATTTTGCATAATGTCCTTCATCGTTGGATTCAATCTTCACTGAGGATATGTAGTGGCTTATGCCTTTCCTCCAGAAAAATTTTGTGCATGCATAAGGCTAGGCAAATCTTGTGGATATTAGTCATTTGCTAGCCCATGGATTTCTTTTGCCTTTTTAGTACCTCCAAAGCTACTTTCACCTACATTTTAGACAAAGAAGCCTAAATAATTACATGTAAAGTGCCATTAGTTCTTAAGAAAACATACCTAAGATGCAACAGTAGAGGTTTTAATTCCAACTTAGGAGCTTCCACAATTGATGGCTTGGGTGGAGGACCCAACACTTTGTTTAGTGGCTCCATGTGTTTTCTCAACATGCTAACATTAGGAATATCTAGAAAACTATCTAATTCCTCGGTTCACTATCACCATCAATGTCTTGACCCGTGAGAACTCTCTCTAAAAGGTCCTTCACTACCACAAACCTTACTTCCACTTCCTTATCAATAACAATAATTATAGACAACTCCTCATAGATAACATAAAACCTTATTGCATTATACGCATCAAAGACCTCCATCTTATCATGGATCCTCATGGTAAATCTCCCAGCAGCCACAACTATTAGTTCCCTTTAGTTGCCAAAAATGGGCATCCCAGAATGAAAGGAACTTCTAGGTTAGACTCAAAATCTAAGATGACAAAGTCCACATGAAATATGAAAGATCCCACTTGGACTAAGTCATCCTCAATTATACTATTAGGCCTAGCCATAAAGCAATTTACCAATTGCAACAATAATATGGTAGGCTTAGAATTTCCCAATCCCAATTTCTTGAACATAGACGTGGGCATAAAGTTGATTCTCGCACCCAAATTGCAAAGTCTTCTTGCATGAATTCACCATCCAATGGTAACCTGGAAAGTGAAACTCCCTCTATCTTTCTGCTTAGCTAAGAGCTTATTCAGGATTCTAGAACTGCACTTTTCAATGAGTGGCACTATTTGATACTCAGCCAAACTGCTCTTGTTGGCCACAATTTCCTTAACATACTTGGCATACTTTGAGATATCCTGCAAATCATCAATCAAAGGCAAGTTAATGTGTACTTGTTTAAGAATTTTGACAAACTTCTCAAGGCATTCATCCTCTTTCTTCTTTTTGAACTTTTGTGGGAAGCGATGAGGTGGTTTTGATGTTTATTCCTCAATAACCTTTGGCTTGCTCAGCTCTCTTTCCTCAATAACCTTTTCTTTACCCTTTACCTCAGCAGATTTGTTTTAAGGAGCTAACTCCACTAGTGGGAGACCACTACGAGTGCTCACTACATTCACCTGCTTTGGGTTTGGATCAGTGTTACTTGGAAAACCTCCTTGCTCGCGAGATTTTTGTGCACTTGTCAATTGCCCAAACTATTTTCTAAGTTCTAGGTGGCCAATTGATTATTACGGACATCTGCAGCCAACTTTGCCTAATCAGCCATAATCTATTTTAGGATATCCTCTACGTTCATATTACCCGTCTTTCCAGTCTACTAACTTCCTTGGACCTATTGATTATAGTGTTGTCCATTATCTTATGGCCTGTACTAATTCTGCCCTTGGTACTTGTTCTGATTGCCACCCCATGAGAAGTTTGGGTGGGTTCTCCAACTTAGGTTGTAGGAGTTACTATAATTTATATTTGCTCCACCCCTTGGTGCATTTCAAACAAAATTTAACAATTCTGGATTTGCCCCACGGTGCTCAGACACATGCTCACTATTTCCACAAACTGCACACCAAGTTGGTTGTTGTTGCACCACAGTCACAGGGACCTATTACTGCCTCAATGCTAGATTTTTAAAGTGGGTGTTCATCATATTATGCATGGTTCCAATTTGTGCCATCAATATTGGCATTGCATCAACCACAAGAACCTTTCCAGTATTCTACACTACTGGTCTAGACCCTTTTCCATTCCACTCGGGATTTTCCTAAGAGATACGTTTCAGCAGGGCATATAACTCAGCTTATGTCTTTTCCAAAGCTTGTCCACCTAAAGCAGAATCAAGGAGAATCTTAGTATTGGGTTCCAAACCTTTAATGAAGGTATAGACTAACACCTCGTTAGTCTAGTAGTGATGAGGACAACTAATCAACAAGGATTTAAATCTATCCCAAGCTTGGTATAGATTTTGTTCCTCCATTTTGTTTAAAACTCAAGGTCTCACTCCTCAGCTTTGTTGTCTTTCTTGAGGGGAAAAACTTTATCAGAAATTTCCTTGCCAGATTATCCGTACTGATGGAATTCATTGTCTAAGATTTCAACCACCGTCTTGCCTCCCCTAACAGAGAAAAGGGGGGAAAAGTAAGCTCACATAGTTAAGAGATACCCCCGTAGGAGAATATATATCACAGATCTCCAGAAAGTTCTGGATGTGGACTTGAGGATCCTCATGTGGTAAGCCTATGAACTTTCCATTAGTGTGCAGAAGCTGCATCATGTTATACTTAAGCTTGAATCTACCTCCAGGTACTGATTTTCTGATATTGGAAGTAACAGTGGTAGCGAGTGGGATTGCCATATTGCATAATGTCATAGGTTCCACTTACTCTGTAACCTGTTGCTCACATTCAACCTATGGTATAGGATATTGCAGAGCCATTTGTCTCCTTTGCTGATGTAAGAATCGTTCTAGATATGCCAATGGCTCTATAATTTCTCCGCCTCTTTCCAGCATAAAGACAAAAGTTATCTGGAAGAAGTAAAAGCTAAGATCAAGTCGTCAACAATTTGAAGAAATAATTAACAGACTCGAAACTTAAATAATTGTTAATTTTAAGTTCTTCAGCAATAACGCCAAAAACTTGTTGCTCCTAATAGCATACACAAGTGTACGTGGTTAATCAAGTACTGCACTGACTCTTTCAAGCTAGATTATCAAACCCTAAGGACCTTAACTTGATAATTAATCAATTTCAAATGCAATTAAGTAAATATGATGGTGCAAGAGAGTTATAAATGTGGGTTTTAAAATTAATGATTTTAAAATAAAGACAATTAACTAATTACTAACAGATGATTCAATTTCAATAAAGAATATTCAGGTTAAGAAAGATTCCAGGCCTGCAGCGTAAGATAAGTTTAGGCATAAGATTTCTCACTTTGGTTTTCAACAGGTTATTAGATTACTGATTTACAAAGTTTTATATAATCATGATCTTTCGACCTCTAATTGCCTACCCTATTGATAGACTAACTACTCGTTGAGAAGGAATAGGCTCAAATCAACAAAGGTGCACTAAACTATCTTCTTATTTATTAACCACATGCAATATATAGGTATATGTCACAAGTATCCTATATACGAATCATTCTAAGTTTCTTTCCCTAGAACAAACACATTCCCTACATCCCTTGCTCTATCCTCTTATTCGTCTTCCGAGTTCAAGGGGGACAATAGATATATCCTAAGTTGGCCAGACATTAAATTAGTAAAACCATAATCCAAAAGTAATCATGAACAACAACCCATCTTCAACCAAAGAAAAACAATCTTATACCGTCACTTGTAGCTACAACCCTAGAATAGGGAAAATTAGCTACTTATTATTTGAATCATCATCCCAAATTATTTCATAAACATTCAAGAAGTTAATTGAATGAAGAGTAGAAGAATAACCCTAAAGTTCATCACAAGAGTCTTCCAAGTCATGCTCTCCAAAATAAAAGGATGAATAATAACTAATTAATACAAGTAAGCTATTTATAGAGTCTAAAAGAATTAATGCGACCAAAATTAGATTGCCAAGTCCATGCGGACTTGTTCCCTTCCTTGAGGTCTGAAAATCTTTCCTCTTATCTAGGATGTGGGTCTAATGCAGACTCCACTACCTAGTGAATTCTCCCCCAAATTTAATCTCCTAGGTCCATGACACGGACCTATGCCTGTATTTCCTCTTTCACCTAGCCTTAGATTTTTTTTCCGCTCATTTCTCGTGTCTTTCTTGTGCTTGATTTCCATTCTTCTCATTTTTAGCTTCTTTTCCTCAATTTCTATCCTATGAAACCTATTATCACATTTGTTAGCCTATTTACTTAAATAAACCTAAAATCTTAACAATAACACATAATTTTCTCTCAAACTTAGCTAAAATCAAGGGTTGAACATGGTTAATAAGCGTATAAATATGCCCAAGATCACCTCTTGTTCATAGATATGGTGTTTTTCACATCGATGAACAAGATTCTAATTCACGCAGCATGTTAGACTCCCTAGGATACCTTAAACCTAGCTCTGATACCAAGTTTGTCACAATCCAAGTGATGTCCTAGGCTTTATACTGCGATCAAAATTCTGAGTGACTTCAACCAAGCCTCTTAGAATACACCACATATATAAAGTACGTAAAACATCAATGAAAATATAAGCAGAATATAAGTCTCAACAAAATCTCGAAGAAAGAGAAAGCTTAAAGAAACATGCCTAAATAATCGGAGCTACAACCCGTGATAGTCTAAAACGTGCCTCTACTTAGTCTAGATGGGGGCATAAGACATGTTCCTAACTCACCCAAAAGAAATATCCAACATAATGAAACAACATGAAACTCATGTTGGTTATGCCTTCAAGACATGAGGACTTACCAATCAAATAGAGATAGCAATAAACAACTCTAGCCACAAATGGGAGGAATGTGATCATCGACCCTACATTATGATACAATATAGGAAAAACAATATGCGTTAATATATGAAATGCACTAAGTATGTAAGAAACATGCATGAACAATGATAATAGGACATAGTCGATATGAACATTGAATGCATGGACAATATCGTGGAAACATGAGTAAAACTTGAAAAATTTAAACATCATAATCATAATCATGTGGTCAATGCATCATAGACATCATAAGAACTTATTATATAATTTCATATACATTTGTGGGATAGGACCTTAACCGACACTTTAGACCATGTGAGGTATAATATGCAATCCTATGTAACACCCACATCAAGAAGAAAGAGGCTACTTTCCAAGGTAGACTACGTGAGATCATCTTATACTTGAGCTATTTATGAATCCACTAGCTAGGCCACAAAGATAAATCTACGCGGGCAATGTAGTTAGAGTCTAGAGGTTGCTACTAGAATTCTCTTAGGTCACTCTTTGAGCTTCCGGACCTCACCTCACCTCAAATTCCTCTCAGTACTTAGTCATTATCCCAATGGAATTATCATAAAATATACTCATTATCATCATTAGGAAAGGTAATAGTAAATACCAATCCAACATCATAAAATAGTCATAAAAGTAACTCATCAACATGATTGATTCATACAAGAATAAGAAAAACCTTTCAATCCTTATGAATCTATCAGTCGGTGAGAAAACCTTTCACCATCTTTAACATGATTATGTGAGAATTACCTTTCACAATCATATATACTTACTTGAAACATTATTGAAATCATAATTTATCATCATCATGGTTTTTCATAAATACTTCATCATTTCACAATCGTGACTTCATAATTCCATACTTGAAAATAGCATTTTACATAGGCCAATGTAAAATGCATTGAAAACACATAATTGAATTGAAATCATGCATGAAAAGACTATTAGAATTAAGTAAAAGAATAATTGAACAGGCTCAATGCAATTTAATCAAAACCATAGAATAATTGAATTGAAATTGACATAGAATTTGGGAGAAAACTTGAGACTCCATGATTGAAATTGAACTTGAAACTGGAATAGGAGACTTGAAGTATTTGGAGATCCTTGAACCCTAGCTTCACTTGAGAATTTAACCTTTAGGAGAAAATTCTAGAGAGAAGATTTGTGTATTAATTGATTGAAGTGGAAAAGAGGGAATTTCAAAGGGTTTGGATAGTTATAGCTTTAGGAATATGTTCTAAACGACGTAACTTAGAGATTAAATGAGTCAAAATTGACTAAAATACCTAATTAAATGACTGACGGGGTGAAATGGGTGAGATAGGTTGTGCTCGCCGATCTAGTGGGCGAGTTGCCAATCCTTCCCCAATCCTCGCCAACTTTGCCTGAGTCTAAGTAAAAACCTCCAAAGATATTGGTGAGATAATCTATCTCATGAACTAACTTCGCATGTTACCTTCCCTTTCTCTCCTTGCCAACTTGCCTTGCTACTTAGGGGGGATTTTTCCATCTTTTAGGTGGGCACGACCTAGCACACCTACTAGATCGGTGAGTCACCGAGCTGATCAGTTCCCCTCGCTCAATTTCTCTTCCCCCTGCTAAATTCTCTAAACTTATTAGTAAGAAACGTTGGCTCGCCTAACACGTTTGGTGGTTCGCCAAACTAGTCCCATCCTCGCCAAACCTCTTCCTTCTGAGCCGAATTCCTCAGAATATTTTCACAATCTCTTTCCCCTTTTTGGCAAGTTGCCAAGACTATTCTGTGAGCACCAGACTCTAAATTTTTACTATTTTCCCTTTTTAACTCAAAATTTCAACTTTCAGGGCCTCACAACTACCTTAAATCATACCTCTACTATAGTCTAGGTCTTTAGCGTATCTTTGATCATGTTCGGACCCAGAGTAGTATCGTGTCACGATATGAAATGCATCCACGATAGCACTTACTACAACTTTCAATTAGTCAAGCCTAACAATAAACTTGTGAAAGATAGAAATTTAAATTGTAAGATCCCGAAAGTTGGAAAGTCGAAACGAAGGAAAAACTGCAAAAATAATGTTTTGGTGCAAATTTGTATGAGCTGACCTACGAATCATATGAAGACTTATGGTTTGTAGGAGGGTCTTGTAGGTAGGGTCTTAAGACGCAAAAAATATGCTAAGTATGAGTTCAAGTTATGAATGGCTTATACGGACCGTATAAGGTTCTACGGTCCATAGATGGGGGTCATAGAAAGATCTTTAGGGATTGGAAATTTTCCATAGTCAAGATATGTTCCATGAGAGGTCCTACGGACTATAGGAAGTTCTACGGATCATAGAATGACTCGTAGAGTGAGGATAAAATAAGTTGAATTTTGGGAGTTTTGAAGTTGTATAGGACGAGAGGGTTGATGACCCCTAGGGTCTTTGACGACCCGTAGACTAGGGTGATAGGATTGAAATGTCAATTCCAGTAGCTTTAGTTTTGGTGCACAGTTTCTACAGATCAAAGGCACAAACCGTAGGAGGTCCTACGGACCATAGGTTCTATCCGTAGGATCACTTCGGCAAAATTAATCTAGGAATATTTTAGACATTTTCCACTCTTTTAACTCCTAAACTATGTCGTTTTAGGCTATTTTACACGATCTATATCTACCCAAATCCTTCAAAGTGCCCCCATTCTCCTAAATTTCTCTAAGACACTAAAGAGTTTTTCTCCCAGGGTCATCTTCCTCTCCTAGCTAGGGTTCAAAGAACTCAAGTCCCCTCTCAAGTTTCTACCTAGATTTTAGTGAAGTAGGTGGAAATTTCATCCATCGATCCTTTCCATCGATGGAGTCCCAAAAATTTTCCTCATTTTCCATGGATTTTAATCCAATTATTTTAGGTTTTAATGATTTTGAATTGGGTTCATTCAATTATACTTTAATTCAATCTCAATGATCTTATTATGCGGCCTATGCAACCCACCCACCCTTACCCCATCACCTGGCAAAAAAAATGTTTTGAAAAAAAGTGGATTTTGTTTTGTTTTTTTGCACCATTCCACCCCACCCCCACCAGCTATAGAACACCACCCATGCACCACCCCACCCCATCCTTACACCCACCCATCCCTGCCCCACCCCAACAACCTCCCAAAAAAGAATTAAAAGTTAATTTTGTTTTGAAGAAAAAGTTTTGAATTTTTTTTGCTTTTTTGTACCACCCATGCCCCCACCCTCCGAAAAACTAATTTTGTTTTAAAAAAAAAGTTTTGAATTTTTTTTGCATCACCACATCCTTACACCCACCCACCCTAGCCCCACCCCAAACCCCTCCCAAAAAAGAATTAAAAGTTAATTTTGTTTTGAAGAAAAGTTTTGAATTGTTTTGTTTTTTTTACCACCCCTGCCTCCACCCCAAAAAATATTGTTTTGAAAAAAAAGTTTTGGATTTTATTTTTTTGCATCACCACACCCCACCTCAGCCCTCTCCCAAAAAAATAATTTTGTTTTAAAACAAAAGTTTTAAATTTTTCTTTTTTTTTGCACCACCCCACCCACCCCCTCCCCCGTCAAAAATTATTTTTGTTTAAAAAAAAAGTTTTGAATTTTGTTTTGTGTGTTTTGTACCACCGACCTCTACTCCAACCCCACCCCTCCCAAAAACCTATTTATTTTATTTTGAGAAAAGAAAGTTTTGAATTTTTTTTATTTTTTTGCACCACCCCACCCATGTCTCACCCCCACCTCCCAAATGATATTCAGAAGAAAATTGGGGGTTGAGGGGAGAGGGTTGGGGTGGAGTTGTGGGGCTTGGGTGGGTATTTTCCTGAAAATGTTTTCTACCAATCAAATGAAAATGAAAAATTAAGTAAGAAATTAACTTATTTTTCTCTACCAAAAAGAACAAGAGAAAATAAGTAGAAATTTACTTATTTTCCAAGAACACATTTTCTAGGAATTTTTTTCTTCATACCGAACACACCCTATATTCACAATTTACACCTAAAAGAATTTATAGTTCCCAATAAGGCGAAACTCATCGGTGCCCCCCTAAAGTTGGCACCAATTTTCACTTAGACACCTAAACCAGGAGATGTTCATTTTAGACATCTTATGTAAGGGTCGAATGTGTCATTTTAACACTTTTTTGACAATCACCAAAATATATTAAGTGTGTGTAATGCACTCGCTTGACGTGTCAAAAGCAACGAATTAAATAAAGACAAGTGGCATATATATATATATATAAATGACTTATGAATAGAAAATAATGACCAATAATGTGATGACATGTGACATTTTTTTAATCCAAATAATAATTTTTTTAAAAATAAAAATTAACACCTATTAACCCCCACCCACCCCGCCATCATCTTCTCCAACCCCACCCACCCCAACCCCAATCCCTCTCCTACCCCACCGTCATCTTTTCCAAACGATCGTGTATAGTTTATATGTCAATCGGATTACTGCAGCACAAAGATTTGCTGGTAAACCTATTTTTTCTTGTGTTTTAATTTGGTGTTCATAGATATTTTTTTTTGTGTTCAATTTTTAGATAGGGTTGGTTAAATTTTGGTGTATCAAATCTATGTGGGTTGTCTCCAAGAACTTTGAATTTACAAGATTTGAGGAAAATTCTTGATCTTGATCGAAAACTAAATCAGTTATGAAAATTATTCATTTTTTGATGGGATGTAAGTATTTCAATTGATGGTAGGGGGCCATGATATATTGATTTCTTGAGAACCCATAAAAAGTTTGGAATGTGTGCATTTGACTTATGCTTTCATGTCAATTTACTATGACAAAAATGGAGAATGCTAAAAAATGAAGAAGAAGAAGAACAAAAAAAATAAAAAAATTTAAGAAAAAACAGCTTCTACGCACCTCAGATAGGTGGAAAATACACGAGGTACCAACTGTGTAAAAAGTGTCAAAATGACACATTGACCCTTACATAAGGTGTCTAAAATGAACATCTCCTGGTTTAGGTGTCTAAGTGAAAGTTGGTGCCAACTTTAGGGGGGCACCGATTAATTTCGCCTTCCCAATAATTTATTTTCTTGTTTGACACTCACTGAATAAGTAGAGTTAAGGTAAGTTTGTATATAATTAAATAATATAAATTGCTAGATTTTCTTTAGCATAAGAGAAATTTTCGTGTATAATAATTTGGATTTTTATAATCTTTTGTTTGAATTTATAACGTCGCTACTGAATGTAATCAGGTTTTCTTTATCCAATTCCTATTAGTATAACGCTAAATGTTTGAGTGTGTAATGTATCTACAAATTAAATACATGTTGCATAAAATTGATATAGTACACCTTCTATTTCCTTTTTTCACACATTGAAATCTACTAGTTTTTTTCTTTGTCCAATTGTTTGACCATCTAATTGGTTATTTTTCAGTTCTAATCCGAATTTCGAGAGTTAAATCTTTTTAATTATAATTTTATATGTCTTTTAAATATTTTTAAATTATTAATAATCGTTCTTTGGAGTACTTTTACATGATTTTCAAATATGTAAATTTTATTTTAAAAAATTTAAAAATTTTACATCAAAATTAAAAAATTTGACTCTCAAAATTCAAACTATGACACATAAACAAAGACAGAAGGATAGTGTACGTAAAAATGTGATAGATGGAATAGTAGTTTACTAACATAACCAGGGGCATATCTATAATTCTGGTCGTCTGGCATAATTTAATAATATTGTATAAATAATTTATTCAAAATCAAATAATCTCAGTTTTGGCTTGCACAAATCTTGTTTATCCATTTCACATTATATAGTGTCAAATTCTTGAGTGTCCCATTATATACATGCTCTACTACCGATTAACCTTCTACCCTAATCCGTGTCCTCCACAACTTTCTATCTAAAGCTCATGTCCTCGATCTGACAAGCAAGATTGGAGAGGGTGAGGACGGAGGAGAAGGTAAGAGGGTAAAGGACGGAATAGAGGAGGTATAGTGATGGCCAGTGGGTCTGATAGGGTAAAGGGTACCGCCGATGGAGTTTGATGAGGAGAGCCTTGGGGAGACACAACCCTAGACTGGGGCTATTATATGGTTATGTCAGGGGAGGGTTTCGCTGGGCTTACTGCCATTGGCGAAGAAGGTGTTGTAGGTGAGGCAGAGGGAGATTTTCCTTGAGATACTGCCACCGGAAAAGTGGGGAGCGAAGGGGGAGAGGACGGATTCCTATGTTTAGGAGATGGGGAACGTTCCTCCTGAGATGTTGGAGTGTCGTCTTTGTCGGAATAAGAAACAAGCGGATTCATGCTGATATTAGGTACAGTGAGGGAAAAAGGGTAGAGAAGATGAAGGGCGTGGGGTGTGTAGTAGGATTGACGATTGATGTAATTTGAGTGAGAGAAGTGATTAAGGGGGATGACAACGAATGTAATAGGGGTATGACGGTTTGAAAAAAATAATGAGACAGGAGAGAGAAAAACACAGTCGTCATCCCGCCAAAAAAACAAATTGATGGAGAATAGAATAGAACCAGGTTCCTCAATTTTTTTTAGTAAATTAAATGTGAGAGTACTAGTCATAGAATTATTCTCATAAATGCATATTGTGAGTATGAGTGCTAACCTGTATTTATACTGACATCCTGGTGTTGACATGTTTTCAACCATGTCACTACATATGCTTGTAGAGACTAAGGGTAATATCAGCAGATCCCAGTATCCTTAGTACCATTCAATCTTAGATGTATACATATTACAATACAACATGTGATCTTAGGGAGAGTCTGTGTTAATAAAGAGGCAATCTTTACGCATTTATATTTTAAGATAAAGGGAGACTGTGAAGGAACTCTTATTGATAGATTACGCCTAATACCAAATGGTTTTTCTCGAACTGATCTTGTCCTAGCGACTTGGTGAAGATGTCAGCAACCCGTTCCTCAATTTTTCAGAAGGTCATAGTAATGTTACCTTTTTCAACATTATCTCAAAGAAAATGATGGTGCACATCAATGTGCTTAGTTCGCTTATGATGAACCGAGTTCTTCACTATGTTAACTGCACTAGTGTTTTCACACATAATAGGTATACAACCTATCATAATGCCATAGTCCAAGAGTTATTGTTTGATCTATAGAAGTTGAGCACATCATGAAGCTGTAGCCACATATTCGGCTTCAGCGGTAGACAAAGCAACTGAGTTTTGCGTGCGTGTCGCCAAAGAGACTAAGAATGATCCAAGAAAGTGAGCAATCCCTGAAAAGTTTTTCCTGTCCATGAGATATCTGACATAATCTGTATCAGCAAAACTAATCAGATCAAAAGAGTCACTTATAGGGTTCCAGAGGACCAGGTTCAGAGTTCCTTTGAGATAGCAAAAAATTCGTTTTACAGCCTTCATATGTGATTCCTTTGGACATGATTGAAAGCGCGCACATAATCCAACACTAAACACTATGTCTAGTCTACTAGCTGTGAGGTATAGTAGAGATCCAATTATGCCTCTGTATTTTATTTCACCAATTAGGGAACCAGCTTCATCGTTGTCAAGTTTAGTAGTGGTGGCAATAGATGTATCATGTACTTTGGCATCATACATGTCAAATTTCTTCAGTAGTTCTTTGATGTACTTTTGTTGATGAATCAGTGTTCCTAATGATGACTGTTGGATTTAGAGTCCAAGAAAGTAGTTCAATTCTCCCATTATGCTCATTTTAAATTTACTACTCATAAGTTTTGCAAATTCGACTCCCATATGTGCATCTGTTCCTCCAAAAATTATGTCGTCAACATATACTTGCACAATTAAGACATGAGGACTCTTTTTCTTGAGAAACAATGTATTGTCGATCTTTCTTGTATATCCATGTGTAAGAAAAAATGTGGACGGCCTATCATACCATGCATGTGGTACCTGCTTGAGACCATAAAGTTCTTTGTCCAGTTTGTATACGTGGTTAGGATATTCATGGTTTTTGAAACCTAGTGGCTGATGAACATACACTTTCTCTTGTAGATATCCGTTCAAGAAAGCACTCTTCACATTCATCTGATATAATTTGAACTCCATGTGTACTGCAAATGCAATCAGCATTCGGATAGCTTCCATTCGGGCTACTAGAGAAAATGTCTCATCATAGTCAATCTCTTCCTCTTGATTATATTCCTGAACTATAAGCCTTGCCTTGTTTTTTATGATAGTTCCTTGATCATCGAGTTTGTTCCTGAATACCTATCTTGTTCCTATCACAGTTCGATCTTAAGGTCTAGGAACTAGGTTTCATACCTACTTCGTTCAAACTGATTTAACTCCTCCTACATGGCAATGATCCAATCAACATCTAGGGGTGCTTATTTAATGTTATTGGGTTCTATGACTGATAGATATGCTGAGAAGGCACACAAGTTACGTAGTTTAGATCTGGTTTGAATTCCTGAGTCAAGAGAAGTGAGCAGGTTCTGTAAGAGATGTGAGCTTTTGTGTTTTCAGTTGTTTGTCTGACTACTTTCTTCTGAGACCAGAGAAGGAGGACTAGGTTCAGTAGAGACACCATTCATAGCTGGAGAAGTATCTTCTGTTGGTTCATTTTATTCATAGTTTTGGTCTAGATCTCCGCCATTTTTATTTGAAGGTTCAATTTCCTTATAGTCAGCATCATCTACTTGTAGAAGGTTAGTCATACCCATTTAATCACGGTTGTCCTGTACATCTTTCTCGACCAAGTGATTAGCTTCGTCAAATATAACATGTGAACTTTCTTCAACACGATTAGTTCTTTTATTGAGAAATTTGTAGGCTTTGCTTTGAGAAGAGTAATTGAGAAAAAATTCATCATCACTTTTGGCATCAAATTTTCCTAAAGCATCCTTGCCATTATTGTGTATATAACATACACATCCAAAGGCCCTGAGGTGCGCTAAGTTTGGTTTTTTGTTTTTAGTAATTCATAGAGCGTGTTATTGAGTATAGACCTAATCATACATCTATTAATCAAGTAACATGCAGTGTTTACAGCTTCTGCCCAGTACCCCTTAGAAAGACCATTGGCAATCAACATAGTTCTTGCCATGTCTTCCAAGGATCTATTTTTTCTTTCCACTACACCATTTTATTGTGGTGTTCGCGATGCAGAGAAATTGTGATCTATCCCATTTTCCGTATAAAAATTGAGAAACTTGGAGTTTTTGAACTGTTTCATGATCAGATATGATTTTCATTAATTCACATTTTAATTTCTTTTGAATCAGTTTCACGTAAATTTTAAACACATCATATGTCTCATCGTTTGAACTTAAGAATAGATTCTATGTGAATCTAATGTAATCATCAATGATAACAAACACATACCTCTTACCTCCACGACTTTGAACTCTCATTGGTCCACATAAGTCCATATGCAATAATTCTAGAGGTTTCGCTGTGCTTACCATACCTTTTGTTTTAAATGATGATCTCACATATTTTTCTTGTGCACACGCTCCACATACTTGATTTTCATTGAATCGTTCTGTTGGTAGTCCTTCTACTAGTTCTTTTGAGATCAGTTTGTTTATTGTTGAGAAGCTTGCATTATCACGCCCCGAGAGGGTACCCTAGGCGTGGCCGGCACTCAGAAACCATTTCTGGCTTCCGAGAGAACCACTTGGTCTCATTTCTTATTTATTCATCAGCGGAAGACTTAAGAATACTAATGTGGGCTAGTCATAATCAAATGAAAAATAGATAATTTTTATAAGAAGTAGTTTCTAAGGAGAACTACTCCGATTACATCATCAGACTCTGTCTATGAAGCCTCTAATACTCTTAGATGGTGCCAATGACATGTCCATGGCTACCTCAAAAGAAACATCACACTCAACAATAATAAAAGGATAAGGAGTTCCTTCGAATACAAGAAGGACTCACCAAATAGCTGAATAGAAATGATCTTCAACGATGCGCCTGTTGAGGATCTCTAACACCTGTATCTGCATCATAAAACGATGCAGGTCGAATGACGTCAGTACGTGGAATGTACGAGTATGTAAAATGGCAGGAAGGTAAGGACAGATATCAAGAAACTCCTCTCAAGAAAACTCAGCTCAGAACTCAACATCATCTCAACATGAATATGTAATGCAAGTTTAAAATATAATAATAAAAATAATAGTAATAAGCAATGCTTACTCAGTTGGGAGTTTCTCTAACCGACAACCATCACTTATGAGCTAGCGATGATACAACGAAGCAATGTCGTTGCCACATCCATTCAATACCTTGCCAGGGTAAAGGATATCACCATCTTGGATCCATTCATCAAAGTCCTCTTTTTGGGACTTAAGAGGCATAGCCTCCATCCTACGCTGGCTACGTAGTTCTGGGGTTTGAGTCAATTAAACTCTTACCCAACTCGGTGCTCAATACTACTCCCAAAATATGTGCTCATATTAAACTCATCATCTAGTCTCTTTGGACTTTAATTTAAATCATCAAACTCATCTCATTTCATGTTCATCAATCATTATACTTCCAAAAATATCATTTACATCTCATCAAAACATCTTGCTCAAAATATCATTTTCTCAAATTCATTCAAATTCAACTCTTTTTCTCTTTCAAAACTCAATAAAATACATATATAGTATTAATTCATATAACTCTCTTTTTATCAATAAAAATAATAAAAAGCCAACATCTTTACTCAAAACATGTGTAAAAATATTCATGAACATCAAATCAATTAGGATTCATGGGAAAGTAGCCATGAACAATAATTCCAATAATATGAGACATAACAATAATAATAATATTAATGCATAAATATATCTAACTCAATAGAAGAAGAATTAATTCATTTAGAATTCAAGATTTGGATAAAACTCAACTATAACTCAATTATAATGAATTTAAATATTGGGCGCATGGACGAACTCAATCCGATGCTATGAAAGCCTTACATACCTTAAATCCGAAGGTTTACTTCGAATTGGAACACTCTTGGACCCCTAGCCTTTTCTTCTCGCTGGAGCATTTTGTGTACTATCCGGAGTATAAGAATCACCGGAGTAGTATTTTTATACTACTAAAACTAAAACTATATTTTAGAAGAAGTATATAGAGAGAAGAAATGCTTAAGAAAGCTTGATGAATAAAATGAGGAAATAAGGTGGGTATTTATAGGTGGGAAAGAGGGACCTAACAATAAATAAAATAATTATAAAGAAAAATCTGAAAATTTAATGGAATATATTGATGTCATGGATGATGTTAAATGGAGGACAATTTATGTCATGCATGATGTCAAATGCATCTAGATGTTTCCATGGTAGGTAAGATGAGTTCTTTTTAACAGAATACTTGTTTTCGAAGCTACGTTTGAATAAGATAAATTCCTTATTAGGATTTGGTGTCTTCATAAGAATTGTAGATATGGAAGTCTAGCTTCATATCGTTCAAGAATCAACCAATTTGGAGCAACCTACAGTGAGATATGTGTTTTCTTCTATCAACACTCAATTCCGTCACAGCACTATATCTTGCAAAGATTAATTTATTTGATCTACTTATACTCCGAATTTGTAGTTATGTTCTTCATGAAAGTTGTAGGTAAGGATGTTGGGATTACCCAGAAATTTGAATCACCTAATTTGGACCAAACTATGAAAAGTTATGCCCAAAATACAGAGGCTATATTATTTTCGTCAAGAATTGAAATACCGACATATAACATTTTAGGGGTTGTTACAATATCTCCCCCTTGGGATCATTCATACTCGAATGAAGATGAAAATAGGAGACATAAAGAATGAATATCATCAATACATCAACTCCGATACTCAAATGGTCAATGACTCAAACTCAAGAATAAACATTGACTCAAAGGTAGAAGTAAGGAATATTACCTTGAATATCGTCATCAGAAGGCATAAATAGATGAGGATAGTTAGCCTTCATATCTTCTTCAGCTTCCCATGTAGCCTCTTCAACAAATTGATTTCGCCATAGGACTTTTACAGATGCCACTTTCTTAGTTCTTAATTTGCGAACCTGACGATCAAGAATTTGAACTGGAATCTCTTCATAACTCAAACTCTCTTTCACCCCAATGCTCTCAGCTGGGACAACAAGTGAAGGATCTCCCAAACACTTCTTAAGCATAGAGATGTGAAACACGGGATGAATAGCAGCTAATTCTGGAGGCAACTCCAATTCATAGGCTACGTTACTTACCCTCCTCATAATCTGATAAGGACCAATGTAGCGGGAACTAAGCTTCCCTTTCTTTCCAAATCTCATCACACCCTTCATGGGTGAAACTTTTAAGTATACCCAATCGTACACTTCGAACTCCAAATCTCTTCTTCTAACATCAATGTAGGATTTTTGGCGACTTTGAGCAGTCCTCAACCTCTCTTGTATGTTTTTCACCTTCTCCATAGCTTGGTGAACCAAGTCTGGTCCAATCAACTCAGCTTCACCAACTTTAAACCAACCAATTGGTGATCTACATCTCCTCCCATATAGAGCTTCATAAGGAGCCATTTGAATACTCGAATGGAAACTATTATTATATGCAACTCAATAAGAGGTAAATGATCATCCCAATTACCTTTGAAGTCAATGACACAGGCTCTTAACATATCCTCCAAAGTCTGTATCGTACGCTCTGCCTGGCCATCTGTTTGCGGATGAAAAGCAGTACTAAGGTTCACTCTTGAACCCAAGCCCTTCTGAAATGACTTCCAAAATTGAGCAGTAAATTGAGCTCCCCTATCAGAGATGATAGACAAAGGAACTCCATGCAGTCTAACAATCTCTCTAAGATACAGTTTGGCATAATCCTCTGCAGTGTTCGTAGTCTTAACCGGCAAGAAATGGGCCGATTTGGTCATCCTATCCACAATCACCCAAATAGAGTCATGTTGTTTGCGAGTTCGTGGTAAACCGGTAATGAAGTCCATATTGATCATTTCCCACTTCCATTCTGGTATCTCTATATTCTGAGCCACTCCACAAGGCCTTTGGTGCTCAACTTTAACTTATTGGCAATTTGGGCACTTGGACACAAACTCTGCTATATCTCTCTTCATTCCACTCTACCAGTTTACTTCTCTCAAGTCATGATACATCTTTGTTGAACCTGGATGGATGGAATACTTAGAATTATGGGCTTCTTTCATGATTCTCTCCCTAATACCATCAACACTTGGAACACATAATCTTTCTTGATATCTCAACACTCCATCTCCCCATTTGGTAAAAGCCATTACCTTCTGCTTGTGAACCTCATCCTTCAGTTGAAGAAGAATGGGGTCCTGATCTTGCTTTTCTTTCACCTCTGCAACTAGAGATGATTCGGCTCCATTTCGTACTATTGTACCACCCTCACTAGAGTCAATAAGTTGAACTCCCAAACGCGCAAGTCTATGCACTTCCTTTGCCAACTCCTTCTTTTCCTCTTCAACATGAGTTGTACTCCCCATAAATAACCTGCTAAGGGCATCAACAACTACATTTGCTTTACCTGGGTGGTAGAGAATGCTCATGTCATAATCCTTGAGCAACTCTAGCCATCTCCTTTGCCTCAAATTCAGCTCCTTCTGGCTGAATACATACTGTAAGCTCTTATGGTCTGTGAACACATCCACATGTACACCATAAAGATAGTGATGCCAAATCTTAAGAGCAAATACCACAGCTGCCAACTCAAGGTCATGAGTGGGGTAGTTTCTCTCATGAGTCTTAAGCTGCCTGGAGGCATAGGCAATGACCTTACCTTTATGCATCAATACACATCCCAACCCAACTCTTGAAGCATCACAATAGATTACAAAACCATCTGTTCCTTCGGGTAGGGATAGTACTGGAGCAGTAGTCAATCTAGCTTTCAACTCTTGAAAACTTTTCTCACAAGCATCAGACCATTAAAACTTAGCCTTCTTCTGAGTCAGCTTAGTCAATGGTGAGGATATGGATGAAAATCCCTCAACAAACCTCCTGTAGTAACCAGCCAAACCTAAGAAACTCTTTATGTCGGTTGGAGAGGTGGGTCGGGGCCAGTTCTTAACTGCCTCAATCTTTTGAGTATCAACTTGGATTCCATCCCCAGATATAATATGACCTAGGAATGCTACAGACTCAAGCCAAAACTCACACTTTGAAAACTTAGCATACAACTCCTTCTCCTTAAGAGTTTGAAGGACAATCCTAAGGTGATTAGCATGCTCACTCTTACTTCTAGAGTAGACCAAAATATCATCGATGAAGACAATTACAAATGTATCTAGGTATGGCTTGAATACTCGGTTCATGAGGTCCATAAAAGCTGCTGGAGCATTTGTCAATCCAAAGGACATAACAAGAAACTCAAAATGACCATAGCGGGTTCGAAAAGACGTCTTTGGGATGTCACATTTTCTCACTTTCAACTGGTGATAGCCTGATCTGAGGTCTATCTTAGAGAAACATGTAGCACCCTGAAGTTGGTCAAATAAATCATCTATTCTGGGGAGAGGGTACTTGTTTTTAATGGTGACCTTGTTTAGTTATCGGTAATCAATGCACATTCTAAGGGACCCATCTTTCTTTCGCACGAATAGGACAGGAGCGCCCCAAGGTGAAACACTTGGCCTAATAAACCCCTTATCTAGGAGGTCTTTCAGTTGTTCTTTCAACTCTTTCAACTCAACAGGAGCCATCCTATAAGGAGGAATGGAGATAGGTTGTGTATCAGGAAGGATATCAATACCAAAGTTTATCTCTCTATCAGGAGGGATTTTGGGTAGATCCTCAGGAAAGACTTCAGGAAACTCATTCACAATGGGAACTGACTCAAGAGATGGAGTCTGATCATTAATATTTTTGACTCGAACTATATGATATATACATCCCTTAGAGATTAATTTTCTGGCCTTAAGGTAGGAAATAAATTTACCCCTAGGCACTACAGAATTCCCCTTCCACTCTAAGATAGGCTCGTTTGGAAATTGAAACTTGACAATTCGGATCCTACAATCAACCGAAGCATAACAAGAATAAAGCCAGTCCATACCAAGAATCACATCAAAATCAACCATGTCCAACTCAACTAAGTCAGCCATGGTATCCCTATGATAGATTGACACAGTACAATTTCTATAGACCCTCTTAGCTAAGATAGAATCACCAACAGGAGTAGACACACTGAAAGGCTCAAGAAGACACTCAGGAAGGATCTCAAATTTACTAGCCAAGTAAGGAGTCACAAAAGATAATGTAGCACCCGGATCAAGTAATGCATACACATCAAAAGAAAGGACTCGGAGCATACCAGTAACAACATCGGGTGCATTCTCTTGGTCTTGGCGACTACCCATAGCATACAGACGGTTGGTTCCCCCACCTGCACTTGAAGCTGCACCTCTATGATTACCTCTATTCTGTGGAGCTGCAGAAGAAAACTGAGCTCTACTACTTCCATCTCCCTGCCTTTTTGAAGGACACTCATTCTGGAAGTGACCTATCTTTCCACATCCGTAGCAAGCATTGGTGCCCACACGACACTCTCCCAAATGGAGCCTCCCACATCTAGCACATGGTGGTTTTCCTCTAGAACCTTGAGCCATACTTAATTGGGACTGAGAACCTTGAGATCGAAAGTTTTGGTGACTTAGCGATCTTTGATCATACCTGGTATTAGGTGTAAAAGCATTTGTTGGGGAAGGTGCATAATTGGAAGACCTTTTCTGAAAGAAAGACTTGTTACCCTTCCCTTGCTTCTGCTCATTCTCATGCCCAGCAGACTTAGCCTTCTTGCTTAGATGTTGTTCTCGGTCCTTTTTCTTGTCATCCTCAACCTGCTGAGCATACACCATCAATCTAGAAAAATCCATGTCAGAAATCATTAGCATTGCCTTACATTCTTTCTTTACATGTTTGCCTAGGCCAGAGACAAACTTCCTCATCTTAGACCTCATATGAGGAATCATTTCTGGGGCATATTTGGACAATTGAATAAACTTCAAACTATACTCTTTCACAGTCATACTCTCTTGCTTGAGGTTCACAAACTCCTCAATTTTTGCTTCACGTAGCTCTTGGGAAAAGAAGTTATCAAGAAATGCTCTTTCAAACTCATCCTAAAGAGCAGGCTCTGCATCCTCACCTCTACTTTTTTCCCACTGGTTATACCAGACATTTGCCACATCCTTGAGTTGATAAGACACCAACTCAACCCCCTCAATCTATGTAACGTGCATTACTTTTAGTATCTTCCACATCTCATCAATGAAATTTTGGGGGTCTTCATCAACGTTGGAACCTGTGAAAAACGGCGGATTCATTCTCAGAAAATCTCTAATCCTTGTGGCAGCAGACGACTCTTGATAACTAGAGCTAGGAGTTGGTGAACTTTGGCTATTATTGCGAGCAGCCACCAACTGAGTGAGCATAGCAATCGCTCCTCGAAAATCTTCCTCAGAAGTAGGAGTGGTCTGAACAGTAGGTACTTGGGGTACCTCAGTAGACCTTGCAGGTCGGCCCCTAGTTCTCCGTGGAGGCATTACTGACTGTGGAACCTCAGTACTGACAGCGTTCCTCTGACTAGCTGAACGTTTAGGAGGCATGTCTGAAACGTGTAAACGCACAAATTAGAAAGAAAGCTTTTATAGAGTTAAACTCTATCGCACGAACTCAGATTATGAAAGAAGTGAAATAATTCCTAATGTCCTATAGCTTTCTGATTATAAGTGTGGTGCACGACACACCCATAAACAAGAATCTACTAGACACGGCTTCATAGACACCCTAGGACTCTTGAACTCTAGGCTCTGATACCAAGTTTGTCACACCCCGAGAGGGTAGCTTTGTGCTTTTTCTAGCTTTGGCAGGGGAACCTTCTTCAGATAACCTCCTCGAGGAACTTTTGGCCTAGGCGTGGCCGGCACTCAGAAACTATTTCTGGCTTCCGAGAGAACCACTTGGTCTCATTTCTTATTTATTCATCAGCGGAAGACTTAAGAATACTAATGTGGGCTAGTCATAATCAAAGGAAAAATAGATAATTTTTATAAGAAGTAGTTTCTAAGGAGAACTACTCCGATTACATCATCAAACTCTGTCTATGAAGCCTCTAATACTCTTAGATGGTGCCAATGACATGTCCATGGCTACCTCAAAAGAAACATCACACTCAACAATAATAAAAGGATAAGGAGTTCCTTCGAATACAAGAAGGACTCACCAAATAGCTGAATAGAAATGATCTTCAACGATGCGCCTGTTGAGGATCTCTAACACCTGTATCTGCATCATAAAACGATGCAGGTCGAATGACGTCAGTACGTGGAATGTACGAGTATGTAAAATGGCAGGAAGGTAAGGACAGATATCAAGAAACTCCTCTCAAGAAAACTCAGCTCAGAACTCAACATCATCTCAACATGAATATGTAATGCAAGTTTAAAATATAATAATAAAAATAATAGTAATAAGCAATGCTTACTCAGTTGGGAGTTTCTCTAACCGACAACCATCACTTATGAGCTAGCGATGATACAACGAAGCAATGTCGTTGCCACATCCATCCAATACCTTGCCAGGGTAAAGGACATCACCATCTTGGATCCATTCATCAAAGTCCTCTTTTTGGGACTTAAGAGGTATAGCCTCCATCCTACGCTGGCTACGTAGTTCTGGGGTTTGAGTCAATTAAACTCTTACCCAACTCGGTGCTCAATACTACTCCCAAAATATGTGCTCATATTAAACTCATCATCTAGTCTCTTTGGACTTTAATTTAAATCATCAAACTCATCTCATTTCATGTTCATCAATCATTATACTTCCAAAAATATCATTTACATCTCATCAAAACATCTTGCTCAAAATATCATTTTCTCAAATTCATTCAAATTCAACTCTTTTGCTCTTTCAAAACTCAATAAAATACATATATAGTATTAATTCATATAACTCTCTTTTTATCAATAAAAATAATAAAAAGCCAACATCTTTACTCAAAACATGTGTAAAAATATTCATGAACATCAAATCAATTAGGATTTATGGGAAAGTAGCCATGAACAATAATTCCAATAATATGAGACATAACAATAATAATAATATTAATGCATAAATATATCTAACTCAATAGAAGAAGAATTAATTCATTTAGAATTCAAGATTTGGATAAAACTCAACTATAACTCAATTATAATGAATTTAAATATTGGGCGCATGGACGAACTCAATCCGATGCTATGAAAGCCTTACATACCTTAAATCCGAAGGTTTACTCCGAATTGGAACACTCTTGGACCCCTAGCCTTTTCTTCTCGCTGGAGCATTTTGTGTACTATTCAGAATATAAGAATCACCGGAGTAGTATTTTTATACTACTAAAACTAAAACTATATTTGAGAAGAAGTATATAGAGAGAAAAAATGCTTAAGAAAGCTTGATGAATAAAATGAGGAAATAATGTGGGTATTTATAGGTGGGAAAGAGGGACCTAACAATAAATAAAATAATTATAAAGAAAAATCTGAAAATTTAATGGAATATATTGATGTCATGGATGATGTTAAATGGAGGACAATTTATGTCATGCATGATGTCAAATGCATCTAGATGTTTCCATGGTAGGTAAGATGAGTTCTTTTTAACAGAATACGCGTTTTCGAAGCTGCGTTTGAATAAGATAAATCCTTATTAGGATTTGGTGTCTTTATAAGAATTGTAGATATGGAAGTCTAGATTCATACAGTTCAAGAATCAACCAATTTGGAGCAACCTACAGTGAGATATGTGTTTTCTTCTATCAACACTCAATTCCGTCACAGCACTATATCTTGCAAAGATTAATTTATTTGACCTACTTATACTCCGAATTTGTAGTTATGTTCTTCATGAAAGTTGTAGGTAAGGATGTTGTGATTACCCAGAAATTTGAATCACCTAATTTGGACCAAACTATGAAAAGTTATGCCCAAAATACAGAGGCTGTATTATTTTCATCGAGAATTGAAATACCGACATACAACATTTTAGGGGTTGTTACATGCATGTCCTAGTCTCTTGTGCCATAAGAATGAATTATCATTAACTGCACTTAAGATTTTTAGCATGGGTGTCTCTGGACCCATAATATCAATTTTGTAGACATATTTGTGTCTTTTTTTTTATAAGAACCAATTTTTTTGATTTTATACGAGTTACTCTGCATGCAGTAGATGTAAAGAGTACATCAATTCCTCTGTCTCACATTTGTGACACGCTGAGAGGATTATGTTTCAATCCTTCGACATAGTACACATTGTCTAGTGCTTGAAAATGGGAAGGTCCAACTTTGACAATTCTCATGATTTCACCTTTCTTTCCGTTTCCAAAAGCTACACTTCTGCCATGGAAGCCATTCAGTAAGAGGAAGTTGTCTTTATTTTCCATCACGTATATTGAACAAGCTCTATCCAAGTACCACTGCTTATGTCCTCCCCTTTCATGTTCCTTCATAATCAATCAGAGATTAATTTTGGGCACCCAGATCCACTTGGGTCCCTGTTTATTAGTGAAAGGATGAATTAAGTTTTCTTTGTTTATTTGGGTAGGTACTTATGTTTGTGAACCAGTTCCCTAATTTCTTTTTTATAAGATGTTTTTCTCACATAGGTTAGATTATTTTTAATAACTATGTTTCTCTTTTTACACAAGTGCGTTTGATGACTATTTTGTCCACAGTGAGTACATGACATATCATAACAATTTTCACCAGATTTTATAGAATTATTCTTAAAACCTAGTCCATGTTTAGTTAAGGATTGACTTCTTTGACTATAATCAATCATTGTAGATGCGTTAGTCCATTTCATATTGTGAACCGGTGCCTTATTTTTTTTGGTTAAAACTGTAATTCATTATTTAACCTTTTTATAGTTTCATCTAGAGCAAGGTGTACATTGGTTAATACTTCTTTTCCTTTCCTAGAGTTCATTTCACTAAATTTTTCTCGAAGATTATTGTTTAAGACTTCTAAAGTCTCATTCTCTGTTCTCAAGGCTAAATATTCATCCAACATCTGTTCTTTTGCAGCACATGTTACATGATATGCATTGATGAGAACACCAAATAGAGATTCTAGTTTTATTTTGGAATAGAGATGAAGATTTTCTTTGATTTGATGAAAGCTTACCTTGGACTGCTTGTTTTCCTGTTCGTCTTCTTCTAAATTTGTCCCAACCATCAGAGTTATGATTGTGTCTTTTGTGTTCTCTTCATCTTTTAACTCTATAATTGCCATTAATGCTAGGAAGTCGTACTCCCTTTCTCCTTTCATTGCTAGTAATAACTAATTTTAAGCTTCAGTCCCATCAGACTCTTCTCCAAACGAATTTTTCATTGCTGTAAAAGCTTTTTTCACAGTCATGTCATCTTCTTGATTGGTGATTTTTCGATTTGTAGAAATGTATTGATCACTCCTGAGTTTTTTGGTTCTTTCAGAATTATTCTTTTTGTACTCCATAGCCCATAATGGGCAAAATTTGATGAAGTGATCTGGACTTTGTCAGTTGCTCTCTCAAGTCTTTGTCAGTGGTTCTTTGACATTGTCTTCTTCGACTTCTTTGTCCTTTTCTCATCATTCTTTGAAACCTTTTCATCACTAATACTATATTCTCTTCTTCAAAATCATCTTTCTCCGTGGCTTTAAGAACCAGGTTCTTCTCTTTCCTTTTGCCTCTGATTTCTTTCTCTTGATTCTTCTTAGTTTCATAGGTCAGCAGACTTCCAATGAATTCATCCATCATCATAGTATCAAGATTGTGTGCCTCAGTGATTGCTTCTACTTTGTTTACTCATGATTCAGGGAGAATACTTAGGAGTTTCCTGATAACTTTTCCGATTGGAATTACTTCTCCTAGAGAGTAGATTTTATTGATTATGGCAGTAAATCGAGTATGCATGTCTTGAATTATTTCTCTATCCATCTGTGACACCCCGGAATGTTTTTCGCTAAGATTCGAATATTTCTTCACGTGAGTGTAGACTCAGAATGGAGGACTTGAAAATTTTCACATAAGTTAGGATGAGTTCCTAAGTAATTAAAGAGCGTTAGAGGTGATGTGGGGTCATGAAGGACCCCTAGGACTAAATCAAGCCAAAAGATTTGTCGTGGCTAAGTTTGAGGAGGAGTTCGCATGAGGGGTTGGCTTCTAACTACCCTGTCTTTTGAAATATGATGATCTGGGTGGCCCACGACCTACCAAATTAAAGGTCATCGAGTCTTCTTTCCAACGCCACCAAGAATGTAATTTTTGGAGTTCAGAGTCAAAAGATATGACGATCCTAAGATGAACTAGCACAGTAGAGATTTTCAGGCCTAGGTTGCAATTGCTGGAAAACTGGGCTTGGCAGCGCAGTGGCGCGATGCGCCACTATCGCGCCAGAAACATGCCTCAGTAGTTTGGGCTCTGGCGCAGCGCGCCACTAAAAGGTGTGCAGGGTTTTTCAAGCCAATTTCCAGAACCCAGAAAATATTGGCCTTGGCGTTGTAAGGGCGCGACGCGCCACTATCGCGCCAAGAATGTGCCTCAGTAGTTTGGTCCTTGGCGCGACGCGCCACTATGAGGTGTGCAGGTTTTAGGCATAATCAGCTTGGCGCTGCAAGGGCGCGATGCGCCACTATCGCACCAGGTGCATTTTTAGCCTATTTTCAGAACTTTTGAGGAGGGGTAATTTGGGAACTTACCCAAATTATATATGTATCACCCTAGACCATGTTGGGATCATATTATTGCAGCCTTTCTCTCTCTAAAAAGCCCTAGAAAATCCCTCTCTCTTCTTCTTCATCATCTTCTTCTTCTTTTCCATTTCCAACAAGGATTTGTTCCAAGAGCTTCAAGACTTGAGTTCTCCATTGAAGACCCAACACAAGGTTTTCTTCAAAGTCTTCAAACAAGGTATGTAAGGCTAACCTAAAATATGGATTGAGTTCTTCCATATGCCCATAGATGTGTTGGTTAGGAGTTGTGAAAGAGTTGCACCTTCTAAGAAGGTTTTCTTGAAAGTTTTCCCTAAACTATGGAATGTTTTTAGATACAAATGGTTGATTGATGATTTTAATGACTTGAGTTATTAAATAGTTATTTTTCATATTATTAACTACAAATGTATCTTTGTATATAGATTTATAGGTATGGACGATATTCTTGAGTTGAGTTTTGTTGAGAGTATGGGTTCATGTTTCATTCACATGAACCCAAGATGAGATTTCTTGTCATAAATGTCTTGAGGTTGAGATGGATAGTTGTGTGTATGTATGTATTGATTGGAATGAAAAGAATGAATTGGATAGTTAAGAATGTCCTTTTTCTTCTATAAAATGAACATATGACTAAAATAAGGATTTCGGAGTGGATGTTTGACGATTGATGTGATGATGATATTTGACGATGATGTAAATGAAGAGGTTATGTTGATGAGGATGTTGTGTGATGAAGTGGATTGGAGTCTAATGTGATTTTGTGGTATATGAGGTGCATAATTTGAGTTGATTGGAGTCTTAGGAATATTTTGAAAATAAATAATCTTTTGAGGAGGAGTTTTAAATAAATTATTTGTGAACCTTTTTGCATAGACTATTTATACACTATTTTGAGTCTAAAGAATTATTAGTTTCATCTTTGATTTAGAAAGGAGTTTAAGTATGAGTTGAGTATGAGGAGCCTTTAAATGAGTTGAGTATTTTTTTTTACATTAAAGTATCTATTTTGAGTTTGAGTTGAGGAGTTGAAATTATATTTTAATGTACATAATATTTTCTGCATTTATTGAGTTGAGATTGTATAAATTTTTAAAGAGAAGAGTTTGATGATTTGAGATGAGTCGATTTGAAAGAAGGTCCAATGAGGCTTAATTGAGTTGAAATGAGAACAGAGTTGATGAGGTGGCAATGTACCACATGAAACTAGCCATGAGGGCTTGTTTGAGATGATTAGAGGAGTTTTATGAGCATGGAGTCATGGGAGGAGTATCGAGCACCGAATTGGGCAAGAGTATAGTCCATACTCGAACCCAATACCTATGTTTCCAAACGTGGGGGGATTGAACCGTTAAAGTCGGATGCTTCCCCGAGAGTTTTGTCCTGACATTATAGGACTTGGTTGGATTGGATCCATGAGTGTTTGATTCGTTCATACCCTGGCAAAGTATGAACGGGCGCAGCAACAACGTCGTTTTGTTGTACTGTCACTGGCTCATAAGTGATGGTTGTCGGATAAGAGAAACTCCCATTTAGGTCTTGATAGTGCTCTGAGTCAGTTGAGTTGAGTGAGTTGCTATATGCTTATGAGTTAGTCCTGTCTAAACTATTTCTTGTTAGACTTAGGACACTTGAGTGAGTTGTCACATATTTATTGAGTTGAGTCTTTTGAGTTGAATTGTAAAACGTTGCATAATTTAATTTGCATATTTACTGAGTTGAGTCCTTTGAGCTGATTGTTGAGTTGAATGTTGAGCAGATTGTATATGGTCGGATTGGAGTAGATGAATTGTGATGGGATTGAATAAAATGGTATATGACTAGATTGGATTTGATTATTGAGTTGATTGTTGAGTTGAGTGTGTATAATCGGATTGTACATAATTGAAAGGGATCGAATTGTAAATGATTTGATTGAACGGTATTATACATAATTGGATTGGATTGTATGGTATATGATTGGTCTCTGTCTAAACTGTATCCTTACTTTAGATTTACGACGCTTTATTTGAGTCCCCTTTATCTTCCTGAGTTGAGATATTTGAACCAGCATTACTCTTCCTTGAGGTATGTTTCATTCTGCCATTTTACATACTAGTACATTCCACATACTGACGCTATTTGGCCTACATCGTTTCATGATGCAGAGACAGGTTTAAGAGATCGTCAATAGGAGCATCATTGGGGATCTATTTGCACTCAGCGTATTGGTGAGTCCTCCCCTACATTCGGAGGACACCGTTTGTGTATTCTTGCATCGAGTTAGCCCTATTTATCTTGAGTTGAGGTAGCCATGAACATGTCACTGGCACCAACTAGATAGTAGTGATAGAGACTTCATAGACTAGATAGTGATGGGTCGATTGAGTACTTCTATCTTTGAGTTATTCTTGTCAAACTACTTTTAATGACAAATATTTTAGTTGATCTGTTGGCCCATGGCCTTTATTCTTCGAGTTGGATGGGTGATTTGAGTTGCCCACTAAATTATTCTTTATTTTTAAACTTTCCGCTGAATGAATGAATGAACGGATGTGTGATCAGGCTATGTGGTTCGCTTAGGAGCCAAAAATGGTTTCTGAGTGCCGGTTACATCTAGGGTACCCTCCCGGGGCGTGACACCATCATTCTTAACAGTTTATACTGTCGATTCAGATTATCGATCTTGTTACATATAATGTACGGTATGTTAAATGGATGAGTAAATCAGATAACTGAACTGAAAGGATGAACATAACTATATAAGTAAAACATTAAAATATTATACTGTTATTTATAAGAGAGTTTCTCTAACGGACAACCATCACTGATGAGTCCAACAATGATACAATGTCTTTCCCATGTTTCCAAATCCATCATATACCTCATTGGGCTATAGGAAAACAAATTTAACTTATGAATCCATTTAATAAGCCTTCTTAGAGGAAATGAGGAGTGTCACAACCCGACTTCTAAGACCATGATGGAACCTACTTCCACCCACCAATAGATAAGCCTAACCCACAGCCCGGAGCCAAAAGCTATGGGCTATCAAGAGGAAGAAAGTCAAAAGAAACAAGCGAGTCGATAGTAATAAAAAGAAGTAAAGGAGCAATAGTGATATATCTATATAGAATCATCCTAAGACTTGGAATTAGTTGATATTCGAGCATCTATTAAAAAATAAGAGTACAAGGCTTATACAAATGAAAAATAGATACATGCACTCTTTGAAACCAAGTAAAGCCTAGTTCTAGCCCAAAATAGATGAAAATTGGAAACTCCGGACGCCAAGAGCTCATCAAATCTTCAAATTCAAGTTTCTCCGCACAAAGTTCAAATCACCGGCGATAATAGATACTATGATCTATAGGGTGCAGAAGTGTACTAGGAGCACCAAACAAATGGTAATTAGTAGGCATATGTCGATTGAGCTGAAGGAAGTATAGATAATATATAATAAGGTAAATACAACCCAAGTAACTAATCAAGAGCTAACACAAGATAGTACGGGAAATAAGGGCAAAGAGAGAGGATACATAGTGAACAGAGCAGAGTCAAGAAACACACCTAAAATTTCAAGACAACAACATATTTTTAATAAGAAGGCACTATATGAGTCAACTAATAAAAAATAGAATACTGACTATCATCGCTAATCACATAGCCACCTAAGGACTGATCCAACTAAACCTAGTAGGGAGTACCAATAACAAATACACATAAGATAAGTACAAGTACAATAACTGATACAAATATTACCCCCCGCCTCGCCCATAAAACTGGGGTACCAAACATCAAATAAGTATACTGGTGATAACCAATGTTAATGAATGCAAGTTTGTAGTAAAACTCAATAATCTCATCGGTGGCTTTCAAAGATCATCAATAACAAATCTTGACTTGATTTGTTCCCTCATGGACAGTTTGCAAGGTGTCCCATATTGCCTTTGCATCCTGAAAGGCAGATATTCTATTGTATTTATCTGAACCTATTCCATAAATCAAAATCTTCTTAGCCTTTGCGTTGTTTTGAATTGCCAATTTGTCTTTTGTATTCCACTCCTTCCTGTCTTTTGGTACTTGTGTTGTCCCATCTGTTCCAGTCTTCATAGGAATAGTAGGTCCGTCAACGATAACATTCCAGAGGTCTAGACTATCTCTTATCAGATGATCTATCATCCTGTTTTTCCACCATCCGTAGTATTTTCCATTGAATAGTGATGGCCTTGTCTGTGATTGTCCTTCTTATGCAGTGGTGGTGCAGCCATTGATCCTTTTCAAGATTGAATCTTTGAGTGAAAAGACCTGCTTTGATACCAATTGAAGAAACTAATCCCATCTAACAAATTCAAGAATCAGGTTCTTGAACTAATAACACAAAAGTGAATAGTAAAAGACAAGACATAAAATTTATTATGGAAAACTTCCTTGCTCAAGAGAAGAGAAACCACAACCTACACTCGTAGGATTTTCACTAATCTTTCAAAGAGCAGTTTTAGATTAGAACTCAATAATCAAGGAAATAACTCTACTACCTAAATTCTAACGATTAGCTATAATCGCAACTCAAATCCTCCAAGAAGTCAAACCAAGTTCTTGTTACAAACCTCACTCTCTACCTTAGAAAATTACAAGTCAATAATATTTTTAAGTAAAACTCAAACACAAGAATTAACCGTCGAAAGAAAACCTAACTCTAGTTCTTCTTTCTTCAATGTTTTGCTCTTGAACTGTTGCTTTGCCTCTTGCTTGATAGAAAAACTCTCGATTTTAGATGACCAAGAAGCTGTTGTAATTAGTGTCGTAGCTTTCCTTTTATAGTGTGTGCAAGCATAAACCTAATTGAGTCCTATTTGGAAAATTATTTGTCCACCTAATTCTTTTCCTTTTAGGAGTCCTTATTATAAGAGTCTTTATCATATCGCTTTCCTTGTTTGCTTCTGTTGACTTTTTATTTCCTTTTTGTTGTAGTTCTTTTTGTTTTAATCTTTACGTCCTGCAACTCTATGAACCTGATTCATCTTTGTCATCATCAAAATCTAGAACATTGTTGGGTCATCATATACAATTAAAACATATATAAATTTGAACAATACAGACCACATAGTTTATATCATTATTCATATCACAATCCATACAGTTCATAGTGTTTATTATTGATATGAAATAAGATTTTTTGAATATACCCATTTAAAACCATAGTTCATCCAAATATATCAAAATAATATATAATTATTCTTTTGCAATCATAATTCATACAAATATATCATAATCAGATCACATTATGAACCATTTTTATACACAAAAAATAATTGTAAAATGTATTAGTACAAATCAGTTTACAAAATCATTTCAAAATAAGCCACAATTTATATCAATATCATACAATTGTGCAGTATTATAAATTTGAACATTGAAAAACTTAAATTAATAGTTAAAAAACTGAAATATATATAAGTATATACCGATTATATATATATATATATATATATATATATATATATATATTAATTAATTAATTAATTTTTTAATTCATCTATAGAGAGTAACAAATTGAATATCAAATTTACTGAGAGAGATTGTGTAATAATAAGAAATATTTGAAGAGAGAATGATATAATTTTCTTTTCATTTTTAAAAATTGAATATATTAAAGAGAGAGAAAAATATGTGCTCATCAATGTGTTCTTCAATTATTTAATTATCTCAAAACAAGAAAAGAAAAATACAACCCCTTTTTTTGCTCATAAATAGGATAATTACCACGATAAGTAAATAAAATTAAATATAATATAATTCAAATTGAATAAATGACATATTAAAAATGGTAACTCATCATCTTTCCAACTCTTTGCTAATAAGGGTATGTGCTTTCATAAATAAACACACAACTCTTCCGTTCCACCACCGTTGTGGTACAAAGTTCTCTTCCAAAAATAAAAGTTTAGCTCAAATTTTTAATTCTTTCCTCCATTTTTTATTCACACCAACTTATCTTTGAATCTAAAAACTTGGCGGAGAGTTTATCAGAATCTTTCTTTCGAAGCAAAACTACAAACAATATAATATATGTGGAGAATATTTAATAGAAAGAAAATTCTTTCTTTGATAAGGAGTAGCAACAAGCAAAGGAACACAAACTTTTTCCCACTATTTTGTAAGGAGGAATCACATTCATCTGAGGAAGAATAATCTATAACCAAAAGGGAAATATGATCAGATTAATTATGCCCTCAAGATAAAATCAACACATCATGTAAAGAATTATCCCAGAAATTGACCACCACTAGAAAGATAAAATAAATAAAATGTATTCAAATAATTCGAAGTTGGAAAAAATTTATCATGACCTCACTTAGTGGGATTTCACTGCGTGTTGTTGTTGTAAGGGGTACTAGTAATGGGATGATTAATGGTATCCTTCCGACCTTTAATTAGATGTGTTGGATTATACTATTAACATTGAAAAACCTTTTCATAGAATACGCTTTATCCCCCCCCCCCCCCAATTAGAAGTAGTCGATCCAAATTCTCGAATTAGCCAGATCAATTTGCTTATCATATGGTCAATGAAAAACCGTAAAAGAAAAAAAAAACTATAACACAAGGTGAACTTATTTACCGGTGTTGTAAAAATTTCTTTTAACCCGCTGGATGTTTACACTTGATTATATTAATTTACAATAGTTAACTCCATAAGTAGAGGTGAGAATGTGTATTAATTTATGATTTTGTGATTAGAGTGATAATTATAAAGACATATGTTATGTATTCATTGATTTGTTTGCGAATCCGAATATGTGTAAATATTTTCACTAAAAGGGAAAGAACAAAAATACACACGCAACACTCGAATAGCATCAATTTGCAACTTGATGAAAAGAAATTCCAAGTGTACTGAGAAATCCAAATGAAAAAGAATCTTGCACTATTTAGAAAAATAAGAAAAATTATGCAGCAAAATTTTCCTATATAAAGGCAAAGAGTTGTATAACCGGCCATCAGCTTCTTCATTCAAGATTTTGTTCAGTTCGTAAAAAAAACTTGTTGCGTTGCAACATAGTTGTTGGTGGTGCAATGGGGGACGCCGAGCTGACTATTTAATTTTTCTTTTCTTTAATTTTTCTTGAAGGGAAGCCTAGAGTAACAATAAAATTGACTTGTTTGTGACCTATAGGTCAAAGATTTGAAGAGTGAAATCATTCACTAATGCTGAAACGTTGTTTTGCATGACTACAAAATTCTTACTTGTCTTTTTTTGGGAGGCGCAAAATTTAGATGGCCAAAACATTCTCTCTTTTTGTGAATTTGAAATTTTTCTACGTGTAATTTGAGAGATGGAGTAGAGAGAAAGAGTTGCACCTTATAACTCAGTCTATCCAATATTCTGTTCCAAGTAAATATTTTTTGCTCATTTTTCTCTCTGGCATAAAGTCAGTCTGGGCAGTACTTGTTAGATTGTATCATATTATATTGGTTAAGGGAATGTTATTTTGAAGCCTAAATCTAATTTTTCTTAATATAGTAAGTATATCAAAGCTAGGTTCCCATGCCTTATATTTGTGGTGTACCCAATGTTAGGATTATTCATGTTGTAGTTAACTAGACATTTACATGAAAGGAGGTGTTAGATTGTACCACATTAATTGAATGAAATAAGTCATTGTTTCCTATTAAATAGTTCATACCTATGACCTAACTTTGACGATATTAAATTAGCTAGGCCAAAGGTTTTTTTATTGATGCAAACCATACTTATATTATATATAATATAGCAAAAGCATGCACAAGGAGCGAGGTATTAATTGTGGATGCCCGGCGTCGTCATTGCACCACTAATAGCCATAAGTTGCCGTGTATTTTTTATCTTGAAGACAAGCTATTCATGAATATGAGGATGAAGTACTTGCAAAGTTTTGGAGAATGAATTTTCTTTCTTTCTACATAAATATACACTCTTTTGATGGTTCAACATAATCCATTACTTTTTGAATAAGAAAAAGGACCTTATGCTCATCTCTTCTATTTTATTTCAAATTTTTAATTGAATCTTTTACATGTAAGGGTGTTTTACAAGTTTGAACTTCTGACTTCTCTTCGCTTGTTCTATGGATAATATTTTGATCTTGAAAGTTTGTTCATGAGACAAGCGGGAGACAAAAGCTTAACATCAACTATTTTCAAGGTCATAAGGTGTAATTTTTCAGAAAATGACGTATGGTTAGTTTCTGGTCATGAAATTTTGTCTCCACTTAATGAATTTTTTCAAAAGAACCTTAACTTAAAAAATTCGCTGGGAAGAACTTTTGTTACCCATCAAGTATAAGTTTTAGCTTTGGTCTATAGGACAGAACTTGTGGAGGTCAAGTGAGCAAGTTCACTGTCTTGAAATATTCTAAACTTCAATTTATGTCCACAACTTATGCCCGATGGCAACAAAAGTTTTGCCTAGCTAATTTTCTAAAGTTGAAGTATTTTTTTGAACTACAGAGCTTGAGGTGTGCGGATTTTGTGGTTAAATAAATAATGGTGATTGGACATGAATGTGCCGGGATCATAGAGGAAGTCAGCAGTGAAGTCAATACATTGGTTAGCCCGGAATTAGTTGCTGGAGATGTGATCTTTGTGGCACAAGACATGTGACATGATAGTACTTTGCTGGTTTAAATAAGTTAGATGTTGGAAAATTAATGTCAGTAGTTTTTAAAAAATGATCTACATGAATTTTGGAAACTTTAATTAAGTTAGATGTTGGAAACTTATTTAAACTTTAAATAATGTGACATTAATTTGGAAACTTATTTAAAGTGTTGAGGATAGCTCAAAAGTGGGTTTTATAAGATAAAACTCAAAAAAGAAGAATATACCTCACGAAGAATATCTGACATTGCAATTTCTGAAAGGTGCCACCCGCAACTTTAATAAATGAGACTTGCGAAAGGCCTGCATTCAATTACCAAAAGCTCTTACCACTTTTGAAGAGACCAACTAAGCCAATATTTAATAATAAACTGATTATTTTAAGTCCAACCACCAATTTGTACTGTATTGTCACTTCTATCCATTTTTCCAACTATCCTCCACAACCATAAATACTACTAGAATTAGCAGTCCAAGATAAAGTAATTTGACTAATCCCTCCCTTCCCGTGATCAATGGAAGGATAAAAATGATCTAAGTTTGATGGTGAGGTATTCACTTGTATAACCTTAAGAAATCGATCGTGAATCTAGCAGCTCATTAGAGAGTATCCGTGTAGAATGAGCTACAATTTTCTTTTTTCCTCTAACTTCGTATCCCAGAAAATTCAAATCCGAAATCTCTGATTAAAGATGAAAGAATACATACTAAATTTAAGTGAATTGACTACATTAATTTACTTTCTCTTGTTGACCTTCTCTGATAATTCTCTCTCTCATTTTTCCTCCTATCCTTAAGTAATTTAAAAAATAATTTAAAAAAATAGTCAAGGAATTATCACACCTATGCAAAAGGTTGATTTTGAGTATTATTTCTCAATCATTAAGAAATCGTTTGGTCGGGTGTATAAGAATAATATTGAATAAGATGTATTAGCAATATTGGTATTAATATGTAAGTTTTAATATATATATATATATATATATATATAGTTGGTAGGAAGTTCATACATAACTAGATGAGGTGCTTCTAGCATGATAAACTTGTTAGATTATTTAGTGTTTGATGGATTAGTATTTGATAAGAGGAGATTTGTCATCTTTGGCATAATATAAATATTATTTTAAATTAAAAAGGGTTTTAAATATATTCAAATAAATGATTATTAATAGGTACCTATTGGTGAATAAGTATCACTACAAGAAAAAAATAAAATTAACTATGAAATTTGTGGGTAATCCCTAGTTAATTTTTTACTAGAAAATTCCTAGCTAATTACTTTTTTTCCTTAAAAAAATTCATTCTAATTTGTAGCTAAATGAAATTAACATAATTTTTTTTTTGTTTAACTATAAAATTTTGCTTTTTTTGGTTTTCTAGTAGTGTATTGGGTATGACTATGTCTGTTAATACCAACAGTTTGAATACCTATATGTAATTCCTCTAAAAAAGAAAGAAGAAATCAGATTCCTATCATCTTTCTGAAATTGATTTCTAACAAAACTTGTACTCAACAAAAAAATTTGCCTTCAACTAAACTATTTTATAAGTTTAATATAAAATTCAAAAGTTAGACGTTATGAATTTTGAATCAAATTTAGACATATATATATATATATATATTATGATTTTTAATCATAAAAGACAGAGAAAAGAATTGCAAAGTTTCCTCTTTGAAGTGCATCTCATTCTTTGAGGAATGTCTTTTCACTATTGTGTTAACCATGCATTTTGAGAGATGGCATTAGAAATTGATATTGTTCTTTAAGGTTTGATTAGGGAACAAATTAATATGCATGTTTCAAGCTGTCATGGTAATGAAATATGCTTTACGAAGAGGTAGAACGTAAATTAGCCGCCAAAGTTGGAAAGAGATTGTCAAGGAATGAGAAGGCGCAAGAATTACTGTTTTCAAGACTTGAACCCGTGACCCCTTGGTCACATGGCAACAACTTTACCAGTTACTCTAAGGCTCCCTTTCAAATTCCAGTAGATTTTTTAAATATTTTTTTTAAGGTTCTTCATTCCTGCCCGTGGTTAACTGAGTTTAGGTGATTACACCTTGTTGTTATTGTTACAATTTCTTGTATATATGCTCCGCATTAATTTGTTAAAAGCGTATATAGGTAATGCAATTGTTCTACATCACTGTAGTGTAAGAGTAAGTATGCTAACCAAAAGGGCATTATGTGTTATTGCATCAAGGGCGTAACTGTTGCATGTGTTGAACTTTTAATTTAGTCTAGGGTATGTTTCAAATTGAAATCCTTGTGCGGCTTCTTTCTTCCATATTTTCCCAAGCAAGTAAACTTCATTTTCATAACCTTTGGTGTTTGAAATTAGATTTGAAACTTTATCGTCCTTAAATGTTTCCATCACAAGTATTTTAGTTTTAAAATGAATGGTTTCAGATGGACAAAAATAGGCTGAAAATAACTTCAAAAGAGGTATTTATTTTCAATCTCCCAAGTCCGTGTAATATTATAACTAAGGTGATGGTACACAAAATACCTTTTGTATGTAATGCTATTATATAATGATAATTATAAACGTTGTAGAGGTTGTACACAATCATTTAGTTAGAGGCATTAGCTAAACTACAAGATACATTCTACTATTCTATAAGAGGGAGGTGAACCAAACAGGAGGTCAACATGCATGCCTAGCGTAAATGAGGGAAAATTGGGATTTCTTTTTGCTTCCTCACATCTTCGTTGTTCTTGCCTCTATCTATAATCCGAAGGAGCTCGCTCTTTCCACTTCCACTGATTTCAGGTAATAGCTCCTTCGGATTTCTCATGATATGTCCTTAATCTTTTTCCTCCGACTTTACTTCATGTTATATTTCAGATTTTCCTTCTTTTTGTTTTACTGATTGTGTTTAATTTTTTTGATAAATAATTTAGTCATCCTATTTCGGAGGTCTGTGCTTGTAGCTTTTCGCAGATTTTCTAGTTTGTTATTGGTCAATAACTATATACCCTAAATTTGAATCCATTGTGGACTGTAGTTACGGCAAAAATTCCGGCGACAAAGAATAGGTATATGGTTAAAAGTCTTTCCTCTTAAGAGTGAAAAGATAAGTTTGGAAGACCTTTATCAGTACCCTTGCATAAAAACCTTCATCAGTACTAATAAGATTCTTAACCTTCATCAGTACCCTTGCCTCTATTTTAATGTCTTCTCTCCTATTTCGGGTTAGCTGATTAAGTTTATGAATCGCTATAGCATTTCCAAGGTAATTAATACGTGATGATAATTTGATTTACCGTCACATATTTTATGTCTATTTAATGAAATTGTTAATAACTTTTTAGTATCTTCAGTTTGACACCATTTGTCAAAAGGAAAAACAGAGTGGTTGTGCTCTTTATACCCTTTTCCCGCTGAATGACTAAATATAGCCGCACTCAAGTTGGCGGTGCACTTTTATAAACGTTTACACAGTGAAGTTGAAGCTCCCCCCCCCCCCCCCCAATAATTTCTGTCCTTTACCAATATTTCATGTAGAACTTGTGTTGTAAATATCTACAGGTAAAAAAGATAGGTGCTTCAATTTGCATAGCTGATGGATTCAAAAGAACCAAACAAATATCTATATGCAGAAAAAATGAAGGTTGCAATGCAACTCAAACGACGTGATACATATAGTCAAATATCTTCTGATAAAAGAGAGGAGTTGTTGCTGACGCGCCATATTAAAAACAAGATTCTGCGAAACATAGCCTTACAAAATGACACAAGAAGGTCATATCATTGGGACTACTATCATGGACAGAACAAGAGAGTCTTCAACTGGCATTTTATGTGAACTTATGCGAATGATAAGATTTCTTGGCCAAAGTTTCAGCTTTTTAAGGTAAGCAGAAGGCAGAAATTATGTGTAGGCTTGTCTTGGACATGAAATTCTATATTTGACAGAGCAATTTCTAACCCTTCTACTTTCTTTCTTGCTTTAACTTTTTCCAGTATACTGAAATGATCAGCTCCAATGGTCTTCGTCTTGCTCACCAGCTTGCTCGCTGCACTTTTTCTTCAGTATTGTCTGCTCTCGCACTCTCTCTCTTTCCATTTCTTCTTAGCAGTTGTATATTGATGTGTGAGCAACATTAACTTTGTGAAGGTGGTCCCGACAGTGTACAACCGGGGCTTGTTTTATTACAATTCAAAGAATGATATGTGCAAATTGGCCTTTTGTTTGTGTTTTTTTGCTTAAATTGTAACTATAGATGCATAGTTTATTTCCTTTCATATATTTTTGAATTTGATTTATGTTATTGTGTGAGTTATAGGAGGCAGAGAAAGGGATTGGTTATGACTTGGACAATAAAAAGCCAATTTTGGTGTCACAAGATCAAGTCATGTTTTTAGCTTCCATCCTTACTTCCTATACATGACTTGTCCTAGATATATGTCTCTCTTATCAATTGCCACTGGTAAATATTTCTGTAGATTTTTCCTATTAGGCTAATCAAACCAGATAAAATACCTTTTCTTATATATTATGCCAATCCAGCTATAATTTCTTCTAGATGTGTTTAATAATTTTTGCTGTAAATGCCGGTCACTTTTCCAGCTAACAGAATTAAGAGCGCAGGAACCTGTGGAGGAATAGATTTGTAGTTTCTTATAGCTTGTTGATGGGATGTTAATATTTTCAATTTAATGGATTCTTGGTCTCTATCATTTCTTATTTTCTTTTATGTTTTCTCTGCTATCTCTGTAGGTGTTCTCTTGCCAAATTCTACACCACGAGAAGTAGTATTGACGATTAGCGTATGAGGTGTTATTTAACTTTCTTAGATTTTAATTGTGTCTTTTTGTTTGTGGACATGGTTGATGTTAGGTTGTGGCATTTATTTCACTCAAGATTTAGACAATGTAGAGAGAAATCATAGATGTTTCAGTTGTTGATTGAGAGCGTAATTTCTAAAACTAAAACAAATTTTGAAAAGATGACTATACCTAACATGTTGGGCCCGTGCTATGCACGGACGGACAGCCTCCATCTAGTATAATTAAAAATAATTTAACTTTAAAATTCCTCTTTTAACCTTAATGAAAATAATTTACAGCCACAAATGTTATTTTAGACCACAATTACAAGTCTTTCTTTCTTAGCTTTTTACTCGTATTTTTCTCAAACTTGTTTTGAAGAACGCTTTTCTTGAGCTGAGGATCTATTGGAAATATTCTATATACAATGGTAAGGGTAAGGTTTGCATACACCACACCTTCCCCAGACTCCACTTGTGGGATCACACTTGGTACGCTGCTGTTGTTTTATTTCTTAAAACTTTATTATGCCTAGTCAAGCGGTGTCACATAAATTAGGATAGAGAGTAGATTTTACCTAAATGATAGGATTGATATTGAGCTCATTTTGTCCCTACATAGATATTCGTTAATAGTTGGTGTAGTCGAGTTTTCCATAGACTTTCTGTATACATGGTCACATAGAATTACGTTCCGGAGGGTTGTGCTAAATGCTGGGCTTATGAAGTGATAATAATATTTGACCGAGCGAAAACACTTATTTCTTTTCGGTCACCGACAGGTAGTCCATCCTGCGGATCTATGTTTCAAGCTCCCTGATAATATAAGCTTAGAGGAAGGAGCAATATATAAGTTCTCAATATATTTTACTGGCATATAAAGATAACACAGGACTAAGAGACACTTAGAAAACATAAGACCTAAAGTAAAAGTACTAAAAAGGCTACATCAACAGATCTTGTGGTCCGGTGCTTTTTCGGACCCCACGCATAGCGAGGCCTAGACCTAAAGTAAACGTACTGACATAACTAAAATATATTGCAAACTGCTGGTATTACCTACACAGATCATTTTCCCAACAGAAGCAAGACTCTATTAGACACGGCTTCATAGACACCCTAGAACTCTTGAACTCTGTGCTCTGATACCAAATTTGTCACGCCCCGAGAGGGTACCCTAGGCATGACCAGTACTCAGAAACCATCTCTAGCCTCCGAGAGAACCACTTGGTCTCATCATTCATTCGTTCATCAGCGAAAGACTTAAATAAAAATAATAATACTTATGTGGGCTCGCCATCATCAACATCAAATAAAAGAAATAATCCTTAGAAGAAGTAGTTTCAAAGGAGAACTACTCCAATTACATCATCAAACTCTATTTATGAAGCCTCTAACGCTATCAGACGGTGCCAATGACATGTCCATGACTACCTCAAAAGAAACATAATACTCAACAATAATTAAAGGATAAAGAATTCCTCTGAATACAAGAAGAACTCACCAAATGTCTGAAAAGTAATGATCAAACTCATCTTATTACCTCTTCATCAATCATTACACTTCAAAACATTATTTACATCTCATCAAAACATCTTGCTCAAAACATCATTTACTCAAATTCATTTAAACTCAATTCTTTTGCTTTTTCAAAACTCAATAAAATACATATATTGTATTAATTCAAATCACTTTTTTTGTCAATAAATATTAAAAGCCAATATTTTTACTCAAAGCATCTGTAAAAATATTCATGAACATCAAATCAATTATGCTTCATAGGAAAGTAGCCATGAACAATAATTCCTATAATATGAGAGATAATAATAATAATAATCTCAATTCATAAATATATTTAACTTAATAGAAGAAGAATTAATTCATTTAGAATTCAAAATTTGGGTAAAACTCAACTATAACTCAATTACGATGAATTTAAATAGTGGACGCATGAACGAACTCAATCCAATGCTATGAATAACCTTACATACCTGGAATTCGAAGCTTTACTGTAAATTGAAGAACTCAATGACCACTCTTGAACTCCTAGCCTTTTCTCCCCGCCGGAGCGTTTTCTATACTAATCGGAGTATAAGAATCACTGAAATAGTATTTCTACACTATTAAAAACTAAAACTATATTTGAGAATGAGTAAAGAAGTGTATAGATAGAAGAGTTGCTTGAGAAAGCTTGATGAATAAAATGAGGAAATAAGGTGGGTATTTATAGGCGTGGAGGAGGGACCTAACAATAAATAAAAATAATTACAAAGGATGATCTTGAAAATTCAATGGAGAATTGTGATCTCATGAATGATTTAAAATAGAGGACTATTGATATCATGGGTGATGTCAAGTAGATCTAGATCTTTCAATGTTTGGTGAGATGAATCTTCCTTTAATGGAATACCCTTTTTCGGACCTGCGTTTGAACAAGATAACTTCCTAATTAGGATTTGGTGTCTTCATATGAATTGTAGATCTAGAAGTATAATTTCATGTCGTTCAAGAATCAACCAATTTGGAGATTCCTACCGTGAGATATGATTTTGTTTCAAAAAATACTTCATTTCATCACAGCACCATGTCTTGCAAGCAATTAATTTATTTGACCTACGTATACTCCGAATCTTAAGATATGGTCTTCATGAAAGTTGTAGGTAATGCCGTTGGGGTTATTCAAAAGTTTGAATCACCTAATGTAGACTAATCTATAAAAAATTATACCCAAAATACAGAAGCAGTATCATTTTCATCGAAAATTGAAATACCACATACAACGTTTTAAGGGGGTGTTACAGGTCCATCCGGTGGACAACCTAGTAGAGGCCCGACACCGGTAAGCCCGACACGGTGACAGCCCACATCTTTATGGACTAGGCCGGTCCGGTGAATATTTTGCTCTGGCCTAGTTAGATCGGCCCGGTAAGGGACTAACAGCCGGCCCACCGATCCACGGGTCCGGACCGACCCGATAGGAGTTTTTTTTTTTAATTTTTAATATTTCCATTGGGACACTTTTCAGAATGTGTTCGTTGGGGCCAAAAATGGTTTTTTTTTTAAAAAATAAATTATTAATCAATTTTTTTTTATAAATACCTACACCATTTAATTATTTTTTTCCACCAACAATCATCTAATTCTCTCTTAAAGTGATATCAAATTTTTATTTTTTTTTACAATTAACAACATCAAGTGGAAGTTCTCAACTGTCAAGTGTTCAACATTTCATCAATTTTATGATTCTTTAATTGATTCCGGCAATTTGATATAATCGTTCCTTCTCTTGCTTTTATTTAGTAAATTAATTATGGTATATTTAAATATTTAATTTTTGTATTTATAATTTTATTATTTTAACTTGCATAATTGATAGATTAAAAAATAAAAGTAAAAGTGTTAAAAATTTATGTCCCAGAGGTAGTGGTAGTAAGAAAAAAAGTATTTCCGATAGAGATAGTACAAGTAGAAATTATTCTCGTATGTATGAAACACCACCTAGTGAATTTAGAGAAATAGGTGTAGGTGCACATGATATGAATGAAAATGAATATCAAGAAACTTACGGTATAGAAGAGCCAAATGAATTCGAAGTAGAAATAGAACAAGATAATAATGATGATGTGGATGTTATACCAACTAGTCCTGATGTAGATATAGGTAATGCTCAAGACAGAACTGCTAATCTTCCTCCACGACCTATAAAAGAAAGAAAAAAAGTTTAGTATGACATTATTTTGAACACATAACTGGAACAAATAAAGTTCAATGTAAAGGTTGTCATGTAATGTTTGAGTATAAGACTGGGGGTAATAAATGTGGGACAGATAAATTGACTAGAAATATAGATAAATTTCATACTGGTTGGGGAGAACGAAAAGGGGGTGCTATTGGGCCAGTTCAAGATAAATTAAAAAAACAGACCTGAAAATTAATGGGGATGTATGATAAAATGAAGGACTGTGAAGAGATAGAAAAAATAATAGATATGAGTTGTCTACTTTTTTTATTTACTTTTTCTGATGCTTTTATTCATTATATACAATTAATTTATAATCTCATATTTAACGGTATTCCTAGAACCTAAAAGCACTTGCGGATTAGATATTTTTAGACTTCATGAACAATATGCATATTATTTACGTTGATATTAACAAATCTTCCATGTAAAGTTTCACTTACTTCTAATCGTGCTATAAATAAAAATGATTATTTAGCTTTTACGTGTCATTGGATAGATAGTGATTTTATCATGCAAAAATGTATTTGAGCATTTTGTCATGACTCGAGTTTACACCCTAGCCGAGACACGGTACTTAAAACCACGAGTGGTCCCAAGCTAACCCTTGGCATAATACATCAAAGCATATCATAAGAAAACTATGCGAAAGATGGAACATATGCATAAAAGGTTTTATTAGAAAGATAACATATCCATGAAGACTGAAAACTAATGTCTGAAACAATCCTCTAACATCTGAACTAAAAGAAATAAGTTTATCGAGACATATCCCCGACTACCATTGCTTAGTAAAAGAACTAACTAAAACTACTCCATGAAGCCTCCGAATAAAGAGGACTCACTCACTGCTGACTGGAATTGTTTTACCTCACTAGCCACATATTTGAGAATGTGCGCCAGAATCTACATCACAAAAGGATACAGTGCAGAGAAAGTATGCGTCAGTACGTGGAATGTACTCAGTATGAAAGGAGAACCAACATACTAATATAACATATCATGAAGGGAATAGTGGAATAAGGTTTTCAAAAAACATATACATAGTGAGAGTACTTTAAGAGAAAACAGTTGGAGTTCATGCCTAAATACCATTCAAAATCTTCTTTTAAAAGCATATATATAGACGAGTCTATTTCATTAATCTTTCATAAACATACATATAAAATAGCATACTTTATATGACCATAATAAGTGAAGATCATATCATAAAAAGTGCATTAAACTGGGGAGTTTCTTATAACCGACATACACCATGTGAGCTCCTGATGTCCAACAGTTAACCAGTTGGGCGGGCTGCCCTATACCTTGCCAGGGTATATGACCATAACATATCTATATAGATTCACTAGTGTGTGCCTCTTAGGGCCATATGGAGTTATCCGATAAAGCAGTATACTCAAGTCTTACGGTGGCACATAGTTATAGGACTTATGGATTGCTACTAAAGGTCCGTGGATGTTAACGGAAACCTTCATCCCTAAAGTCCACTCGGTGCTAAATAGTCCTCCCAAAATAACATAAATACATATTAATGCTCATAAGTATAAAACTGTCCATATATCTAAATCATATGTGAGACTAAGCTCAAAAGTCATATCTTAAATCATAAGTGAGACTAAGCTCAAATATCATATCTTGAATCATAAGTGTTGTGAGACAGTGCTCAAATATCGCTTTCAAAAACAAAGCTTTACTTCTATACATAGGACTTTAAACATTAGAAAACTTTATTGAAATCATGCATAACCTGTAAATATTCAAAAGTAAATTTCATAACTTCATAAATAATCTTGACACATGCTTGGAGAATCATAATCATATAATAAATCATATAGTTCATAGTAATTCGGTGAGATGCATAAGAAATCTTTCATAAAAACTCTAATTTTACATAAAAATCATAGCTTGAAAAGATTGAGTAAAACTCTAGTTTTAAATATAATTTATCATATAAAAATACTTTAGGCATGAGAGTGGAAGGAATACTCTCATTGAAGCCTTACATACCTGAGAGAACGAAGCTTGAAACAAGAACTTGCTTGGACACCTTGAAACCCTAAGTTTTGCTTTTCTTGCGGTAGTTTCTGAGTTGGGGGAGTTGAGGGCATAGACATTTAGGAGTATATGAGAGGTTTTAATAATAAAAACTGATTTCCTACATGTTTAGGGCTATTCATATAACTCCCCAAAGATTTTTTGGACAAAAATACCCTTAAAAAGATGAAAATTATTGAAATTCGGCCGTCTGACGTCGTTTAGGTGACGGACAGTCGCTTGGGTCACGAGCCGTCACTCAGGCCGTAAAAATTTGCCCCAAAATGGACCTTTCTGCCTATGTGTGATGTCCAAGTTTGACGGGCCGTCATAGGTCTAATGGGCCATCACTTTTCCCGCCGAACATTAACAGCTTGCAGTGTCTTTGGAAATATGGTCATAACTTTTTACTCCGAACTCGAATTGATGCAAACTTGTTGGAGTTGGAAAGAAGACCCAAAGAGCTTTAATATGATAGGTTATAAGATACCTTATTTTTTATATTCTAGGAGATATGTTCATTAGAAATTAACTCTTATATGAACTCATGCGAAAACTTAGTCGGTAAGAAAGCTTTGCACTTGGCTTGGTATTTGAGGTTTTTTATGACCATAAATCACATCTAATACACTTCAAATACTTAGGAATAAACCTTAACATACATATACAACTTAGAAATCTTCAGATTCGGGCCTATACACATACGAACAATGGTATGAATTTTTTCTTAGAAATTGTGGGGCGTTTCAATATCTCCCCCTTGAGATCATTCATCATCAACTGAAGATCATAGCTAGAATAGACATATGAATAGAGTAAATCAAGATTTATTTGGGATACTTGTGTTGTATATAATAGCATAAACTAATTTATACTAACAATGAAGGTCTAGAAATCAATAATAAGAAATGTAAAAACACGAGCTAAGAGCGTATGAAACAGCTTAGGCATGAAGGACACAAACAAGGTCGTGAACTTGGCTTCCATTGGCCTCTGTAAGACTTGAAAAAGGAACTCTTTTAACATTTTTGAGGAAGGAATCATAGGCATAATTCATGCAAGATGCCAAAATTGTTTCATAAAGTATGAACAATATAAATTTGAACATGGACGACCACACACCATCTAAAGCTTTTTGACATAAGATGTGGGTACAATAGGCATGAGGTATGAATGATTCTACTATGCCATAAGTGATAAGACTGCCGACCCTTAAGCTTAGCAACTCTTCTTACTACTCTTTTTCCTCTTGAATAATATGCTTCATCAACTGCAACTCATAATCCTTACATAGGTACATATGACTACTGTTACTCAAGTTTGAGTTTAACTACATGCTCTCACCATGTTCAAGCCTAAATTGTAGAAACAAGGTTCTACATGTAAGATGAAAGTACTAATCCTATATTTATATAGAGAATTCTATCTCAATAATATCATTTCTTCTTACCACCTTATTTAACTAACCTGGAGTTTAAATCAAAAAGTTTCAAGTGTATAATATATTCATCAATATGTTATCAACATAATATTCAAGCCTATCACTATAACCACTTCATGAATTTCAAAGTAACCATCCCATCTAACAACATTTTGTTTTCCTAATGTCTTTACAAGCTAAAATTTTCAAGGATTACACCAAAAGACATACCAAGAAGTTTCTTTTAATTTAATACAATAGATCATTGATTTCCCTCTACTTTTATAAACTTAGGTAGAATAGGCATACCCCGATCTTCCCAATATGGGACAACTATCTTCTCATCTAAAACCATTATTCAACTGCTCTCAACACCACTATCGTAACATAGGAAAAACCACTAAAAGACTAGAGTATGAGGATCTCAAATAAGAGAGATAATATAAAATCATAGCTTATACTTATCATGATTTTGACACTCATAAATGGGGGTCTGGAGGGAAAATTGTAATAAGCATGAGTATGTCATGTATTTGAAGCATAACATACATAGAGAGGCATTCTAGGTATAGAACATGCAATAACCATCCATTATCACCATGAGTGAACGTAAGTAAGGTTTAGAACAATGATATCATAGGTATGAATTGTTTAAGAAACTGATCTAAAAATATAGATAGCATATTGTGATTTCACTTAGCATAAAAATATATCATAAGTACATAGGACTGAGCATTCTGAGAAATCATGGGTTCATAAATCATGAGTTATATGTCATAGAGCTAGTAGTCATAGATTCATGGAGTAATATAAGGGTCGTTTTTCTAAATCTATTGCCTTTTATTCTAATATCTAAGCATGGGTAGGAATCTGTATGAGGTGCATGTGTATGAGTCATGGGCATGATGTTAATACGCAAAAGATAAGTAGAGTATCTTAATGACTGTTATTTGAGGAATACTCTAGAGTAGAAATGAATTGCTATATCACCATAATCTTTTTTGAAATGCATCACAATTTGATTCGCAAGACTTGATTTGGTTCTCCTTCCTATCATCTCCCCCTTAGATCAATGACGAAATTCAAAGTCTATGGGCCTATTCCATATCATCTAAACTCAGTGATAATATACACATGAACACTTAACTTACCCGGACAAACTATATTTGGAAGATACTAGCCTCATTATAGGATGTTCTTTTAAGAGATGCCACCCTTACTTCTTCTAGCTTTTATAATCATCATCATATAACATAAACTCTTACTAGCAAACATAACCATTTCCCATAGCACCTCATAACCTAAAGTTTCTTGTTATTCTACTAACATCACACCTCTAAATTCATATCCCTCAAAATCAATAGAGAATAAAGCTTTACTAAAAGACACATCGGCATCTATCTCTAAATCCTCGATTTAGCTCTTAAAAACACCCGATAAGACATACTATACTTAGATTTCTCCACACCTAACTACTCAAACATACTAATTAGGAACACATAACACTTAATAATATTAGAATATCATGCAACTACATATTACCTTGGGTTTATTTCTATCTTCCTAATGCTTAAGGATCTCCTTTATCCAATGACTTAGTCACCACTCATTTTCTCACCTATGGGTCACATCTATATCATACTTTCACCATAACACTTGTTGAAAGTTAATAAATTTAAATTCTTACATACGCTATTTCAATACTACTAGATTAATTTCATAAAACTAGAATCACTAACCCAAAACTATCATTTATTTTCACCTTGGTGATCATTCACATTTCAAACTTAGCGTCTAGCACCAAACATGCATAACAATTGAATTTCACAAACTATTCTAGCTAATCAAATACTAGATAAAATTTGAGGAACACTAGTCCACTTAAACCTCATACGAATGACAATCGATCTTAATCTTACCATCTATCACAATACATTAGAATATTCTTCTTTCCCAAATTAGTACTACTTATCCACACGTCTAAACAATAATCATAGATTTATAAACATCAATCGATTTCTTTTTCAAAATCACAACGTAAAGCCTAGATCTATCAATCCTTAACCACTTTATACTTTCACTAATGACATGCATCATAAACTCCCTTCCCAGTTCAAACATAATCTAAGCCATCTTAGCCAATAACTTCTTTTGTACCTTCTACCAAGAGATCTACATTATCTTACTACCCCTTAATTAACATCTTTAGATATGTCACCTCAATTTTCAACGTAATGGATACATAACCTCTCTTTATATATATAAATATGCTACATTTGATAATTCATTATCCCCACCTTCTGGCTACTATAATTTTAGATTTACACTCCTAATCTTGGGTCATTCTACTATTTATATATCATGATATCTCAAATCACACTATTTGTTTTGGGTGCCAATACTATTCAGTAATCTGGAAACATGTTTTATCCTTTTCATGGATGCTCTATGCAATAAAGGATGTAAGAGAAATCTGAATGCATATCATATTTTTGGCTTAACAACACAATTCACATACATAAGTACATATGATTTTGAATTGAAGGCTTAAAACACATTAATGGGCTTATCTCAAACCCTTTGTGCGGTCTCTAAAATTCTAATAGTTCTATCTGAGAGCAACTAATCGATCGGAATCGAGCTTTACTATTTCTATCACCTCGAAGATAAGGAATAGTTAGAGGTGTTGGAGAACCGCATGAATCTGCATATATTTGTTAGAAGATAGCTCTGTTGCACGATTTAGAGTATGAAAGAAAGTAAAGTATTTCCTAAACATCTCGTAGCCTCCTCCTTATAAGTGTGGTGCTCTTCACACCCATATAAAGAACTCTACTAGATGTGGCTTTTTAGACATCCTAGGACACTTGAAATCGGGCTCTAATACCTAGTGTGTCACGACTGGAGTCTACACCCTAGCCGAGTCACGGTACTTAGAACAACGAGTGGTCCCAAGCTAATCCATGGCATAATACATCAAAGCATATCATAAGAAAACTATGTAGAAGCTGGAACATATGCATAAAAGGTTTTATTAAAAAGATAACATATCCATGAAGACTGAAACTATTGTCTGAAATAAGCCTCTAACATCTAAACTAAAAAAAATAAGTTTGTCGGGACATGGCCCCTGACTACCATTGCTTAGTAAAAGAATTAACTAAAACTACTTCATGGATCCCCCAAATAAGCAGGACTCACTCACTACTGATTGAAAGTTTTTGCTACTTTACTAGCCACATGTTTGAGAATGAGCGCCAAAATCTACATCATAAAAGGATACAATGCAAAGAAAGTATGCATTCGTACGCGGAGTGTACTGAGTATGAAAGGAGCACCAATATACTAATACACAATTTCATGAAGGCAATAGTGGAATAAGGTTTTAAAAAATCATATACATAGTGAGAGTACTTTAAGAGAAAACAGTTGGAGTTCATGTCTAAATACCATTCAAAATCTTCTTTCAAAAGCATATATATAGATGAGTCTATTTCATTAATCTTGCATAAACATACATATAAAATAGCATATTTAAAATGTCCATAATAAGTGAAGATCATATCATAAAAAGTGCATAAAACTGGGGAGTTTCTTATAACCGACATACACCATGTGAGCTCCTGATGTCCAATAGCTAACCTAGTTGGGTGGGCTTCCCTATACCTTTGCAAGGTATAGGACCATAACATATCTATGTGGATCCACTAGTGTATGCGTCTTAAGGCCATATAGAGTTGTCTGACAAAGCGGTATACTCAATTCCTATGGTGGCACGTAGTTATGGGAGTTAGGGATTGCTACTAAAGGTCCACAGACGCTAACAAAAACCTTCATCCCTAAAGTCCACTCGGAGCTAATTAGTCCTCCCAAAATAACACAAATACATATTAATGCTCATAAGTATAAAAATTGTCCATATATCTGAATTATATGTGAGACTAAGCGCAAAAGTCATATATTAAATCATAAGTGAGACTAAGCTCAAAAATTATATCCTGAATCATGTGTTGTGAGGCAGTGCTCAAATATCTCTTTCAGAAACATATCCTTACTTCTATGCATAAGAATTTAAATGGCGCGAGTAAAGTAAACCCATAATTTCAACTCATTATCACAACTAACCAGATAAGTCAAATAGTACAAATATCAATGCAATGCAGTGTAATATAATGATACAATGATGTGGTGGTACGATGGAATCAAGACTGTCGCACAGTCTGTCGTATACACCTGCTAAGCTATGCTACCAAGTAAGACCCATATGGGTCTCGCAGACCATATACCTCAATCACAATATCTCATTATTCTTGCCACCTCCTCGTGGTCAAGGGATCACAATGTATCCATTACCCTTCTGTAAAACTGCCTCAATCAAGGACTCAAGATACAAAGGTTTAAAGGTGTTTCATTCTCTTTCTCAAAAAGAATTTCCATATTTCTCAACTTCTCATGTTTCATGATATGATGAATGAGGATGAATGCATCAAAACACATATGGCATGGAAGCAATATTCAACTCAATATTTAGTACAAGCTTTAAAGTTCTCAAAACTTAACTTACACATGATACTCACCCTCAATAAATAACAATGAGACAGAAATATTTCTATTTAAGTGTTCACTCCTTTCTCAATAATATTTCAATACTCAGGCATACTCAAAACCTTAAACTCAACTCCTCAAGTGGGCATCACAAGTCAAATAATATCCTAAGCCTCTCTTACAGGCAAATCATGAATCACATGCTCTCAAAGAAAATAAGATAATAAATAAGGCCGCCACACGGGCTATGTAATACAAATAAGCCCACACACGGCAACACATTAATAAATAAGCCCACACACAGGTATCACAATATATATATAATATTCTCAACTCATACTACAATCACATCCCAAAGTCTATAACATATGAATGACTAATTACCCAATCTCAGTCTCAAAGAAAGATAGCCAAACCTACCTCAATTGCTGAAACCTCACACAAACACCTCCACCGGACAAGAAACTGTCAAACTCAACATATCAGATGACAACCCACTATCAACAATGTAACATACACATCACAAAGAGTCCAACGACACCCATATTGATAGGATTCAAAATCAGGGTAAAATGGTCCAAAAATTAATTATTTTTGAAAAAGGTCAAATTTGGAATTTTATTTAAAAATTATATTCTACACATCGAGAAGAGTTCTTGGGTGAAAAACTCATTAAAATCGAGTAAGAATCTTGTTCCAAATCATGAAAATATAATTTTCTAACTTGGAAGAAAACTCCATAATTTACCTTTGAAATCTTGATTTAAAGATATTTTGAAAGATAATAATTATAGAAATTGGTAAAGGATAATCTCACCACGGCATTCCTTGCGAAAAAACTCATAATTTAGAACCAAGAATCATTAAAAACGGAGCTAAGATGACCAAGAAACAATCCTCCAAAACCTATTAATATTCCAATTCGAAAATGATAAAAGAAGCGGCTAGATTAGTGAATTTACCTCATACGAAGCTCTTAATCATGTTTTTGAGCTCATCACTGGATTTCCCACATAATTTCCTTAAACTTAAACCTCTGAATCACCAAAATCGTATTTATATAGACTAAGAAATAAATTCTCAAAGTTCCTCAAAAATTCACTTCGAAAATAGACATTGCAGCAACTACAATCAAGATTTTACCTCAATCAAAACCCTCCCCTAAAGATTCCAAGCTGACCAAAGGATTCCTCGCAAAAATTTCTTAAAGATAGACTCTTGAATCACTTGATTTGGACTTGAAAAGCTTAAGAAATGACGGTTCAAAGTTGAAAAACAAATCTGAAAATCTGAACTTTTGCACCAGATTTTCCTGATTTTTGCATTATTAAAGTCTTTGAATGGACACTTGAAATTCATTCGGAACCCGATAAAAATAAAAATAGATATGCTACACCACTAAATTCGATGTTCCGTACTCAATGTCACATTCGAAATTATCATACGAGATAATTTTAATAAAAACTGGATTCCACATTCAAGTTCCATTTTAAGCCAAATTCCACAACGGGTCTCGGGATTAGACCAAAAACTTTGAGAATCAAACAAAGGGTTGTCCTAGACCAAACTCGATATTTTAGAACTAACCGCGCTGTCAGAATTTTCATCCGTACGCATTCTCTAAGAATGTTGACCAAAGTCAACCATAGGCCAACTTTCAAAGTCGAAAGAGTCAAATGGCCCCAAACTCTATCGATTGCCTCAACAGTCATGCCGACAATGCTACTAGATTAATTTGGTCATTCCGAAGCTGATGGAACCATCGAAATTGAATTTGAGGTCTCTTTTACCCGGAAATCGAAAAGTCGCAACTAAAACAACTTAGGCCTTCAAAAATATCAAAATAGGCTCAGGACAACTAAAAATTCAGTCAACACTTCTTCTAGAATAAAAATCATCGCTCGAATCCAACAAAGTCATCCAAATTTCATTCCGAGTATCAAAATTCCAAAAGTTGACCAAAGTCAGACCTTGGCCTAAAATTCCTCAAATTCCCAACTCAAGACGTCAAATCTTCGTTACCACTCCAAAACCAATACCATAAATTTTGCTAGACCAATTTCCACATTTTGGAGTTGTTGGAATCGACGGAATTTCGTTCCAAGACTCGTAGCTACTATTGGTACCAAAATCACTTTTTCACCTCTTACCTCTATAAAAGTCAAGAATTTGCACAATTTACAAACAATTAAAATTTTGACACTTTCTACTACACAAACCGATCAAATAATACTAGGAGGCACTAACGATAGGGGTAAAATAGTAATTTCACATAAATTTTCAAAAATGACCCTCAAGGTCATTACAACACCCACCACTAAAAAGGATGTTCGTCTTCGAACATAAGATAAAAGAAAGTACTTGGGGTCTCAAAAAGTTGAGGGTACCTTGCCCGCATATCGGACTCTAACTCCTAGGTCACCTCCTGAACAGGACGATGCCGCCACTGCACCTTGACCGAAGCAATCTCCTTAGTCCGAAGTCTACAAAGCTGCCTCTCTAGGATAGCTGTCGGCTCCTTCTCATAAGTCAAATCTGGACCCAACTCTACCACATTATAAGAAATCACATGAGACTCATCCGGTAGGTACTTGTGAAGCATGGAAACATGAAATACCGAATGGACAGGTGACTATCTAGGGTGTAAGGCTAACTCATAAGCCACCCACCTACTCTCCTTAGAATTTTAAACGATCCAACAAACCTTGAGCTAAGCTTGGCCTTCTTACCGAATCTCATTACACCTTTCATGGGTGATATTCCAAGCCACACACAATCACCCACCATGAACTCTAAAGGATGAACCCTCCTGTCAGCATAAAACTTTTGACGACTCTAAGTTTCTAATAGTCAACCCTGAATCAAGCGCACCCGCTCCATAGCATCTCTGCATAAGTCATTATCTAATGCATTGACCATAATAGAATCAAACCACCTAATTGGTGATCGGCACCTACAACCATACAATGCCTCAAATGGTGCCGTTTGAATGCTGGAATGATAACTATTATTATAGACAAACTCTGTTAAGGACAAGTGTTGGTCCCATCGGGTACCAATATCAATCACACAGGAGCTAAGAATATCCTCCAATATCTGAATAGTCCGCTTGGACTGACCAATGGTTTGGGGATGAAATGTTGAACTCATCTCTAGCCACATACCTAAACCACACTGCAATGCCTCCTAAAAGTGAGAGGTAAACATTGAACCCCGATCTGACACAATAGAGATAGGCATCCCGTGCAACCTAAAAATCTCACAAAGATAGATCCTAGATAACTGCTCTGCATTATAGCTAGTCTTCATTGGAAGAAAATAGGCTAATTTGGTCAATCGATCCACAATCACCCAAACAAAGTCATACTTACCCAATTCCATAGTTAATCCAGACATAAAGTCCATAGTGATACTCTCTCATTTCCACTCAGGAATTGGCATCCTTTGCATATGACCACCTGGTTTCTGATGCTCATACTTCATTTGTTGGCAATTTAGACACTTATCCACCAACCTTGGGCTCACAAATGTGACAATTAATCCTCAAAACTCTTTATGGATCAAGAGAGGCTGATCTTTCGTCACCACTCAACACTTTGTATTGAATGCCCCTCAACCTGTCATCTTCAAACTGGTGTGTACGAATCCGTTCCATTAAAATAGGCCTAGCCTCCAAAAAAGTTAAAATGCCATGATATGTAGAAATATAAAGTCCGACCAACTATCTAGCCAATGACTGAACCTCCAAAGCAAAAGGCCTCTCTTCATCCTTAAGAAAGGCCATACTACCCATGCTAGGTGCCTTCCAACTCAAGGCATCTGCTACCATATTTGCTTTGCCTGGATGATAAGGAATGGTGATATCATAGTCTTTCAATAATTCTAACCACATATGCTGCCTCATGTTCAGATTTGGCTGATAAAAGATATACTTAAGGCTACGACGGTCAGTAAAGACCTCACAATACACACCATAGAGATAGTCCCTTTACAACTTCAAAACAAACACCACCACCGTCCACTCTAAGTCATGAGTAGGGTAGTTCTTCTCATGTACCTTTAGTTGTCGAGAATCATAAGATATAACTCTACTTTTTTGCATTAATACACCACCCAAGATGACTCCCGAGGTATTACAAAACACAATAAAGGTCACGCCCTCCTCGGGTAAGGCTAGAATATGTGCTGAGGTCAACAACTCCTTGATCTTTTAAAAGCTCGCACACACTCATCAGTTCACTAAAATACCACGGTCTTTTGATTTAGCCTAGCCAATGGGGCTGCAATAAAAGAGAAACTCTGAACAAACCGACGGTAATAACCTGCCAACCCAATAAACCTCCGAATCATGGTAATTGAAGTAGACCTAATCCAATCATAAACTACTGCAACTTTGGTCGAATCAACCATGATACCATCCTTGGTCACCACCTGACCCAAGAATGCCATAAACTCAAGCCAAAACTCACATTTGAAAAACTTTGCATACAACTTCTTCTCTCTCAACCTCTGAAGTTGTCACACCCCGAGAGGGTACCCTAGGCATGGCCGGCTCTCGGAAACTATCTCTGGCTTTCGAGAGAACCACTTGGTCTCATCACTCATTCGTTCATCAGCAAAAGACTTAAATAAAAATAAAAATACATATGTGGGCTCGCCATTATCAACATCAAAGGAAAGAAATAATCCTCAGAAGAAGTAATTTCAAAGAAGAACTATCCAATTACATCATCAAACTCTGTCTATGAGGCCACTAACACTATCATACGGTACCAATGACATATCCATGGCTACCTCAAAAGAAATATAATACTCAACAATAATAAAAGGATAAAAAGTTTCTTCAAATACAAGAAAGACTCACCAAATAGCTGAAATGTAATGATCTTCAATGATGCATCTGTTGAGGATCTCTAATACCTATATCTGCATCATAAAACAATGCAGGTCGAATGACGTTAGTACACGAAATATACGAGTATGTAAAATGGCAGGAAAGTAAGGACATAAATCAAGAAACTCATCTCAGGAAGACTTGGCTCAGAACTTAACATCATCTCAACATTAATATGTAATGTAATTTAATAATAATAATAAGCAATGCTTACTCAGTTGGGAGTTTCTCTATCTGACAACCATCACTTATGAGGTAGTGATGATACAACGAAGTGATATCGTTGCCACATCCATCCAATACCTTATAAGGGTAAAGGACATCACCATCTTGGATCCAATCATTGAAGTTCTCTTTTTGGGAATTAAGAAGCATAGCTTCCATTCTACGTTGGCTACGTAGTTCTGGAGTTTGAGTCAATTAAACTCTTATCCAACTCGGTGCTCAATACTACTCCTAAAATATATGCTCAAATTAACATCATCATCTAGTCTTTTTGGAAAAACATCAAAGTCATCTTATTACCTCATCATTACACTTCAAAACATTATTTACATCTCATCAAAACATCATTTACTCAAATTCTTTTAAACTCAATTCTTTTTTTCTTTCAAAACTCAATAAAATACATATATAGTATTAATTAAAATCACTCTTTTGGTTAATAAATATTAAAAACCAACATCTTTACTCAAAACACATGTAAAAATATTCATGAACATCAAATCAATTAGGGTTAATGAAAAAGTAGCCATAAACAATAATTCCAATAATATAAGAGATAAAAGTAATAATAATCTCAATGCATAAATATATCTAACATAATAGAAGAAGAATTAATTCATTTAGAATTCAAGATTTGGGTAAAACTCAACTATAACTCAATTATGATGAATTTAAATACTGGGCGCATGGACGAACTCAATCCAATGCTATGAATTGCCTTCAATACCTAGAATTTGAAGTTTTATTCCGAATTGAAGAACTCAATGACCACTCTTGAACCCCTAGCCTTTTCTCTCAGCCGGAGTATTTTCTCTACTACTCGGAGTATAAGAATCACTGGAATAGTATTTGTATACTACTAAAAACTAAAACTATATTTGAGAATGATTAATGAAGTTTATATAAAGAAGAGTTGATTGAGAAAGCTTGATGAATAAAATGAGAAAATAAGATGAGTATTTATAGGTGTGGAGGAGAGACCTAACAATAAATAAAAATAATTAGAAAGAATAATCTTAAAAATTCATTGGAAGATTGTGATCTCATGAATAATATCAAATGGAGGATAATTGATGTCATGGGTGATGTCAAATGGATCTAGATCTTTCCATGGTTGGTGAGATGAACCTTCCTTTAATGGAATACTCTTTTTCGGATCTGCGTTTGAATAATATAACTTCCTAATTAGGATTTGATGTCTCATATGAATTATAGATCTAGAAGTATACTTTCATATCATTTAAGAATCAACCAATTGGGAGCATCCTACCGCGAGATATAATTTTTCTTCTACAAACACTCAATTTTGTCACCGCACCATGTCTTGCAAAAAATTAATTTATTTGACTTACGTTTCCTCTGAATCTTAAGATATAGTCTTCATGAAAAGTGTAGGTAATGCCATTGGGGTTACTCAAAAATTTTAATCACCTAATGTGGACTATTCTATAAAAAGTTATGCCCAAAATATAGAAGAAGTATCATTTTCATCGAGAATTGAAACACTATATACAATATTTTAGGGGTGTTACAGAAGTACTGATCTCAAGTGAATAACTTGGTCGGCCTTAATCTTGGAGTAAACCAAGATATCATCGATAAATATATTCACAAATAAGTCCAAAATACTCTATTCATGAACTCCATTAAAGCGGTTGGGGCATTAGTCAATATAAAAGACATAACCACAAACTCATAATGCCCATAATGAGTCCTGAATGCAGTCTTCAGAATATCAAGTTCTTGAACTCTCAACTGATAGTAGTTTGACCTCAAATCAATCTTAGAGAACACCGATGCACCCTGAAGTTGATCAAATAAATCATCAATGAGAGAAAAAGGGTACTTGCTCTTGACGATGACTTTGTTCAACTGTCGTGCGACCTAATGAGCTTAGTTAAGAGTTGCTGGTTGTAGCCACATAACTCTCTGTTACGTATGGTTAAGGGTTTTATGAACTAGAGATTAAAAACACTATTTTGGTATCGTAGTTTTAAGCGAGTTTTTTGGAATTTGTGTTGTGTAATGTAGAAGTGGTTTACTTGTATATATTTGTTTGTTTAGGGGTACGACGGGGGCCCTGTCCCACCATTTGATACAGTTAATACTCTTAGAGGTCTATAGACATGTGTATGTGGGTTGTTTGTAAGTTTGGTTCAGTTGTGCTCATACGACGTATTGCAAATTGTTTTGTGTTATGGCAGCCTTGTGGCTTGCGTTCCCTTTCATGTTATGATACATTTGAAAGAGGCTACAGGTATATGAAAAAGTTTTTGACCTATTCGGGTTTTTATGTATAGTATCACATCACACACAGTTCAACTTGACTATAACTGATAGATACATATACGGGGTCCAGGTCGAACCCCAGTCGCGGCTTACAGGGTTGGGTCGTGACAGAAGTGGTATCAAATAAAACTGGTGCACCCCATGGTGATATACAAGGTTTAATAATTCCCTTTTTCAATAAATCTTCCAATTGTTCTTTCATCTTCTTCAATTTCGCTAGAGCCATCCGATAAGGAGAAATAAATATGGGCTTGGTGCCCGACTCCAAATCAATCACAAAATTGATATCACGATTAGGAGGAACACCCGGTAAGTCTATAGGAAATATATCCATAAACTCTTTCACCACCCTCGTGATCTCTAAAGGAGATGAATCCTTATTAAGATTGCGTACATGATCCAAATAACACAAGAAACCTTTATCCAACATACGATAGGCATAAATATACGATATCACCCCTTTAGGCTACAAACTCGAGTTACTTTTCCATACCTAGCAAGGCAAATCGAGGTAGACTAAGTTCACGGTCTTAGAGTAGCAATGTAATATAGCATGATAGGAAGATAACCAGTCCATACCCAATATCACATCAAAGTCAAGCATGTCTAATAAGATCAAGTTAGCTCGGGTCTCTCAACCCAAAAATATCACTGCACACTCCCTGTATACTCTATCCACCACTAAAGGTTCACCTATCGGGGTAGAAATAGTAGTAAGAACATAATGGACTCACTCATATAATCAATACCCACATCGAAATAAGTCGATACATAATATTAAGTAGGCCTTGGGTAAAATAATACTAATGTAAAATGCTGGCAAACCAAAATAATACCTATAATAACCACATCAGAGGCCTCTGCCTCAAATCTACCTGTATAGCATAGCATATGTAACACCCCAAATTCTTTTTTCGCCAAGACTTGACCATTCTTCATATGTGTGTAGACTCGAACTGAATGACTTGTAATTTTATATACTAGTTAGGATAAATTTCTAAGTATTTTAAGGGTATTAGATTTGATTCAGGGTCATAAGAAATCCCTAAAATCTAGCCAAGTCCAAAGAATTTCTATTGGCTAAGTTTAAGAATGAGTTCGTATAAGGGTCAAGTTCAAATGAACATATATCCTAGAATATAACGAATTGATAGCCCATAACCTATCCAATTAAATGTCTTTGAGTCTTCTTTCCAATGCCATAAATATTGTATTTTTTGGAGTTTGGAGTAAGGAATTATGATCATTTTACTAAAGCATGTTCGGACTAGAACATTCGACGAGCTCACCAGCCAAATTGGCGACTCGCCAAATAGTTCAGCGAACCACGACCTAACTCACCGAATAGTGCCCGAAATTCTTCCGAAACTGTTGGATTGGGCAAGCTGGAGCACCTTTTGGCGACTCACTGAATAGTTTGGCGAGGAGACCCCCAGCTCACCAAAATTACCGATGGGAATTATTAAAAGGTGATTTTTCTCAATCTTTCAACCTAATAATATTCTTATACGTAAAGATCTCTCAAAATCCCAAATTCTCCTTCTCCCAAAGATCAAGAACTTCAAGAAAGGGATTTCTCCAATATTGAGAGATCTAAAGACTCCAAGTTCAAGATCTCCTTCACAAATCTATATATTGGTTTCTCAACTTCAACCTACAAGGTTCCAAACCCAACACTTTTATCCAATAACTCCTATGATTCAGGTATGTAAGGCTAACACAACGTTGGACTGAGTTCGTCCACGTGCCCCTTTATCTTTATTGATTCATATTGAGTTGAGTTGGAGTTTTCGAGTTCCCTGAATTGAATTCTTGAGTTATCTATTATCTATTAGGTTCCTTGTACATATTTAAAATACGTATTAATGTTGCTCATGGGTTGAGTATTTAATTTGTATGCATGTTCATGTGTTCATTCACATGAACCTTAATTAAAGATTATATTTGATTTTGAGCATTGATTGTACAAGAGTTTGATGTTTTCACATATGTTGATTTTTTTCATTATTTTGAACATGAATATCTTGGGCATAAATGTTGGTTTTGAGATAAAGTTTTAATGGGTTATGATTAATTTTCAAAAATATATTTTTGAAAGAATTTGATGAGTTGAGTATGAGTCGAGCCCGAGTTGAATTGAAAGAGTCTTTACGATTTTTAACCGTTTGACATTGATTTTCCTATGTATTATTTTGAGTCAAAATTGCATGTTTTAAAAAGATTTAAAAGAGTTGATCATTTAATCTCAATTAGTGGATTGGATTGAGTTGATTGGAAAGAGCATAATGATTGAGATGAGATTGAGTTTCGATGGGAGTCCAATAAGACTAGTTGAAAGTTTTGATTGAACTGATTTATTTAAGTTGCATGAGCATTTTGTATTTTGGGAGTAGTATCGAGGACTGAATTGAGTGAGAGTAAAATTCAATAACTACATAGCTAGCGTAAGAGAGGATTGGACCATTAAAGTCAGATGTTTCCCTATTTCATTGTTCTGAAAAGATAGAACTTGATTGATTGGTGGATCCAGATTGGTAGATTTTTCCTTTACCTTGGCAAGTATTGGACGGACGTGACAACGACGTCGGTTCGTTGTGCATCACCTACTTATAGGTGGTGGGATTTTTTTCAGTTAAGAGAGACTCTCAGATTGTGCATTAAAAGATATGAAATATTTTGAACAAGTTGCATATTACTGAGTCCTTCTTAAAGCATTGTTATATTTTATACTTGCATATCATACTGAGTTGGGTAAGTTTTATTCTATCTTGAGTACTTTTGATGTATTGTTATTTCATTCTGCCATATTATATACTCGTATATTTCATGTACTGACGTCCATTTAGGCTTGCATTATTTTATGAGGCAGGGACAGGTGTTAGAGATCACAATAAGCGCGTTAAAGATCTATTTCTTTCTTGATAGTGGTGAAACCTCCTTGCCTATGGAGGGATCATATTCATTCTTTCCATTGCTTATGCATAGGTTTTTGAGGTAGCCATAAACTTGTCATTGGCACCATTTAGATAGTAGAGATAGAGGCTTCATAGACTAGATAATGATGAATTTATTTTGATGTCTTTAACTCTTGATTAGTTTTCTTTCAAACTATGCTTTTGATTTGAATGATGGAGATTGATGATTGAATTAGCCCACTAAGATTTGATTTTTCTCTTAAACTAAGTCTTCCGCTGAATCAATGAATGTGTGTCAGGCCAAGTGGTTCACTTGAAAGCCAGCAATGGCTTCTGAGTGCCGATCACGCCTAAGGTACCCTCTCGGGGCATGATAGCCTAACTGACGGCACCCTTAGCCTGCGAACCACCATAACCACCACCTTGAGTACTCTATGAAGCACCTCAAACAACTGAAACTAGTGTATCACGGACAATTTGTGACCCTGGATGAATAGAAGAAGAATCACATATTTGCCCCTTGTTCAAACTCACCATAACAAAACAACCTCAGTAAACTACTCCCAACTCATCATAAGAGGACTGACAGGTCTATGAACAAAAACCTACCTCCATCACTCCTTAGCCATTCCCGCAACTGTAAAGAGAAATAAGACATTCCATGTGCCTTCAGGATACCTGGTTTTGAACAACATATCCTGACACTTGGTCAAAAAGATATAAGCCCTCTCAATAGTCATAACATCAAACTTGGGAGACAATACCCTAATTAATCTCCCCAAAATGGTTTTGCTCCTAAGTAAACATAGCAACACTAAAAGACATAGGTGGAGCCATAGATCTCAAAGTAATGCAAAGTGGGGCTAATTAGATATCTAAAATTTAAAATCCAACACTTGAATTATAATTGACCATTTTCCCCACCTTTTTTGTTTCTTGCTCCACATCTTCATACTTATAATCAGGCTCGAATGGGGCATCAAATTATCCTCAAGAAAGATCTGTCATTTAGAACCTGACAATTACTTTTAATGCGGAAAGAATAGATTAGAGGTATACAACCCTTGATATGAATAAATCACATGAAAAAAATCAAAGAAAGGAGTTTCTCCTATTAAGTATCTTGTAGCCTCTCGAAGATAAGTACTAACATCTATGTACTGATACGCAAGACTCTACTAGACACCCTGTTCTTTAACTTATGAGATTGGTAACCTAGCTTCTCTGATACCAATTTTTCAAATCCCCAAAATTAGAGGTCATGATTGCACACATCTCAAATTCATTCCGATGTGTAAGCCTAAAAATAAAACCATACGAGACTCCTAAAGAGAAGTCAAGCCACTGTTAAATACAATAAATAAAAAATAAAGAAATTATCCCAAAAACCTGGTGTCATAATTATAAAGAGCATCTAATATAAGGTTTGAGTCTGAAGATACAATATAAGTCTTTGAATAATACAAAAGTCTGAGAAATACAGATAGACTAGTGACGACCTGAATCCCGAGACCATACCACTAATATGAGAATACACAATCTGCTAGAAAATCAGCTGCCACGTGAGGTACCCTGAGTAGTATCTGCATCAAAAAGGGTCAGAGAAGTATGGTGAGTACAATCCACATGTACTCAGTAGGTTTTAGCCAACTAAGTATAAGAAATTAATCAAACCTAATAAATAAATTAAGTAACACTTCCATCTGCGTACATAACAGTCTCACGTCGACATTGGTGCAAGTAGTTTATATATATAATGGCACGACTAAAGTAAACCTATAATTTCAAATCATTATCAAAATTAACCAGATAAGTCAAATAGTCCAGATATCGATGCAATGCAATGGAATATAATGAGCAATGTTGTAGTGGTATGGTGGAATAAAGACTATCGCATAGCTTGTCGTATACACCTGCTGAGCTGTGCTACCAAGTAGGACCCATGGGGGTCTCGCAGACCATATATCTCAATCGAAATTTCTCATTATCCTTGACACCTCCTCGCGGTCAAGATATTACAATATATCCACTTCCCTACCGTAAAACTGCCTCGGTCAGGGACTAAAGATACAAAGGTTTAAATGTGTTTTATTTTCTTTCTCAAAAAGAATTTCTATATTGCTCAACTTCCCATTTTTCATGATATGATGAATGAGGATGAATGCATCAAAACATATATGGAATGAAACTAATATTCAACTCAACATATAGTACAAGGTTCAAAGTTCTCAAAACTTAACCTACAAATGATACTCTCCCTCAATTAATAGCAATAGGAAAGAAATATTTAAATTTTAAGTGTTCACCGTTCTCAATAATATTTTAATACTCAGGCATACTCAAAACCCCTAACTCAACCCCTCAGGAGGGCATCACAAGTCAAATAATATCCTCAAGACTCTCTCACAGACAAATCATGAATCACATGCTCTCAAAGAAAATAAGATAACAAATAAGGTCCCCAAATGGGCTATGTAATACAAATAAGCCCACACATGGCAACACATTAATAAATAAGACCCCACACGAGCATTATAATATATATAACATTCTCAACTCATACTACAACCTCATCCTAAATTCTATAACATATGACTGACTAATTACCCAATCTCAGTCTCAAAGAAGGATAGTCAAACCTACCTCAATTGACGAAACCGCATTCAACCACCTCTAACGGACAAGAAACTCTCAAATTCAACGCATGGAATGACAACCCACTATCAACAATAAAACATACACATTACAAGGAGTCCAATGATACCCATATTGATAGGTTTCAAAACCAGAGTTAAAATGGTCCAAAATTTAATTATTTTCGAAAAGGGGTAAAATTTGGAATTTTATTTGAAAATTATGTTATGCACATCGAGGAGAGTTCGTGGCTAAAAACCCATTAAAATCGAGCAATAATTGAGTTTCAAATCATGAAAATACAATTTTCTAACTTGGAAGAAAACTCCATAACCCACCATTGAAATCTTGATTTAAAGATGTTTTGGAAGATAAGAATTGCAAAAATTGGTAAAGGATAATCTCACCATGAATTTCCTTGCGGAAAAATCCACACAATTTAGACCCAAAAATCATTAAAAACGAAGCTAAGATGACCAAAAAATAATCCTCCAAAATCCATTAAAATTCCAACTCAAAAATGATAAAGGCAGCGGCTAGATTAGTAACTTTTTCTCACACGAAGCTCCTAATCAAGTTTCTAAGCTCACAACTGGATTCTCCATGCAATTTTCTTAAACTTAGACTCTTGAATCACCAAAATTGGATTTATATAGACTAAGATAAATTTCTCAAAGTTCTTCAAAAAATCACTCTGAAAATGGACATTGCAACAACTAATCAAGATCTTACCTCCATAGAAACCCTCCCCTCAAGATTTCGAGCTGACCAACGGATATCTCGCGAAAATATCTTAAAGATAGACTTGAATCACTAGATTTGGACTTGAAAATCTCAAGAAATTAGGGTTCAAATTTGAGAGAAAAATCTGCATTTTTGCACTAGATTTTTCTGATTTTTGAATTATTTAAATTTTCTGAACGGACTCTCGAAATTCGTTTGGAACCCGATAAAAATAAACCAGACATGCTAAATACTAAATTCGATGTTACAGACTTAATGACGCATTCAAAATTATAATACAAGGTTATTTTAATAAAAAGTGGATCCCACATCCAAGTGTCATTGTAAGCAAAATTTCACAACATTCTTCGAATTAGACTGGAAACTTCGATAAGCAAACAAAAGGTCATTTTAGAATAAAATTAATATTCTGGAACTAACCACGCTGTCAGAATTTTCATCCTAGCGCATTTTTGAGAAATGTTGACCAAAGTCAACCATGGGCTAACTTTCAAAGTCAAAAGTGTCAAATAGCCCCAAAATCGTATCGATTGCCTCGATAGTCATGCTGAAAATGCTACTTGCCTAATTTGACCATTCAAGAGCTGATGGAACCAACATAATTCAAATTCGAGATCTCTTGACTCGGAACTCGAAAAGTTGCAACTAAACCAACTTAGGCCTTAAAAATATCAAAATAGGCTCAAGACTTCTAAAAATTTAGCCAGCACTTCTTCTACACCAAAAACCATCCGCCGAATCCAATGAAAGCGTTAGAATTCCATTTCAAATACCAAAACTCCAAAAGTGGACCGACATCAAACCTTGGCCTAAAATTCCTCAAATTTCCAACTCAAGACCTCAAATCTTCGTAACAATTCAAAACTAATTCTGTAAACTCTTCTAGACCAATTTCCACATTTTCGAGGTGCTGAAATCAAAGAAATTTTGTTCCAAGATCCGTAGCTCCGGTTGGTACCAAAAATCACTTTTTCACCTCTTAACTCTATAAAACTCAAGAATTTACATAATTTATAAACCATTAAGATTTTGACACTTTCAACTACACAAACTGTTCAAATAATACTCGAGGGCACTAGTGATAGGGGTAAAATAATAGTTTCACACAAATTTTAAAAAATGACCCTCAAGGTCATTACAATACTTGAGAGAACAAAGCTTGGAAGAAGAACTTGCTTGGACACCATAAAACCCTAGCTTTTGCTTTTCTTGCGGTAGATTCTGAGTTGAAGGTATTGAGACCATAAAAATTTAGGAGTGAATGAGAGGTTTTCATAATTAAAACTGATTTCCTACATGTTTAGGGCTATTTAGATAACTCTCCAGAGGTTTTTAGGACAAAAATACCCTCAAAAAGATGAAAATTGATGAAATTCGACCGTCTGACGTTGTTTGGGTGAAGGACAGTAGCCTGGGTGATGGGCCATCACTCATTCCATCAAAATTGGCCCCAAAATGGAACTTTCTGCCTAAGTGTGACGGCCAAGTCTGATGGGCCATCAGTTTTTTCGTCGGACATTAACAGCTTGCAGCATCTTTGGTAAAATAGTCATAACTTTTTATTCAGAATTTGGATTGATGCAAACTTAGTGGCGTTGGAAAGAACCCTCAAAGACCTTTAATTTGTTAGCCCAGAAGATACCCAATTCGTTATATTCTAGGAGATATGTTCATTACGAGTTGACCCTTATATGAACTCATGCAAAAACTTAGTCAGTAGGAAAGCTTTGCACTTGGATTGGTACTTGAGGTTTCTTATGACCATAAATAACATCAAATACACTTCAAATACTTAGGAATAAACCTTAACATACATATACAACTTAGAAATCTTTAGGTTTGGGCCTATACTCATACAGAGAATGGTTTGAATCTTTACTTAGAAATTGTGGGGCGTTATACATTTCAATATGATGAAGACCGAAAAAATATAATGCACAATTTATTTCTGATTCTCTATGAATGGTTGCAAAATATTATAGTATTCAACACAAAGTTTTATGTATTTTTTTTTGATAATGAATTTAACAACACCGCTGCTATTAATTCTTTGAAAACTGAGCTTTCCCCCTCTCCCTCCTTTAGAAGATATTTTTCATATTATATGTGTTTGTCATATTTATAATTTAACTGTAAAATATTAATTTAATTTTTTTGAGCCAACAATTGAAAAAATTAGGCATGCAGTTGGTTTTATTTAAGGAAATAATAGAAAAATTAGACTTAAAGAATTTAAAAGAAAATGCGAGAAAAATAATCTTAGATCAAGATTAATGCCCGAAGAAATTGAGACTAGGAGGAATTCAACTTATGATTTTTTTAAAGACTTATAATATTTATAAAGCCCCTATAACTACAACTTTTAATCAATATGCATATAAATTTTTCAAAGTCATGTTGAAAGAATCTTATTTAATTAAAACTAATGATGTTGTTATGTTTTTAGAAAAAAATTATTTGGCTACCCTTGAATTTTTCGGTGCTTATTATCCTACTATTTCTAATATTTTAGCTTATTTAGTCAAAATTTCTGTGTTGCTTATGGAATATAAAAAGAAAGATGATTATGAAAAAGTTGTTACTAAATGATAGAAAAATTTATTTTTTTTTCTATTTCACTTATTTATTTAATTGGTGCTATATTAAATCCATATATGAAATTTAGTACTATGTTTGAATGTGTTCACCTTATATATAATTCTTTAGAAATTCAAAAATATGAAGAACCTAGTATGTTTAAGGCAATGGGTGATAGAAATGATTATATTCAAATATTATATAATCATGATATTGATTTACTTGATAATGCCACCCCTAGTCATACTGTTCCTCTATCTCGTCCTTCTGATAAGCCATTATCTTCTAAAAGACAGGCACGTGGTATGCCTGCTCATTGTATTACTAATTTATCTATTTAGAATAGAATACAATCTACATCACGACGGAGCGTAAATTGAGACGAGCATAAATATTATTTGAGACAGGTTCCAAAGACCTATGATGAAAATAGTGTCACTAAACTGAATGGTGGAATAACAATAAAAAATAATATTCAGTACTATCAACCATGGCTAGGAATATGCTAAATGTTTCAATGTCAATTGTTGTATAGGAGAGCACATTTAGTCAAGGAAGACAATAGATCGGAGACAATCAATACCCTTTGGGGAGAAATACCATGAATGTTTTAGTTTCCCTCAGAGATTGGATTAGATTAGAGCAAAGAAATAAAGGAAGTTCAGAAGATATGGAAGAAGAAGAAGAAGAAGAACTTGAAGAAATAATGTCAATTGGAGATCCTTCGGTAAAAGCTAGTCCAAATTATGGATTAGTTGATTTTGAAAATTATGAGCCAAATTCTTGTTAATATTAATACAGATGAATTAGAGAAAATGATGCGAAATATATAGAAATTATAATTTATTATATACAACTAATTGTAAGTTTGTAACTTGTATATTTTAAATTTTATCAATATATTAGTAAAGTCAAAGGTAAAATTGAGTATATTTGTTATACATTGTAAGTATATATAATATATAATGTAAGTATATTAATATAATAGATAGTATATTATGAGTATATTAGATATACATTATAAGTATAAATAATATAAGTATATTATTATAATAGATAGTAAATTGTGAGTGTATTAGATATAGATTGTAAGTATATATATAATATATAATTAAGTATAGATAGTACATTGTGATATTTGGTATACTTTGTAACTATATACATAATATATAATTAATTATGTCACTATAATATATAGTATAATGTTAGTATATTTGATATACATAGTATGCATATATAGTATAATGTAACTATATCACTATAATAGATAGTATATTGTGAGTATATTATAATAAATAATATATTGTGAGTATATCATTATAATAGATAGCATATTGTGAGTATATTAAATATACATTGTAAGTATATATAATATAATATAAGTATATTATTATAATAGATGGTATATTGTGACTATATCACTATAATAGATAGTATATTGTGAGTATATTAGATATATATTATAAGTATATATATATTATAATATAGTAAAACCTCGATAAAGTAATGATCTTGCTAAATGAATATTTTTCTCCGGTCCCGACTTGGGCCAGTTATATGAAAGTAATATTCTCGCTAAATGCATTGGATAATAATTAAAAATAAAGTATTAAAGGACCAAAAAAATATAAAGTAATAATTACTCGAATACATCAAGAATTTATATATATTTAATAAGTCAATAATACTAGATCAATAACTATTTCTTTTTAAAATATGATTCTATAGCTGGATTCTTTTTCTTATGCTCATATATTGCATTTCTTATTTTATTGGTTAAAGATAATTTTTGTACGCCTTTCAAATGATGAGAAGACATTATACTGGGATTATGATTTTTAAACATCTAGCCTTTTCCTTTTATAGTTAACATAAAATCTCTTCATATTCTATATACATGAATACAATTAGAAACATTAAACTTTACTAAATTCGTTTAGCTTTTCTAGATTTAAATAATAAATATGCAAAGACTACACCTTTTAGTTTCTTAGATTTAAACTTTTGAAATTCTTACTTCAAATATTTTTCTTTCTTTCTTATGGCACATACTGCAAAATACTCTCTAAAATAATAAATTTGATACACATAGTACGTACATACAGTATAATGTAACTATATCACTATAATAGATAGTATATTGTGAGTATATTATAATAGATAATATATTGTGAGTATATTTGGTACACATATATTGTGAGTATATTTGGTATACATTGTATGTATATATAATATAATGTAAGTATATAATTATAATAGATATTATATTGTGAGTATATCACTATAATAGATAGTATATTCGATATACATTATAAGTATATATAATATTATATAAGTATATTATTATAGTATATGGTTTGTCAGTATATCACTATAATAGATAGTATATTATGAGTTTATTAGACATACATTGTAAGTATATAAATTATAATATAAGTATATTATTATAATAGATAGTATATTGTGAGTATATTAGATATAGGTTGTAAGTATATATAATATATATAATTAAGTATATCAGTATATTGTGAGTATATAAATTGTTATAAGTACTTCTAAATTAAATAGATAACGATACACTATATTGATGATTGACCGAACCGGCCCAGTAAGGATAAAACTGGCCTGGCCTATCCCGATAAACTGGTGGAAAAACAATTAGTGGACCGGTCTGACCCGACCCGGCCCACTTAACAAGCATAGGTTATGATACTCATCATCATCATAGTTAGACTCATAATGGGACTAACACTAATGGCATATCCAAGCATCAGAGCAGTTTGCATTAGAAGCAATTTCAATTTCATCATTGACATAGTGGCAACCCAGCTCCAAGTATCATGATTTTCATCTTTGAGGTTTATTCAAATCAACAACATGAAATTTATATTTATTATAAACTATATTTATATAAACTTAAAAACAATACAAAAAGTAAGAATTAGCAATGGATATCTTCTGTTGCTAAACAACAAAAATTCGTTGTTGATCCTATTTAATGACGGATTACAAAAAAACAACAACAAAATATTTTGATATAATATAAACCAACATCAAGTTAATAACCAAATACCAATTTAAACTTCAAAGCACAACAAAAGAAGAAGAGTAGCGTTCCGACAACTTTTGTCTCTAAACAACAAAAAATTGTCACTAATCCTATTCAACGATGATGAATTATTAAAAAGTATCATTGTTAATTCCTATTTCTAATGGTGAAATAAATACGTATAAATATAATTGTACACATATCAGTGTAATCTTTTTCTAATGTATAAAGTTGAAAGAAGAAACAAAACTGAGAAAAATAGAAATTAGAAGATAAGGGTTATTATTATAAGTTGTAAGGAGAATTGTAAAGAAAATAGCAAACTTAAGTAAAGAATGTTTCACAGCCACACTGCCAATGCTTTATGTAGAGTGTACGCAAAAATTACTATGCTAGAATTAATCATATTTATAAGTAAAACAGTCGCCCCCAAATTAAAAACTACTATTTCATATATCATTGACATTTCACTTTTAACATATATACTTTTAATGCTGGGTTGATTTAGAGTTATGTCCAAATTGACCCGCCATGAAAATATTAAGTAGCTAACCTGATAAATTTGGGTGAGTCATATTTTCATAAGCTAATTGTCACAACCCAATCCACCGAGTCATGCGGGCACCTACTCTAACATCTAGATAGGAGAACCCTTACAGAAATAACATGCGAAAGTTTAACTATTGCCAAATACCAAACAAAAAAGTCAGGAATACACCATAATTGAAAATTTTAAAACTCTAAGTTTTATTACTAGAAACATACTAACACCCCCAAGGATACTAGTCTAAATAGGTACAAGAGCTTCTAAAGATACAGAGTATAAATAAAGTAATAACAAAACTCCCACCATAAGGAAGGAAGAGTAGAAGCTGTTGGAGAATCGTCTTCATCTTCACCCAAGAAACATTACTGACCCTACAACTAGACTATGCCAAGTGGCATAGCAAGAGTAGTATCAGTACAAACAACATGTATCGGTAGGCATCATCAGTCAACTCGATATCCACCATATAATATGAAAAAATCAACGAGAAGAAAATATGCTTTTAAGAAATGCACCGCCCAACCTTTATGCGCAACTCTTATTATTCTCGATGTAATGACCCGAACCATCATTAATTTCAATTAAAAAGAAATCACAAGAATTTGATTTGACTGGGTCTCACTATCTCATCAGAGCGGGATGGTCCTGCCTCGATAACGCTGCCTGAGCAAGAATATGGCCTACAGAGCGGGAGGTCATGGGACAGAACTTAATTCACAAATTTCTTATTTTTTCCACTTCTCCCAAGTGTGAGTTAGAGGCGAGGGTTTCTACAAAACCCTCCAAAAAGGATGCTCTTTAATAAAGAAGAGGAGGGGAGGGAATCTCAGCTTTTGGAAGGTTTCAACCCATGGAAGTCAATCTGGTCTTACTCGTGGAACATCTGGAACTAATGATTTCAATAGTGTTATCTCTTCGCGAATGCTTGGAGCCCAAGTAGGCTAGGCTTCTCTTTTCTGAGTAGTAAATCTATACCTACTGTGTAATATAGAAGGAAAATTAATGAGAATTCATATACTAAGTTGTGGGTCATGGGTTACGAGCAGAGATACGGTTGTGATAGGGTCAAATTCGAATGTGACGTGGGTAGAAAGCTGCTGTAGTGAATTGAGAAGTTATTGATTGTGAAGTTTTTGTGTGCAACTAGTTAATTTATATCCGACATAAAATCTCGTACAGAAAAATAAAACTAGTAGATTTTGAAATTAGACCTATAAGGTTTGGTAGTGTAGACGTTGATTATTCCTGAAATTTTCTTAAATGTGTAATTGAGTTACTTATGATATGGCTAAAATTGAACAGATAAAGGTAATAGGTTAGTCCTTATATAAATGAGCACTTGCTAGCTTATTTTTGTGATGAACCTGTTCTTGGTGATATAAATGCTGTGAATACTGAATATAATTGTGAATGTGGTATGTTTAGATCGGGTGTCACATTCCGACACATATATGGATCAAGTGTCATATTCTGACATGTATTTGGATTGGGTGTCACATTCTGACATATTCTTGAATTGGGTGTCACATTTCGACACAAATATGACCAAATTGGGTCCCCTGAGACGCCCAAGTATGTGTGCGTGGATGGTCCCACAAGAGGACTTGATGATATATATATTTTCATGTAATAATAAGGTTAGTGGTAGATGAGCCATGGACTAATAACTATACATGAACTCTTGAGTTAAGGTGTGCTAGATATAGAGAATTATGATCATCAATATACTTATTGGTGGTAAGAGGATGGGCCCTGTTAGGCCAAGATGTAATCTATATGGTATAATCGTATTCTATATTTACACACTTAGAAGTTGAGGTTTCTAGTTGCCAGAGAATGTTACCATTGTGATTTTCATGAATAACTGAGGTAGGGATAGTGTCTATCTAGAACTCAGGTGAGTTGGAGAGTGTGGTCGTGAGATGAATATGCTTTATGTTGTGAGACAATTAGACCAAGTAGTGAGGATTGAGCGAAATGATTGAACGGTTAAGTTGCTAGGAGGGGACTATTGGGGTGATGGAATAATAGTAAGGTAGGTCCCTAACCCACAAGTTTTAAGTTGTCACTAGGGTGGTAGTGGAACCGTGTTGTTTAGGGTGATGAATATCCAAAGGGTAAGAATAAGGAGTGCACTTATTGGGATAGGGTGATTAAATTGAGGAAATTTAAGTAATATGATATCTCTTATTTCTCTGTTCATATATTAAGCGGTAGGTATTAGATTGAATGATGATGCCTATCAGTACGTATTCTTTGTACTGATACTACTCTTGTTATACCACTTGACATAGTCTGGTTGCAGGGTAAGTTATGCCTCTTAGGTGAAGATGAAAGCGATCCTCCAGAAGCTTCTAGTTTTCCTTTATCTTGGTGGAATCTGGGTCATTGGTCTTTTATTTTATTTCTATTCTTAGTAGCTCTTGTACCTGTTTAGACTAGTATCCTTAGGGGTTTTTATAATTGTATAAGCTGGTCTTTAATATAGTTTTCTTTAGAAATTTTGGTTTAATTATTCAAGTTTGTTTTAAATTCTGCAACTATTCTTATATAATGGGTTAAGGGTTCTCCTACTCAGGTCATAAAGTAGGTGCCCGCACGGCCCGATGGGTTGGGTTGCAACACTCAATAACCTCATTAAATTAGTTCAAGACTAACTCTCATCCCATCTAGTTCATCCACTGCCAACTCTAATACAAATCAAGGCCTAACCCTTCTATCACATAAAAGAGTTTCCAAACTACGGGCCACTACTAATTCTATCTAACAAGTCTATTACCTTTAGCTTTCACACCAATACCTTCCCTAGAATGACTAACATCTCACTTGGAAGAGGTAAATATTTAAGTGAACTAAGACTTACCTCATAAATGTACAGGTCCGTTGTGGCGGAACCTATCCAGCTCTGGCGGCCTCGCCACAGCGGAATTCCTCTCGCCAGAGTAGCCTGACCGGAGACAGTAACTCTGGCTTCTCCCCTAATCCCATTTTTTCACATATACCAACATGACACTATCAATATCTGACTCTAAGTCACTAATCTTATTAAACCACACATCAACTTCTCTCCGCTTGTTTTGCAGGGCCTCACATCTACGATACGGATACATCTAGCAACCATAACATAATCTGAACATGCATATATATAGAATCACATTACCAATTTACCTTTTTAAGAGCAATATACAGTTTCGTCGTGTAAGTTTCAATTACAAATTTTAAATGGCAACACTTGGACCTTCAGTCCTTTCATATCAATTAATACGTAGAATGCGCATGCTCAATTATCATCAAGTCAGTTTCTCCCCCAATCCACTTTTTTCACATATACCAACAGAACACCATCAATATCTTACTTAAAGTCACTAATCATATTAAACCACACATCAACTTCTCTCTGCTTGTTTACCACGGCCTCACATCTATTATATGGATGCATCTAGCAACCATAACATAATTTGAACGTGCATATATATAGAAGCACAATACCAATTTACCGTTTTAAGAGAAATATAAGTTTCACCATGCAAATTTCAATTACAACTATTAAATGGTAACACTTGGACCTTCGGTCCTTTCATATCAATTATTACATAGAATGGGCATGCTCAATTATCATCAAGTTAGTTTCTCTATCATCACACATATAGTCAAGATCAATTTACAGATGATATCCACACAATGATCCTCTCATGGAGCCCATACCCAAACTATTAGTGTGTCGGCGTGACACTCGATCCAATATTTAGTATGTGTCAGAACGAGACACCTGATTCAATGTATGTGTCAAAATGCGACATCCGATCTAATATATGTGTCAAAACATAACACTCGATCTAATATATGTGTCAAAACATGACACCTAATCCAATAACACAATAACAATGCATAATCACAGTCCACAACAAATAGTTCACATACTTGCACAATCAAATAATCAAGCTCATTGCATGTAATTATTCACAAATAGTCATTTCATTAGTTTTACTTCATCTTATTGCATAAGTGCGCATTACTCAATCATACTAGAACTCCTCTTAATTATCATAAGTCTCAGGATCTCACTCTAACCCAATAATTTCCTTACACGTTAACTTTACAAGGACCGTGAACCATATCAACAAGAAGTATTAAGCTTAACAATCAAGAACTAGACTATCATCACTAGTCACAACATAATCATAACCCACATAGTACATTCCTACCATAAACAACAATAACAATTCAGCTATCTAGATTCCATGCCTGAAGGCCTAAACATGAAATCTCCCATCAATCTACGATACATTATGCAATGGGAACAGATTTATAACTACTCAATTGAGAAACCTAGCCCACCTGGGAGACAAGCAACTACTATAGAAGTCTAATCACAAATTTTGTCTCCTTTAGGGAAATTTTAGCTTGTTCTTGGTCTAAAATAACAGTATAATATAAAATCAAACACAAATGGCCTAAATATTTTTAGATTATATGCAAATCCCAAATCCTAGGCCAAACTCATGATTTTTTCACCCAAACTAGGGTTTTTCTACCATTAGTATAAAGCCAAAGCCCTCTCTCAGTGATCACCCACCAACAATTGTGGGTTCTACGAATCAAATTACAAGTTTAAAGAGTAAATTACTTACCTTTAGCACAAATTAGAGTAGAAACCAGTAGAAAATCGCTTCTCATCTTTTAAGAACAAAGTGGAAATAAAATAAATTATTTTGGGATTTTTTCCGACTTTAAATTCCATTTGTCCCGCCACAGCAGGACCATCCCACTCCAGCGGTACCATCCCTCTCTAGCGGTCCTGCCACAATGACCTAATTCTTGCTACAACAGCTTCAGCATAGACAAAGCTTATTAAAAAGGGCATAAACTTTTACTTTGAACTCCAAATGAGGCAAATTCGGGAGAGTTGAAAAAAGACTCATAGTCCTTTTATTTGATAGGTCATGGGATACCACATTCATTATAGGCTGAGAGATATGATTGTTTGAAGTAGAACTTAGTTTGAACTCAAGTCCAAAACTAAATCGGAAAGACATTTTCAGCTCAACTTTGATATAGGAGCATAGTACGACCTTAATTCACAATTAATGCACTCATATACTAAGGTATTGATACTAACTGTATGATGAATGAGATTCGTATACCTTTACTGCTGATATTTTTAGGTAATAATGGGCTAGGTTGTTACAATAGTACCAATTTACCCCTCGTTCGTCTCTGAATGATAACATGGAGGTGAGGGCATGAGCTGATATAAGATTTTTTCAAACCAAATAATGAGAAACCATTACAACTTATTGAAAGATCACATCCCAAACTAACCTTTTTTACATCAACTGCTATATGCAAAGGTCTACTAACCCGAAATTTGTTCCGGAAGCTTCAATGGTATACTATGTCCCTCACATATTATGATACCACTTAAATTTTTCAAACACTATACTTGGAGACGTCAAATATTTCTTAAACCCACAATTCATATAGTTTATTAGAATCTATTCAAATTTAAATCTTGTCAACTCTCATACTAGGGGAAAATCTACTTGGCACTTACACCCTAACAAATGCTATAATGAGCACATCATCCCACTCAAAGAACAATAACCACAAATTATCCTTGAATCCAACACAAGAATCAAAACACCCCAAATAAGTAGTATTTTCACATAAGAGTCCTCTTATAGGACCTACCAACACTTAGTATATGTCAGAACATGACACCCAGTCCAAGGTTTGTGTTGAAATGTGACCCCTGATCCAAGTACATAATTCAGCCAAAATCAAAATGAATAGTCACATTTATATATCTACCAAGAATCAGTTCATCATAGGTCATGGCCAGCAAACAGTCATTTCACATAGATCATTTCATTCTTCCCTGTTCATTTATTAAGATCAACTCATATGAATACCTAACCCATCACTTCAATTCTACAACATTGCCCATTTCAAATCAATAACCTTTATGTCGATTATCAAATAATTTCTAGAAACACTAGACAATCATGATCTGTCACACATCTAACCATACACAAGACCCAGTCATCTATCTAACTTGACAACTATCAATTCTTTATTACTATGCACTGGTCTGAAAGCGAAAATTAAGAATTGCTTATTTCAGAGTAGAGAGGTGGAATAGGGCAAAATAGAAGAGATACGACTGAGATTCTATATTGCTCTATCCCGCCATAGCAGGAAAATTTTTGCTATAGTGGGCCCACTATAGCGGGATCATCCTGTTGTGGCTGCCCTTACAGAATTAGTCTTTAAGGAATAATTTCTTGAAGGTTTTTCTCCCTTTCTCCCTGCTACTTGAGATCACTATGGACTTTTGGGGTGACAATTAAGCCAAAGATTAACTCTCTCTTAGATAGGTTCGGCGGAATTCACCTCAAGATCGAACCCAACATTATACATATAAGAATTTCTCCCTATTATCTTATCATAAACAAACATGCAAACCAAAAAGATTTATTCATCATCCACATTAAACCAATAACCCCATGATAATTAGACACCATTTTAGAAATGACTAAAACATGTAGTTTCCATAAACTCAATCACATAGTCAAAATAATTATGACAGATAGAGATACAATTTAGCAATAACTAAAGCATTGAGTCCCCATAAACTCAATCCAATAGTCAAAAACATTATGACAAATAAACATATAATTTAGCAACAACTAAAGCATTGAGTCCCCATAAACTCAATCCAATAATTAAAATAATAATGATCACAAGTACAACATTACCCGAACGCTCAATCTTAAGTCTTGACATAATAAGCACCTGACACCGTATTAAGGACTTTAACATAATTCCAAGATCAACCCAAGCAATGCATAGAAAATAATTCAGCATCACATTGTTTAAAAACTAGTTATGAAATATGTTAAGAAAATCTTTCATAACAACATATTTTGCTATTATGCAATAATAGTCCTTTTCTCACATGGTCCCTAATCAATCGTGACTATCCTAAAATCAGAGTTTCTTTACAGTCATAAAGCATTCTTTTCCCTTACCATTTTTATCAATGGTAAGTTCATGCAGAATTAAGAGTTATATTCCCTCACTTGAGTATATAATTTAACATGTCTGAAATTCGATCATTAATCACCTAGTGATTTATCCTTAGACCATTGCACATAACATAGTTATGACACTCTTTTTAACCACAAGTTTATAGAAATCTAAGCAATTATTTCTCACATAATTTCAACCATTCAGGCAAGTACACTTTATACACTGGCAGGTATTTCAGGCAACACTATGCACATAATCACATCATATCATTCAGGTAATTACACTTCACACTCTGACGGTTATATAGGCAACACTATGTATATAATCAAAATTTCAAGTTACATCACACAAGCAAGTCAAAGTTATTAACTTAATTTGCTTCATTGATGACCATTAGCTGATCATCCATGCATTTATTCAATCTCTAAGGCCAGATACAAATTAGAACCTTCTCGGTTTTAATTTTTCTTGCTTGTGTCCCTTTAGCCGTGACAACGGTATCAATTTTACTTTGTTGAGAAACCAATTGAACTCAACCCATACCACAAGCGACAAACCGTAAGAAAGAAGGGAAGAAATGGAACAACTTTCTAGAATGCTTCATAGCTTCCTAAAGATTAGATATGGACGTCAACACACCAATCTGCAGGAGTCTATTCCTCACCTACTCTTGTACTAGGAGACTAGTAACCTGAGCTCTGATACCAACTAGTCACAACCCAATCCACTGGGTCATGCGGGCACCTACTCTAATATCTTGATAGGAGAACCCTTATTAAAATAACATACAGAAGTTTTTCTATTTCCAAATACAACCTAAAAAGTAAGGAATACACCATAATTGAAAATTTTAAAACTCTAAGTTTTATTACTATAAAAACATACTAACACCCCCAAGTATACTAGTCTAAACAGGCGCAACTACTTTTAAAGTATAAATTGAGTAATGAGACGGCTCCCACCATAAGAAATGAAGAGTAGAAGCTATTGGAGAATCATCTTCGTCTTCATCTAATGAACATCACAGACCTTGCAACCAGACTATGCCAAGTGGTATAGCAATAGTAGTATCAGTACAAAAAACACGTACTGGTAGGCATCATCGGTCAACCCGATACCCACTGTTCTCGATAACCTTATAAAATTCATTCAAGCCTAACTCTCATCCCTTCTAATTGGTCCACTATCAACTCTAATACAAATCAAGGTCTAACCCTTCTATCACATATAGAAGTTTCTAAACTACGGGTCACTACTAACCTTTTCTAACAAGTCTATTACCTTTAGCTTTCACACCAACACCTGACCCTAAAATAATTAACATCTCACTTGGAAGAGGTAAATATTTAAGTGAACTAAGACTTACCTCATAACCATATTGGCTCATTATGGCAGAATCTATCCCTCTCTAGAGGCCTCGCCACAATAAAATTCCTCCCGCCAGAGCGGCCTGATCGGAGACAGTAACTCTGACTTCTTCATCAATCCCCTTTTTTTCACATATACTAATAGGACACAATCAATATTTTACTCTAGGTCACTAATCTTATTAAACCACACATCAACTTCTCTCCTCTTGTTTACCATGGCCTCACACCTATGATACGGATGCATCTAGCAATCGTAATATAATCCGAACATGCATATATATAGAAGTACATTAGCAATTTACCATTTTAAGAGCAATATACAGTTTTACCATGCAAATTTCAATTACAATTGTTAAATGGTAACACTTAGACCTTTAGTCCTTTCATATCAATTATTACATAGAATGGACATGCTCAATTATCATCAAGTCAATTTCTCTATCATCACACATACAATCAAGATCAATTTACAGATGATAGATACACAATGGTTCTCTCATGGAGACCATACCCAAATTATTAGTGTGTCGGCGTGACACCTGATCTAATATTTAATATTTGTTGGAATGTGACACCCTATCCAATATATATATGGGAATGCGATATTCGATCCAATATATATATCAAAATGTGACACCCGATCCAATATATGTGTTGGAATGCAACACTCGATCTAATAACACAATCACAATGCATAATCACAGTCCATAACGAATAGTTCACATACTTGCACAATCAAGTAATCAGGTTCATTGCATGTATTTATTCACAAATAGTCATTTCATTAGTTTTATTTCATCTTATTGCATGAACGTGTATTACTTAATCATTTCACATGGAACTTTCACTACGAGCACACATATAACAATAAATATGTATCTTCTATATTTATATGGATCAATAGCCCCATAATAGAACCCCCCTTGATTATCGCAAGTCTCAGGATCTCACTCTAACCCAACAATTTTCTTACACATTAATTTACAAGTACCATCAACCATATCAACAAGAAGTATTAACGTTCACAATCAATAACTAGACTATTATCACTAGTCACGGCATAATTGTAACCCACATGGTACATTCCTACCATAAACAGCAATAACAACACATTCAGCCATCTAGACTCCATACCCGAAGGCCTAAACGTGAAATTTCCCATCAATATACTATACATTATGCAATGGAAAAAGATTTATAACTACTCAATTGAGAAACCTAGCCTACCTGGCGCCAAGCAACTGCTGCAGAAGTCTAATCGCGAATTTTGACTCCTTTAGTGTAACTTTAGCTTGTTCTTGATCTAAAATAATAGTATAATACAAAATCAATCACAAATGGCCTAAATATTTTAGATTATATGCAAATCCCAAATCGTAGGCCTAACTTATTATTTTTCCACAAAAACTAGGGTTTTCCTACCATTAGTATCAAGCCAAAATCCTCTCTCAATGATCACCCACCAACAATTGCGGGTTTTAGAAATCAAATTATAAGTTTAGGGAGTAAATTACTTACCTTTAGCAGAAATTGGAGTGAAAACTAGTAGAAAATCGCTCTAGGTCGCTTCTTGTCTTTTAAGAATGAAGTGGAAATAAAATAAATCATTTTGGGATTTCTTCCAACTTTAAATTCCATCTATCCCACCACAGCGGGATCATCCCAGTCCAATGGTACCATCTCACTTTGGCGGTCCCACCATAACGGCCTAATTTCCACTATAGAGGCTTCAGCACAGACAAAGCTAAGTAAAAATGGCATAACCTTTTACTCTAAACTCCAAATGAGGCAAATTTAGTGGCGTTGGAATGAAGTCTCATAGTCCTTTAATTGGATAGGTCATGTCCCACCTCATTTATTATAGGCTGAGAGATATAGTTTTTTGAAGTAGACCACAGCTTGAACTCAAGTCCAAAACTAAATCAGTAAGACACTTTCAGCTCAACTTTGAGATAAGAGCATAGCACGATCTTAATTCACAACTAATGCACTCACATAACAAGGTATTGATACTAACTTTATGATGAATGAGATTCGTATATCTTTACCGCAAATATTTTCAGGTAACGACGGATTAGGTCACTATAATACATACAAATTTACCCCTCGTTCATCTCTGAATGATAACATGGAGGTGAGGGCATGAGTTGATATAAGAGTTTTTCAAACCAAATAATAAGAAACCATTACAACTTAGGGGAAAATCACATCCCAGACTAACCCTTTTTACATCAACCTCTATATGCAAAGTTCTACTAACTCGAAATCTATTTCGGAAGTTTTCATGGGATACTATGTTCCTCAATATTATGATACCACCTTAATTTTTCTCAAATACTATACCTTAAGACACCAAATATTTCTAAACCCCACAATTCATAAAGTTTATTAGAATCTATTCTAATTGAAATCTTGTCAACTCTCATACAAGGGGGAACTTTACCCGGGCAGTTACACCCTAACCAATGCTATGACGAGCACACCATCCCAACTCAAAGAGCAATAATCACAAAGTATCCCTCAAATCAAACACAAGAATGCTTATTTAAAATCAACAAGAAGAAAACATTCTCTTAAGAAATACACCGCCAAACCTTTATGTGCTGCTCTTACTATTCTCAATAACGTCATTAAATTCGTTTAAGCCTAACTCTCATCCCTTCTAGTTGGTCCACTATCAACTCTAATACAAATTAAGGCTTAACCCTTCTATCACGTAGAAGAGTTTCCAAACTACGGGCCACTACTAACTCTATCTAACAAGTCTATTACCTTTAGCTTTCACACCAATATATGCCCTAGAATGATTAACATCTCACTTGGAAGAGGTAATTATTTAAGTGAACTAAGACTTACCTCATAACCGTATTGGCTCATTATGGCGGAATCTATCCCGCTCTAGCGGCCTCGCCACAGCGGAATTCCTCCCGCCAGAGCGGCCTAACCAGAGACAGTAACTCTGACTTCTTCATCAATCCCTTTTTTTCACATATACCAATAGGACACAATCAATATTTTACTCTAGGTCACTAATCTTATTAAACCACACATCAACTTCTCTCCTCTTGTTTACCATGGCCTCACACCTATGATACGTATGCATCTAGAAATCGTAATATAATCCGAACATGCATATATATAGAAGTACATTAGCAATTTACCATTTTAAGAGCAATATACAGTTTTACCATGCAAATTTCAATTACAACTGTTAAATGGTAACACTTGGACCTTCAGTCCTTTCATATCAATTATTACATAGAATGAACATGCTCAATTATCATCAAGTCAATTTCTCTATCATCACACATACAATCGAGATCAATTTACAGATGATAGCCACACAATGGTTCTCTCATGGAGCCCATACCTAAAATATTAGTGTGTCGGCGTGACACTTGATCCAATATTTAGTATGTATTGGAATGAGATACCCAATTCAATGTATGTGTCGGAATAAGACACCCGATTCAATGTATGTGTTAAAACGGGACACCCGATCTAAAATATGTGTCGAAATGCGACACCCGATCCAATAACATAATCACAATACATAATCACAGTCTACATACTTTCACAATCAAGTAATCAGGGTCATTACATGTAATTTTTCACAAATAGTCATTCCAGTATGGAATGGGCATACTGGACCCCCTTTGATTATCACAAGTCTCAGGATCTCACTCTAACCTAGCAATTTTCTTACACATTAACTTTACAAGGACATCAACCATATCAACAAGAAGTATTAAGGTTAACAATCAATAACTAGACTATCACCACTAGTCACAACATAATCATAATCCACAAAGTACATTCCTATCATAAACAACAATAACAATACATTCAGCCATGCAGATTTCATGCCCAAAGGCTTAAACATTAAATCTTTTGTCAATCTATGATATATTATGCAATGAGAACAGATTTATAACTACTCAATTGAGAAACCTAGCAACTACTGCAGAAGTCTCATCGCAAACTTTGACTTATTTAGTGAAACTTTAGTTTGTTCTTGGTCTAAAATAATAGTATAATACAAAATCAATCACAAATAGCCTAAATATTTTTAAATTATATGCAAATTCAAATCCTAGGCCAAACTCATAATTTTTCCACCCAAACTAGGGTTTTTCTACCATTAGTATCAAGCCAAAATCCTCTCTCAATGATCACCCACCAACAATTACGGATTTTAGGAATCAAATTGCATGTTTAGAGAGTAAATTATTTGTCTTTAGCAAAAATTGGAGTGGAAACTAGTAGAAAATTGCCCTAGGTCGCTTCTGGTCTTTTAAGAATGAAATGGAAATGAAATAAACCATTCTGGAGTTTTTTCCAATTTTAAATTCCGTCTATCCTACCACAACGGGATCATCCCTCTCTGATGGTCCCACTATAGGGGCGTAATTCCTGCCACAACGGCTTCACCACAGACAGTGCTTAGTAAAAAGGGCATAACATTTTGCTCTGAACTCCAAATAAATAAAATTCAGTGGCGTTGAAAAAAAGACTCATAGATCTTTAATTTGATTGGTCATGAGCTATCTAATTAATTATAGACTGAGAGATATGGTTGTTTGAAGTAGACTTTAGTTTGAACTCAAGTCTAAAACTAAATCGAAAAGACACTTTTAGCTCAACTTTGAGATAGGAGCATAGCACCATCTTAATTCACAACTAATGCACTCACATACCAAGGTATTTATATTAACCTTATGATGAATGAGATTCGTATATCTTTTCCGCAAATACTTTTAGATAACGACGGCCTAGATCGTTACACTAATTTTTCTAGGGTAAAAAAGATCCACGAATAGAGATTTTTCAGACCCATAATTGAAAAATAGCCATAAATTTCCATAGATGAAAAACAATCATTTTTTACTCAGAAATAGAATGAGGAAAAAAAAATTCCCAACTTAAAAAACTGAGAACCTGTTCATCCCCTAGCCTACATTACAACCCATGAAGTCCTAATTGATCTTGAGCTTCCACATTCTTAAATTAGTGCAACATTACACCAAGGGAAAGCCTATGCTTTATCTTAGGAAGCATGAGAAGTATCTTATGAGGGTGAGCAATTTGAATTGTTTATACCCATTGTTGATAAAATTGCATATCTATGAGTGAGCATGGGTAATTTCTTTATGGTGATGGTACATGTTCAATGAAGGATTGGTAACTTTTTGAATATTGACTAACTAATATGTATAAGTTTGTTGCGTTATCGATTCAATTCTTGAGGTTAAGAGGTGTCAGACTAGTCATTCTATTGGTGGAAATCTGATAACATGCTTGTGTGATGGAAAGCCTACTATGGTAATCTTTGTAGCCAAGTTTGATTGTCTTATATGAAGTCGAGTAAAAATTATCATATGCATGATTATAAGCCTGAATTTAAATGAAATCCTCGCTTAACCAGTTGAGTCTGTGTCAGGTCCGCATCGCAGACCTAATTTATTAGCAGTGTAATTTCACCAACAAGCTGAAGGTTGCAAAACTATGAAGGAATGATACAAGTCTACATCGCGACATCAATGCAATTTATGAATTTTCATGATTTTCAATGCTATAAATAGAATATTTGTAATTTTTATTATTCATTGAGTCTTTTATTTTGGAGAACACGAACCGGAACGATGAAAGAACAATCTTAGGGCTATTTTTCTCATTCTCTTTCATTTAAGTACTCTTGGAATGTTCATTAATTGCTCGGAGATTGTGATTCAAACAATGAGCAGCCAATTTTTCCTTTTCTACGGATGTAGCTACAAGTGATGGTATACGATTATTATTTTTTTGGTTGAAGATGAGCTGTTGTTTATGTTTATTCTTGCATTCTAATTTTTACTATTTTAGTGTCTGACCAACATTAGGATAAATTTTGTTTTCCACTTTGAACTCAAATTATAAAGAGAAGGATAGAACAATGAATGTAGGGAACATATTCATTCTAGGGTAAAATTTAGAATGATTCATATATTGGATACTTGTGACATATACTTGTGTACCTCGTTTAGTTGATAAAAAAGAAGTGCACTTTTGTTGGTTCAACCCTATCCCCACTCAACAATCTAGTTAGGCTGTCAACAGGGGTAGGCGATTATAGATTGGAAGACCATGATCATATCATTAATCTTGTAAATCAGTAATCTAATGACTTGTTGGAAACCAAAGTGAGAAATGTTATGTCTGAACTTATTTGTGCTGCAACCGTGGAATCTCCCTTAATCTGAATATTTTCTAGTGAAACTGAATCATCTGCTAGTATTTAGTAATAGTCTTTATTTTATAAGCATTAGTTTAAAAAATTAATTTTCCAACTCTCTTTCACTAGCATATTTATTTAATTAGCATTTGAAATTGATTAGTTGTCAAAATAAGGTCCTTTGGGTTCGATTATCCGGCTCGAAAAAGTCATTGTACTATTTAATTGACCACATACACTTGCGTGTGCTGTAGGGAGCAACAGAGGTTAGTACACTTCTCAGGAATTTGAAGATTTCTTTTCAAGTCATGGGATCAGATACGAAAAGACGTTTCCTGGAAGCCCATAACACAATGTTATAGCTAAGAGGATGAATCACACTATTGTTGAAAAGGTGAGAAGCATGCTCAGAATGGCTAAATTGCCTAAGTCATTTTGGGGTGTGGTAGTTCACACATCCTGTTATCTTATCAATTGTAGTCCATCATTTCCATTAGAGTTTACCATCCTAGAGAGAGTTCAGACAAGTAAAAAAGTGTCCCACTCGCATCTAAAGGTGTTTGGTTGCAAAGCTTTTGTACATGTACCGAAGGAGCAGAGAAGCAAGTTAGATGATAAATCAATTCCCTGCATATTCATCGAATATGGAGAAGAAGAGTTTGGGTACAAAATGTGGGATCCTGTAAAGAAGAAGGTCATCAAAATTAGAGACATAATCTTTCGAGAAAGTGAAGTTGGAACTGTTGATGATTTATTTGAGAAGGCCAAGAAAAAGAATGGTATAGTCCCTAATCTTGTAACCATTCATTTTACTTCTAACCATCCCATAAGTGCAGAAATGACAACCGATAAGGTTGGTGAGCAGGGAGAGCAATCAAATAGGGTTGTTGAGCATGGAAGCAACTTGGTGATTATACCAACCAAGCTAAGTACCCTTCTTAAGAAGAAGAAAAACAATCTCAAACTCTAAGAAGATTAGAAAGGCAGAGGATAGAGTCATCCAAGTACCCTTCCTCAGAGTATGTCCTCATCAGGTGATGAGAAGGAGCCAAAAAGTCTTAAAGAGGTGTTGTCTCATCCAGAAATGATCCGGTGGATGAAAGCCATGCAAGAAGAGATTGAACCTCTACAAGAAAAAATGGCACATATAAGCTAGTTGAACTTTCAAAAGGTAAAAGACCACTTATGTACTAGTGGGTCTTTAAATTTAGGAAAGATGGAAATGGCTGGATGGTTAGATACAAAGCTCATTCGGTGGTAAAAGGGTTTGAACAAAAGAAGAGTGTTGATTTTGATGAAATCTTTTCACCTGTTGTCAAAATAACTTCTATTTGAACTATTTTGAGCCTAGTATCTAGCCTAGATATTGAAGTGGAGTAGTTGGACGTGAAAAGTGCATTCCTTCATAGAGATTTGGAAGAGAAGATTTATATGGAGCAGCCAGAAGGATTTGAAGTATTTGAAAAAAAACATGGTGTGCAAATTGAATAAGAGTCTTTATGGGTTGAAGCAAGCTCCAAGACAGTGACACAAAAAGTTTGACTCTTTCATAAAAAGTCAAACTTACACAAAGATCTATTTCGATCCATGTGTATACTTCAAAAGATTTTCTGACAAAAACTTTATTATTTTGTTGTTGTATGTGGATGACATGTTAATTGTAGGACAGTACAATGAGTTCATTGCCAAGTTAAAAAGAGATTTTTCCAAGTAATTTGACATGAAGGACTTGGGTCCATCATAACAAATTCTAGGGACGAAGATTGTTCGAGAATAAACAAGTAGAAAGTTGTGGCTATCTCAAAAAAATTACATTGAATGTGTACTAGATCGCTTCAATATGAAGAGTGCTAAAGTTTTTATCACACCTCTTGTTGGTCATCTGAAGTTGAGAAAGAAGATCTGTCCTACAACAAAAGAGGGGAAAGAAAATATGGCTAAAGTTCCCTACTCTTCAGCAGTCAAGAGTTTGATGTATGCAATGGTATGTACCAGACTTGATATTGCTCATGTAGTTGGTGTTGTTAACAGGTTCCTTGAAAATTCTAGAAAGGAACACTAGGAAACAATTAAGTGGATACTCAGATACCTAAGAGGTATCATAGGAGACTGCTTGTGTTTTGAAGGATTTAATCCAATCTTCAAGGGCTATACAGATGTTGATATAGCAGTGACCTTGATAATAGAAAATCCACTACTGGATATTTTCTTACATTTTTGGGGGCTATATCATGGTAATTAAAGCTGTATAAGTGTGTTACACTCTCTATAATTAAAGCAGAGTATATTACAGCTACTAAAACTGGCAAAGAGATGGTATGGCTAAAACGATTTCTTTAAGAACTTGGATTGAATCAGAAGGTGTACATTATCTATTGTGATAGTCAAATTACAATAGACTTGAGCAAAAATATCATGTATTATGCAAGAACAAAGCAAATCGACGTGAGATAACTGAATTCAAAAAAAGATAGAGAACGAATCTACGTAGGTCATAAAGATCCATACTAGTGAGAATCCTTCAAATATGCTGACCAAGGTGGTATCAAGGGACAAGTTCGAGTTGTGCAAAGAAATTGTTGGCATGCACTCAAACTAGAAGTCAAGTGTTATCTCCTTTCGGTGAATGGGTTTGGAGAGGGAGATTGATGTGGTCCATACCCATTTTATGAAAAGAAAATAAAATAAATAATTTAGCATGAAGAAAACGTTGACTATTTGATTGACATGTAGAAAATATCAAAAAATGTAGATTTTGTAGGTTGCAAGAATTTTAAGTGCTCTTCTAAGTGCTATCTTTCAGATCTATTCTCCTTTATTTACTTTACTTTACTTTACTTCAGATTTCTTTATATCTTTTCAATTACCTATTGCTTATTTCAGAGTTATTTGCTCTGTTCTTGACCAATTTTGGTTTGTTCTTGCCCATTGCTGCTTGCTATTTCTTGTTTTCCTAGTAGCATGTAGATTTGCTAGGAAATCACCCATTTATCCTAGTGCACTTCAGATCTATTTTTGTAAAGCTCTGCAGACCGCCGGAATCGTTAGAATTGTCGGAATATCTATTTTCAACTGTGATTTTAAATGCACCCCATTTATTCAATAAATCGTCTAAAAGGAAAATGAGCTTGTTGATAAGCTGAAGTGACCAGTAACCCTGATGGGACTAGTACCCCCAAAGTGAGCAGTGTTTTCTGACGACAACCAGGTGCATTTCAACTGGAGTTGGTTCCTCCGATTTTCATATCTTTCCATAGTTATTCTTTGTTCATACACTTGTAGTTAAATTTTACTGACTTTAGACCTTTGAGTAATTTATTAGTTCATACGCGTGTTCTTGGCTTTGGGTAGTAATGGTAGACTAGGGTCATCTTCTCGCTCAGGAATGGGGATGGGGATGAGGGTAAGTAAGGGTAAGTGGGTTAAAGATGCGTCTAGACTAAGAGTAGGTTCCTGGAATATTGGGACGTTAATAGGAAAATCCACAGAGCTAGTTAAGATTCTAAAGAAGAGGAAGATCAATATAGCTTGTGTCCAAGAGACCAAATGGGTATGTTCTAAAGCTAAGGATGTAGATGGGTATAAGCTCTGGTTCTCTAGTAGATCAAACTATAGGAACGGGGTAGGCATTTTAGTAGACAGTGATTTAAGGGATCAAGTGGTGGAGGTTAGGAGAGTCACTGATAGGTTGATGTCGATTAAGGTGGTTTTTGAAGGAATTACATTGAACATTATTAGTGCTTATGCACCGCAAGCGGCCTTAAGCAAGGAGGATAAGAGGTGCTTTTGGGAGGATTTGTACGAGTTAGTAGGAGACATACCGCTTACTAAGAAGCTTTTCATGGGAAGGAATTTCAATGGGCACATCGAGGCTATTTCAGGAAGGTATGATGATGTGCATGGAAGCTTTGGCTTCGGGGACAGAAATGGAGGAGGAGTTTCACTTTTGGATTTTGCAAGAGCCTATGGGTTGATGATAGCCCATTCGAGTTTTCCAAAGAAGGAGGACCACTTGGTAACCTTCCATAGTTTGGTGGCTAAGACTCAGATAGATTTTCTACTCCTTAAGAAGGATGATAAAGGTCTGTACAAAGACTGTAAGGTCATTCTGATCGACAATCTTACAATCCGACATAAGCTCTTGGTGATGGATTTAGGAATCAATATAACTAGGAAAAAATAGTTGGGGATGACCGACCTAGGATTAGACGAGGGAGTTTGACCATGGCTAGTGCCCTAGAGATGGGAGAGAAATTGAAAGATATGGGGGCTTGGGATAGTAGTGGGGATGCGAACAGTATGTGGGATAGGACATCTAGTTGTATTAGGGTTGTAGCAAGGGATGTATTAGGAGTCTCGACAGATAGTCGTAGTCGGTAACGAGGGGACTGGTGGTAGAATGGAGAAATGCAAGAGAAGGTGGAAGCAAAGAAGATGGCATATGCGAAGTTGATAAAAAGAAAGGATGAGGTTGAGAAGTGGATGAATAGGGAATTTATAAGATAGCGAGGAAGGAGGCGAAGTCGGCAGTTTCGACGGCAAAAATGACCACTTATGAACGCCTTTATGCTGAACTAGAAGAGAAAAGGGGGGATAGGAAATTGTTCAAGCTAGCCAAGGCATGGGAGAGAAGGGCACGCGATGTGGAACTAGTGAAGTGCATTAAGGATGAGCATGGAAAAGTATTAGTAGAGGAGAACCTCATTAAACAAAGATGGTAGTCATACTTTCATAAAATCTTGAATAAAGGTGTCACGCCCTGAGAGGGTACCCTAGACGTGACCGGCACTTGAAGACCATTGCTGGTCCCCAAGCGAACCACTTGGTCTAATCACGCATCCATTCAATAACAATCAACCAGCGAAAAGTTTAAAATTAAGAAATAATTTGGCGGGCAATCCAAATCAATGATCTAACTCAAGAAAGGAAGGCCGTGGGCCAACAAACCAAACTCCAATCTTTGTCATTAAAATACTTTGACAAGAATAATTCAAGGAAAGAAAATACTCAATCGACCCATCACTATCTAGTCTATGAAGCCTCTATCACTACTTTCTAATTGGTGCCAATGACATGTTTATGGCTACCTCAAATCAAAATGAAAAGGGCTAACTCGACACAAGAATAACATAAGCGGTGTCCTCCGAATGTAGGGGAGGACTCACCAATATGCTGAATGTGTATAGATCCTCAATGGTGCTTCTATTGACGATCTCTTAAACCTGTCTCTGCATCATGAAATGATGCAGGTCCAAATGGACGTCAGTACATGGAATGTACGAGGATGTAATATGGCAAAATGAAACATACCTCAAGGAAGAATAACGTTGGTTCAAATATCTCAAATCAGAAAGATAAGAGAGACTCAATCAAAGTGTCATAAGTCTAAAGTAAGAATACAATTTTTAGATAAATACCAATCATATACCATACAATCCAATCCAATCATGTACAATATCCGATCACATATCATTTAATCCAATCCATCACATATCACCTAATCTGATCCAATCATACATAATCCCATGACATATCATCCGGTCCAATCCAATCATATACAATAAACTCAATAATTAATTCAAAGGACAACTCAATAAATATGCAAATTAGAACTTAGTAATGTGATATAATCTAACTCAATTATCAACAAGCTCAATCAAACCAATCAAATCATGCACAATCTACTCAATTTGGGAGTTTCTCTAATCGATAATAATCCCACAACCTATAAGTAGGTGATGCACAATGAGCCACATCGTTGCCACGTCCGTCCATACCTTGTCAGGGCATGAACGAATCAACCAACCATAGGTTCCATCGATCAGTCAAGTCCTATCATTTCAGGACAATAAAAATGGGAAACATCTGACTTTAATAGTTCAATCCCTTCCTACGTTGGCGGCGTAGTTTATTGGATTCGAGTATGGACTATACTCTTACCCAATTCGGTTCTCGATACTCCTCCCAAGACTCAATATGCACACATCTATCATGTGAGTAAAATATTCAAAATACTCATTTAGTCTCTTAGGAAAGTTTCAAATCAACTCAAGAACATCATTAACACATTTTAGTAATATTCTATATTTTAGGAAATTTCAAGAAAACCTTCATAGAAGGTTCAAATCTTTCACAACTTCTATCCAACACATCTATGGGCATATGGAAGAACTCAATCCATATTTTAGGTTAGCGTTACATACCTTAGAGTAGATTTTGAAGAAACCTTGTTGTTGGGTCTTCAATGGGAAGCTTGAATCCTTGAGCTTTTGAGAGGATTTTGTTGGAGATGATTTGGAAAAGAAGAGGGGAGGAATATTAGGGTTCCTTTGGAGAGGCAAAAGTCTGAGAAAATATGGTCCAAAATATTCCAAGTGAGGGTATATATAATTAGGGAAAAAGTCCAAGTTGCCCCTCTTCAAAATCTGGAAAATTGGGTAAAATTCTTGTTGGCGCTATAGTGCGCGTTGTGCCACTGTAGCGCAAATCCAAAATAGGCTTAAAACCCTGCACACCTAATAGTGGCGCATCACTCCAGGGACCAAACTACTGAGGCTGTTTTCTAGCGCTATAGTGGCGCATCGCGCCTTTGCAGCGCCAAACCTAAATTTTCTGGGCTCTAGAAAATGGGCTTAAAAACACTGCACATCTAATAGTGGCGCGTCGCGCCAAGGACCAAACTACTGAGGCTTTTTTCTAGCGCTATAGTGGCGCGTCGTGCCCTTGCAGCACCAAGCCTAAATTTTCTGGGTTTTGAGTCCAGACCTGAAATTCCTGCAGTAATAGTCTATAGAAAAAGGGTCATAACTTTTGACTCCGAACTCTAAAAATTACAATATTAGTGGCGTTGGAAATAAGACTTAAAGAAATTTAATTTGGTAGGTCGTGGGCCACCCAGTTCGTTATATTCAAAGAGATATAGTCATTGGAAGTTGACTCTTATAGGAACTCATCCGGAAACTTAGTCGAGACTAATTCTTTGGACTCGACTTGGTGTTAAAGATCCCTTATGACCCCTAAAAACACCTAACACACTTTAAATACTTAGGAATTAATCCTAACTCATATATAAAATTACAAGTCCTTCGGTTTGAGTCTACACACACGTAAAGAAATGTTCGAGTCTTTGCGAAAACATTTCTGGGGTGTTACAGAAGGGGACAGAGAGATTGTGTTGGGAGATTAAGAACATACAGGGAGACATCACAATTTTGGGTATTGTAGGAGTATTACAGTCGAGGAGATTAAGGGTGTTGTTCATCGAATGAGCTGGGGAAGAGGGACCAGACCTGACGAGATTCCTGAGGAATTTTAGAAGAGCGCGAGCTCGATAGGTTTGGAGTGGCTTATTAGGTTATTCAATGTCATCTTTAAGATGGCAAATATGCCCAAAGAATAGAAGTCGAGCGTAATGATCCCCTTATACAAAAATAAGAGGTATATCCAGAGCTGCAATAACTATAGAGGTATCAAGCTTCTAAGACATACTATGAAAGTGTGGGGAAGAGTGGTGGAGATAAGGGTGAGAAGAGGCGTGTCTATTTCAGAGAACCAGTTTGGATTTATACCGGGACGCTCAACTATAGAATCCATCCATCTTATGAGGAGACTGATGGAGCAGCATAGGGAGAGGAAGAGGGACTTGCATATGGTATTCATTGACCTAGAAAAGGCTTACAATAAAGTTCCGCGAGAGATACTATGGAGATGTCTGGAGGCTAAAGGTGTTCCTATAGCGTTCATTAGGGTGATCAAGAACATGTATGAGGGCTCCAAAACTAGGGTAAGGACAGTAGGAGGGGACTCAGAGCATTTTCTAGTTGTGATGGGGTTGCATCAAGGATCAGCTCTCAGTCCTTTTTATTGCCTTTATGATGGATGGATTGACGCGACAAATTCAAGGTGAGGTGCCATGGTCTTGATCGATGAGATTTGTAGTGGAGTTAATGCTACATTGGAGGTTTGGAGACATACCTTGGATTCTAAAAGGTTTAAGCTGAGTAGGACCAAGACAGAGTACTTAAAGTGCAAGTTCAGCGAGATACCTCAGGAGGTTGGTGCGAAAGTTAGGCTTGGTGACCGGACCATCCCAAAGAAAAGTAGTTTCAAGTACCTTGGATCTATCATGCAAGGCAGCGGGGAGAGTAAGGGCAAGTTCTACAAAGTGGTGGTTAGACCGGCTATGTTATATGAGGCAGAGTGTTGGCCAGTTAAGGTCTCTCACATTCAAAAGATGAAAGTTGCTGAGATAAAAATGTTGAGATGGATGTGTGGGCATACCAGGAGCTACATGATTAGAAACGAGGCTATTCGGGACAAGGTAGGAGTGGCCTCGGTGGAAGACAAGATGAGGAAAATGTGACTGAGATGGTTTGGGCAGGTGAAGAGGTGTAATGACCTTGAGGGTGATTTTCAAAAATTTGTACAAAACACGCGTGAACAGTAACACGTGTGAACAGTAACTTTTTGGGCAGAAAATGCCCCTTTCTTCCCATTTCAATATTTTTCATCATTTGTTTGAGTTCTTGAACTCCTTGAGGTGATTTGAGAAGAGATTTTTGAGGCAAAGTGTTGGGTAAGTGATTTTTGACCTAAAACCTTCCTTTTTCATTAAGTTTTTGACGATTTTAACTCTTAAATTTAGTTTCAAACCCCAAAAATCTTTGTTTCTTCCCTAATCCGAATTTAAGGAAAATTGTAATTTTCAACTCGTTTTGAGCTCTATTTTTATGGGTTTTTCAACCATGAGTTCCTTATTACCAATAGAATGGGATTGTTCAATAAATTTCCAGATTTGACCCTTTTCGAAAATAGTTAATTTTTGGACCATTTTACCCCCAGTTCCGAAACCTATCAATATGGGTGTCATTGGACTCCTTGTGACGTGTATGTTTCATTGTTGATAGTGAGTTGTCATTCCGGGCGCTGAATTCGAGAGTTGCTTGTCCAATAGAGGTATTCGAGTGCAGTTTCGGCAATTGAGATAGGTTTGGCTATCTTTCTTTGAGATTGAGATAGGGTAATTAGTCATTCATATGTTATAGACTTTGGGATGGGGTTGTAGTATGAGTTGAGAATGTTATATATATTTTGATGCCCGTGTGAGGGCTTATTTATTAATGTGTTGCCGTGTGGGGGTTTATTCGTATTACATAACCCGTGTGGGGGCCTTATTTGTTATCTTATTTGCTTTGAGAGCATGTGAATTATGATTTGCCTAAGAGAGAGGCTTGAGTATATTATTTGACTTGTGATGCCACCTGAGAGATTGAGTTGGGGGTTTTGAGCATACTTGAGTATTGAAATATTGTTGAGAAAGGGGTGAATATTTAAATAAAAGTGTGTTCTTCCCGTTACTATTTATTGAGGGTGAATATCATGTGTAGGTTAAGTTTTGAGAACTTTGAACCTTATACCACATGTGAGTTGATTATTGCTTCCATGCATATGTGTTTTGATGCATTCATCCTCATTCATCATATCATGAAACATGGGAAGTTGAGAAATATGGAAATTCTTTTTGAGAAAGAAAATAAAACACCTTTAAACCTTTGTATCTTGAGTCTCTGACCGAGGCAGTTTTTCGGCAGGGTAGTGGATGCATTGTGATCCTAACCTTTATATCTTGAGTCCCTGACCGAGGCAGTTTTCAGACAGGGTAGTGGATGCATTGTGATCCCTTGACCACGAGGAGGTGGCAAGGATAATGAGATATTGTGATTGAGGTATATGGTCTGCAAGACCCCCATAGGTCCTGCTTAGTAGCACAGCTCGGCAGGTGTATACGACAGGCTGTGCGACAGTCTTGATTCCACCGTACCACCACATCATTGCATCATCATATTACATTGCATTGCATTGACATTTGTGCTGCTTGAATTATTTGATTAATTGTGATTATGAGTTGTTATTATAGGTTTACTTTACTCGTGCCACTATATATATAAACTGGCGGCACCGATGCCGAAGTGGGACTTTTCTGTGTGCAGGTGAAAGCGTTTCTTAGTTTATTTCATAGGTTTGATTAATTCCTTATACTCAGTCAGCCAAAACCTACTGAGTACATGTGAATTGTACTCACCCCTACTTCTGTGTCCCTTTTTGATGCAGATACTAGTCGGGGTACCCTACGTGGCACTTAATATTCTAGCGGATTGTGTATTCTCAGATTAGTGGTGAGGTCCTAGAATTCGGATCGTCACTAGTCTATCTTTATTTTTCAGTATTTTGTATCTTTCAGAAACATATGTTGTATCTTCAGATTCGAACCTTGTATTAGATGTTCTTTATACTTATGACACCAGGTTTTGGGATAATTTCTTCATTATTTTTTTTTCTTTTTATTTAAATCGTGGCATCACTTTCCCCTTTGGGAGTCTTGTATGAGTTTTATTTTTAGGGTTACACATCAGATTGGGTTTGTAGATGTGTGCCATCATGACCTCAGTTTTTGGGTCGTGACAATTGGTATCAGAGCACTAGGTTCACCGGTCTTATAAGTTAAAGAGCAGGGTGTCTAGTAGAGTCTTGCGGATCGGTACGTAGACGTCCATACTTATCTTCGAGAGGCTACAAGATACTTAATAGGAGAATTTCTTTCTTTTTACTCTCTTCGTGCGATTTATTCATATCAAGTATTATATACCTCTGATCTATTCCTTCTACGCAGATGGTGAGGACTAGAGCCACAATTACTGAGGGTGAGGCTGCACCTGCTGCTCGAGCCCCAGTACGCGGGCGAGGTAGAGGACGTGGTGGAGTCAGGGGACGAGGCCGAGCCAGGGGAGCGGCGCCTGCTCGTGGACGAGCTAGAGAGTTATCACCTGAGCCCATGTATGAGCATGAGGATGACTTGGAGCAGCAGACTGAGGAGTAGAGGCCATCCCAGCCTCCTGTGGTTCCCGATAGTGCTCCAATTCTTCAGGAGCTACTAGTTCGATTATTGGCTAGACTGGATGGTGCTCCTACCTCTGGTATTATTTCAGGTACTGTAGGTTCTCCTATCACAGTTGGTGCTACACCGTCAGTTCAGGGGCCTAGTGTAGGATTTCAGACTCCTGGTTCATCTTCAATGCCTTCTATTACACCTCCGAGATTTGCAGCTCCGCCAGTTTCTGCTAATGCTGCCATGTCGGTAGCTGAGCAGAAGAGTTTCGAGAGGTTCATTCGATTGGCACCTCCAAGGTTTGATGGTAAAGCCGGAGAGAAAGCCTATGACTTTTTGACTGAGTGTCAAGACAGGTTGTTCAACCTAGGCATTTTAGAGGTACATGGAGTTGCTTACACTTCATATCAATTTGCGAGAGTGGCCAAAGAATGGTGGAGGTCATTTCTTGCTCGTAGACCTATTGGTTCTCCTATGATGAGTTGGGAACAGTTTACTGAGGTGTTCCTTGAGAGATTTATGCCTTATAGCCTTCGTGATCAGCGTAGGGATGAGTTTGATAGACTGGAGCAGGGCTCCCTATCTGTATCTGAGTACGAGACTCGCTTCCATGAGTTATCTCGTTATGCTTTGTCGAGTATTCCAACCGAGTTCGAGCGGATTTGCAAACTAGTGAAGGGATTCGCCGGTTATCTCTAGGAGGCTACAGCCTCTCTTCTACTGTCTGGGGGTATGTTTCAGAGTATTATTGATCATGCCAGGATGATAGAGAGTATCCGACGTGCTAGACAAGGCGGGGCCAAGAGGTTCCATCGACAGGGTCAATTCAGCGATCATTCCTCCAAGGGTAGAGAATATTCGGGTTCAGGAACCCATGGTTATCAGGGCAGACCAGTCCAGGCAGCTATTCAGGGTTCTTCGAGCTCCGGAGGTCGTTTTGATACTTCTAGTTATTCCCCACGGAGTTCAGGTCCTCGAGGTTGTTATGTGTGTGATGAGTTTGGGCATAAGGCCCAAGATTGCCCCAAACGTGCTCCTTCTACTAGACGGCCTGGGGCACCAGTTGTTCGTTCTACAGATGCTCCAGCTGTTCGAGGTTCTTCGCAGAATACTAGAGGTGGCACCCATAGTGCTAAGGGTGGAGCACGAGGTGGTGCTCGTGGGGGTTCACAGGCTAAGGGTGACCGTCAGTTATGCTATGCTATACCGGTTAGATATGAGGCAGAAGCCTCTGATGCAGTTATTACAGGTATTGTTCCAGTTTGCCATCGTTCTGCTTCAGTATTATTTGACCCAGGGTCTACCTAATCTTATGTGTCGACTTATTTTGAAGTGGGTATTGATTATGTGAGTGAGTCCCTTATTGTGCCTATTACTATTTCTACCCCAATAGGTGAATCTTTAGTAGTGGATCGGGTATACAAGGGATGTTTGGTGATATTTTTGGGTAGAGAGACCCATGCAGACTTGATTTTATTAGACATTCTTGATTTTGATGTGATACTGGGTATGGACTGGTTATCTCCTTATCATGCTATATTAGATTGTTATGCAAAGACCGTGACCTTATCTTATCCCGGTTTACCTAGCGTGGTATGGAAAGGTAATCCGAGTTCATATCCTAAGGGTGTGATATCTTATATTCGTGCTCGTCGCTTGATGGATAAGGGTTGTTTGTCTTATTTGGCTCATGTACGTGATCTCACCATGGAGTCATCTCATATAGAGACTACGAGGGTGGTGAGAGAGTTTATGGATGTATTTTCTACAGACTTGCCGGGAGTTCCTCCTGACCGTGATATCAATTTTGTGATTGATTTGGAGCATGACACTAAACCCATCTCTATTTCTCCTTATCGGATAGCTCCGGCAGAATTGAAAGAGTTGAAAGAACAATTGGAAGATTTATTGAAGAAAGGGTTTATTAGACCTAGTGTATCACCGTGGGGTGCACCGGTTTTATTTGTGAAGAAGAAAGATGGTACTATGAGGATGTGCATTGACTACCGACAGTTGAACAAAGTCACTATCAAGAACAAGTATCCTCTCCCTCGAATTGATGATTTATTTGACCAGCTTCAAGGTGCATCGGTGTTCTCAAAGATTGATTTGAGGTCGGGTTACCATCAGTTGAGAGTTTGGGAATCTGATATACCAAAGACTGCATTCAGGACTCGTTATGGGCATTATGAGTTTGTGGTTTTGTCCTTCGGGTTGACTAATGCCCCAGCTGCTTTTATGGAGTTGATGAACCGGGTATTTTGACCTTATTTGGACTCGTTTGTGATCGTGTTTATTGATGACATCTTGGTTTATTCCAAGAATGAGGCAGATCATGTTAGGCACCTGAGGACAGTCCTTCAGAGATTGAGAGAGGAGAAGTTGTATGCAAAATTCTCCAAATGTGAGTTTTGGCTTGAGTCCGTGACATTCTTGGGTCATATAGTGACCAAGGATGGTATTATAGTTGATCCAGCCAAAGTTGCAGCAGTTCGTGATTGGGTTAGGCCTACTTCAGTTACCGAGATTCGGAGTTTTATTGGGTTGGCAGGCTACTATCGTCGGTTTGTTCAAGGATTCTCTTCTATTGCAGCCCCATTGACTAGGCTAACTCAAAATACCGTGGCATTTCAGTGGACTGATGAGTGTGAGGCGAGCTTTCAAAAGCTCAAGGAATTATTGACTTCAGTACCTATTCTAGCCTTACCCGAGGAGGGCGTGGTATTTATTGTGTTTTGTGATACTTCGGGAGTCGGCTTGGGTGGTGTATTGATGTAAAAAGGTAGAGTTATACCTTATGCTTCTCGACAGTTAAAGGTACATAAGAAGAACTATCCTACCCACGACTTAGAGTTAGCAGCGGTGGTGTTTGTTATGAAGTTGTGGAGGCATTATCTCTATGGAGTGCATTGCGAGGTCTATACTGACCACCGTAGCCTTAAGTATATCTTTTCTCAGCCGAATCTGAACATGCGGCAGCGTAGGTGGTTAGAGTTATTGAAAGACTATGACATTACCATACTTTATCATCCGGGCAAAGCTAATGTGGTAGAGGATGCCCTAAGTCACAAAGCATCTAGCATGGGTAGTTTTGCCTTTCTTAAGGCTGTGGAGAGGCCTTTGGCGTTGGAGGTTCAGTCATTGGCTAGACAGTTGGTCCGACTTGATATTTCTACACATCATGGTATTTTGGCCTTTGTGGAGGCTAGGTCTACTTTGATGGACCAGATTTGTACACACCAGTTTGAAGATGAAAAGTTGAGGGCCATTCGAGACAAAGTGTTGAGTGGTGAAGCAAAATTAGCCTCTCTTGATCAGAAAGGAGTTTTGAGGATTAATGGTTGCATTTGTGTGCCCAAGGTTAGTGAATGGGTACGTATGATATTAGAGGAGGCTCATTGTTCCAAGTATTCGATTCACCCGGGAGTGACAAAGATGTTTCATGACTTGAAACAACACTATTGGTGGTATGGCATGAAAAGAGACATTATTGATTTTGTGGCTAAGTGTCTAAATTGCCAACAAGTGAAGTATGAGCATCAGAAACCGGGTGGTCCTATGCAAAGGATGCCCATTCCTGAGTGGAAATGGGAGCGTATCACTATGGACTTCGTGTCTGGATTACCCATGGCATTGGGTAAGTATGACTCTGTCTGGGTGATTGTGGATCGATTGACCAAATCAGCCCATTTCCTTCCGGTGAAGACTAGCTACAATGCGGATCAGTTAGCTAGGATCTATCTTCGTGAGATTGTTAGGCTGCATGGGGTGCCTATCTCTATTGTATCGGATCGGGGTTCAGTGTTCACCTCTCACTTTTGGAAGGCATTACAGCGTGGTTTGGGTACGCGGCTAGAGATGAGTTCAGCATTTCATCCCCAAACCGATGATCAGTCCGAGCGGACTATTCAGGTGTTGGAGGATATGCTTAGGGCCTGTGTGATTGATTTTGGTGCCCGATGGGACCAACACTTGCCCTTAGCAGAGTTTGCCTATAATAACAGTTATCACTCCAGCATTCAAATGGCACCATTTGAGGTATTGTATGGTCATAGGTGTCGATCACCCATTGGATGGTTTGATTCTGTTGCGGTTGATGCATTGGATACTGACTTACTTAGGGATACTGTGGAGCGGGTACGTTTGATTCAGGGTCGACTATTGACAGCTCAGAGTCGTCAGAAGAGTTATGCTGATAGGAGGGTTCGTCCCTTAGAGTTCATGGTGGGTGATTGCGTGTGGCTTAAAATATCGCCCATGAAGGGTGTGATGAGGTTCGGAAAAAGGGCAAGCTTAGCCCAAGGTTTGTTGGCCCGTTTGAAATCCTGAGGAGAGTAGGTGGAGTGGCGTATAAGTTGGCCTTACCCCTTAAATTGTCAGCTGTCCATCCGGAGTTTCATGTTTCCATGCTTCGCAAGTACATACCGGATGAGTCACATGTGATTTCTTATGATGCGGTAGAGTTGAGTCCGGATTTGACTTATGAGGAGGAGCCGACAGTTATTCTAGATAGGCGGCTTTGTAGACTCAGGACCAAGGAGGTCGTTCAGTCAAGGTGCAGTGGCAGCATCGGCCTGCTGAGGAGGCGACTTGGGAGTTAGAGTCTGATATGCAGGCTCGGTACCCTCAGCTTTTTGAGACCCCAGGTACTTTATTTTATCTTATGTTCGAGGACGAACATCCTTTTTAGTGGTGGATATTGTAATGACCTTGAGGGTGATTTTCAAAAAATTGTACAAAACATGCGTGAACAGTAACTTTTTAGGCAGAAAATGCCCCTTTCTTCCCATTTCAATATTTTTCATCATTTGTTTGAGTTCTTGAACTTCTTGAGGTGATTTGAGAGGAGATTTTCGAGGCAAAGTGTTGGGTAAGTGATTTTTGACCTAAAACCTTCCTTTTTCATTAAGTTTTTGACGATTTTAACTCTTAAATTTTAGTTTCAAACCCCAAAAATCTTTGTTTCTTCCCTAATCCGAATTTAAGGAAAATTGTGATTTTCAACTCGTTTTGAGCTCTATTTTTATGGGTTTTTCAACCTTGAGTTTCTTATTACCAATATAATGGGATTGTTCAATAAATTTCCAGATTTGACCCTTTTTAAAAATAGTTAATTTTTGGACCATTTTACCCCCGGTTCCGAAACCTATCAATATGGGTGTCATTGGACTCCTTGTGACGTGTATATTTCATTGTTGATAGTGAGTTGTCATTCCGGGCGCTGAATTCCAGAGTTGCTTGTTCGGTGGAGGTATTTGAGTGCGGTTTCGGCAATTGAGGAAGGTTTGGCTATCTTTCTTTGAGATTGAGATGGGGTAATTAGTCATTCATATGTTATAGACTTTGGGATGGGGTTGTAGTATGAGTTGATAATGTTATATATATTATGATGCCCGTGTGAGGGCTTATTTATTAATGTGTTGCCGTGTGGGGGTTTATTCATATTACATAGCCCGTGTGGGGGCCTTATTTGTTATCTTATTTGCTTTGAGAGCATGTGAATTGTGATTTGCCTAAGAGAGAGGCTTGAGTATATTATTTGACTTGTGATGCCGCTTGAGAGATTGAGTTGGGGGTTTTGAGCATACTTGAGTATTGAAATATTGTTGAGAAAGGGGTGAATATTTAAATAAAAGTGTGTTCTTCCCGTTACTATTTATTGAGGGTGAATATCATGTGTAGGTTAAGTTTTGAGAACTTTGAACCTTATACCACATGTGAGTTGATTATTACTTCCATGCATATGTGTTTTGATGCATTCATCCTCATTCATCATATCATGAAACATGGGAAGTTGAGAAATATGGAAATTCTTTTTGAGAAAGAAAATAAAACACCTTAAAACCTTTGTATCTTGAGTCTCTGACCGAGGCAGTTTTCCGGCAGGGTAGTGGATGCATTATGATCCTAACCTTTGTATCTTGAGTCCCTGACCGAGGCAGTTTTCCGACAGGGTAGTGGATGCATTGTGATCCCTTGACCACGAGGAAGTGGCAAGGATAATGAGATATTGTGATTGAGGTATATGGTCTGCAAGACCCCCATGGGTCCTGCTTGGTAGCACAGCTCGGCAGGTGTATACGACAGGCTGTGCGACAGTCTTGATTCCACCGTACCACCACATCATTGCATCATCATATTGCATTGCATTGCATTGACGTTTGTGCTGCTTGAATTATTTGATTAATTATGATTATGAGTTGTTATTATGGGTTTACTTTACTCGTGCCACTATATATATAAACTGGCGGCACCGACGCCGAAGTGGAACTTTTCTGTATGCAGGTGGAAGCGTTCCTTAGTTTATTTCATCGGTTTGATTAATTCCTTATACTCAGTCAGCCAAAACCTACTGAGTACATGTGAATTGTACTCACCCCTACTTCTGTATCCCTTTTTGATGCAGATACTAGTCGGGGTACCCTACGTGGCAGTTAATATTCTAGCGGATTGTGTATTCTCAGATTAGTGGTGAGGTCCTAGAATTCGGATCGTCACTAGTCTATCTTTATTTTTCAGTCTTTTGTATCATTCAGAAACTTATGTTGTATCTTCAGATTCGAACCTTGTATTAGATGCTCTTTATACTTATAACACCAGGTTTTGGGATAATTTCTTCATTATTATTTTTTTCTTTTTATTTAAATCGTGGCATCACTTTCCCCTTTGGGAGTTTTGTATGAGTTTTATTTTTAGGATTACACATCAGATTGGGTTTTGAGATGTGTGCCATCATGACCTCAGTTTTTGGGTCGTGACAAGAGGAGAGACACAGATGCCCCAGTGCGGAGGTGTGAGAGGTTGTCCATGGATGGTTTCAGAAGAGGTAGGGGTAGGCCGAAGAAATATTGGGGAGAGGTGATTAGACAAGATATGGCACAGTTACAGCTTACCGAGGACATGACCTTAGATAGGAAGGTGTGGAGGACCAACATTAGGGTAGAAGGCTAGTACATAGTCTCGTTATTCTTTCTTATTAGTAGGAGCATTAACGTACTATAATTTCTTGTGCTCTGATTTCTCTTGTTATCTATTACTTTCTGTACTTTGATTACTCTATATATTTGTCGCTCTCGTTATTTGCTTTCCCATATCACTTTGAACTTCTTAGCCTTATCTAACCTTTTTTTATGTTTTTATTAAGCCGAGAATCTTTCGAAAACAGTCGTCCTACCTTGGTAGGAGTAAGGTCTGTGTACACTTTACCCTTCCCAGACCCCTTATTGTGGGATTTCACTGAATTGTTGTTGTTGTTATTGTTTGTAGGTTGCAAGTTTGTAAGATTTGCATCACAATTTTTTGAAATTGTAACATTGGCTTATGTCATTAGTGACATAGGCATGCTCTTTATTTCTCTATAAATTGAGAGCTTGTAGCTTATTTGAATGTACACCAAAATCAACAAAAGAGAAAGAAAAAAAGAGTACGGCATCACAGAAAGAAATAATCTCTGAGAAAAAATAGAGAGTGTGAGCAATATTGTAGTGAGGTGGAAAAATCAAAAGAGGGTTATTTCTTTTGAGTGTGTAGTAGTCTTTGGAAAGTTTTTACTTAGACCTTCAAGTGTAAAATTTCTTATTATAGTGATAACAGTTGTTGTTCTCAGCCCGTGGTTTTTCCCCTTATTCAGAAAGATTTACACATAAAAATCTTTGTGTCATTATTGCTCTTTTTTTATTTTTATTGATTAACTGTATTACCATGTTCAGGTTTTATTACTTTTGTCAACACAAATATTATTTCTATGGCAGATTTATTCCCAACACTTAGCACTCTGTTTAAGAAACTATTTTTAGGGTTACCGACTTCATTTTTATTGAATTCAGAAGGATGAATTTTCAGTGACATAAACATTGATGAATTATTCAGTATTTACCAAAAAATATATCTTGCAGTAGTTGATAGTATATGAAGAACTCAATGAGAATGGAGCAAGGTTATGTGAGGTCTGTATTTTAGTTACTTTTCAGCTTCACCATGCTTATGTTCAATATTGAAATTGGGAAAAAATGAGTTACCTTATCTTTATTTTCCTTGTAAAAAACGTAGAAAACCAACATATCTCTCTCTACATGTATATAAGTTTATTTTTTGATGTTTATATAGGAATCTCTTACTATTCACTGTGGGTAACTGCTTTACAGTATTGTATTTACTATAAAAAGTAAATAGCCGTCCTATCTTGGTAAGAGTAAGGTAAACAGCAGTCCTACCTTAGTAAGAGTAAGGTCTGCGTAGACTTATCCTCCCCAGGTCCACGTTGTGGAATTTCACTGGGTTGTTATTGTTGTTGTTGTATACAAATATTTCTTGCCTTTTGGTCGTGACTGGTTGTAGGTTCTGGTGTTTGTTCTAAACTAAGTGGTCTTGTTCATTCTTAATTAGTAATCAGTAAGATTTCGCTTTTGGATATATATATATATACCAACATTTAATTGCCCAACATACATATCTTCTTCTTCTCTCTTTTTCTTGCTATTGCTTTTGTATTAATCTCTACGATTATGGAGTGTTATGCCTAAATTCTAATCTTTTATATTCATGGTCCTATTCCATGTGTTTTTGGTGATGGATGAAATAGATGTTACCGTCATAAGAAAACAAAGAGCTCAATTCTTTTACATATGTTCATTGCTCAAGATCATGAGGACAAATTAAATGTTAATGGTGAAATTTACCTGGTGCAAAAGAATAGGCATGAGAAATAGTCGTCTCTAAGATTGATGCATGCAGCCAGGCACTGAAAGGGGTCATCTGCAGTCAATGCTAACGTTATGGCATTAATTAATATCTTAATGCTAGCATAATAGGTATGCAAAGAAAATCTATTCAACTCTATCATGCCTCCTAAGGTTCCTTTAGAATCTTCCTGAGGAGGCGAAATTGAGTAAATAGTGTCGCAATATATAGTGTGTATCTTTTGCATATAGTACCAATTAAGGTTGTTGAATAAATAAGCACATGTATGAATGTGTAGAATCCATAAAGACACCATTAACAAAGTCTAAAAGAACCAGATTTGGATTCAGCAAATATCAAAAACAAATACAAAATTGATATGACTTGTAATTGCGACTCTACCCTTTTAAATTGATATGACTTGGTTGTGAGTATTATCTATTATTTTTCTTCATAGATTTACGTCCCAACTCCATTTTATAAGTAGTTCATCTTCTAGAAAAGAGACCTACAAATAAAATAAATTGCAGCAATTCTCAGTTCATCCCGTAAACAATAAATAACTTATTTAGATAATAATGAAGAAGAAGTACCTTTGAATCTAGATAGGATAGTGCATGTACATATTAACTAATATCATCACAGTCAACAAATACAGCTACAAATCTATATTCTGTCGATAATATAAAGTAACTTTTTTTATCCTCCTTTTGGTAGCTCCCAGACCATCAAGAATCTAAAAAAGATGAAAAAGAAAAATGCCTTAACTTTCATGATGCAAGCAAACAAAGCAAAACAATAAAAAATTATAGCCAGCGAATGTACCATGAAAATCCTATTTCTGTTACTACAAATTCACATTTCTCTTTAATTGTTGAATGTAGAATAAATTATTTTGTGAAGACATGTCCTGTCTTTCATATATATATGAATCTTTATTTATTTAATTTCTACTTCAGTTTCCTTTTTCTTTTACCATTAATAATTCTTGTCTTCATGTGTTTTGATTCTCTTTCATTGACAGCTTTAACTATCAACTCATTTGTTTTACTCTATGGCATTTGACACTCATCACTCCTCCAACGAGAAGTTAAATTAAACTACTTAAAGATAAGAATAATGTTTGTAATGCAGTGTAGTTATGTAACACTAATTAACCCTGAATTCATGATGTAAAATTTGTAAGGACTTAATAGATTGTGTACATAAATAAACTGATATGAAATTCTATCCATAATTTAGGATTGTGGAACTGCATGATTTTCACATAAAGACTACAACTACAATAATTTAGAATTACATACCTGAGTCAGTTATGACTTTCTTTTTCTTGACAAAATTAAGTGGAAGTACTTTTCTTTCTCTAATAAAATCAGTTTCTGTTTTTCTCTCTCTTTATCTTGTGCGTATTCGGAATACCATATATGGAGTAGGTTATTCTCTTTTAATATGTAGAGAGAGGACCAAACAATTAATTCTCACTTTCCATCAAAGTAGGTAGTGGATAGTGGAAAGTTATAACCATAATTAACTTCCACCAAAACATGAAGTGGGCTGGGGAGTTATAACCATAATAAACTTCCACAAAAACATGTAATGGGTAGTGGGTAGTGGAGAGTTATAACCATGATAAACTTTCACCATATTTATCCAATTAGAATTTAGATAGTAATTAAATATAAACTAAAATAATATTAATGTGGGCCATAAAACTAACATTCTCCCACTTGGCACATGTAACATCATTTACTTAATGGTTTAATAAATATTTCAATCAGCACACACGTATACTAAATCCAACATCATTTGTTGTTTGAGTAAATCAACTAATACGAGTCATGGCGGTCATTCCATGTACTACAATATTAGTATTGCCCAACACAACCTTTAAATACATAATGATCCAACAATAATGCTTAGAATATCTTTATCTAACAAAACCCGTCAACGTCATTCTCAAAATAATGTATACAAGAGAAACAGGTAATAATAGAAACATATATATAGTTGAGCTCAAAGTGTCAATTGTATAAACATAATAAAATCTTGACAGAAACTCACTCATTGCTATCAATAAGACCCATTCTTTCAACATGTTCAATAAATATTTTGGACGGTAATCCTTTCGTCAAAGGATCAACAATCACAAGCTTGTTGCTTATATGTTCAATTGTCACTTTATGTTTTTGAACTTTTCTTTAACTAAAAAGTATTTCAATTCCATATTCTTAGCAACCTTTGAACACTTATAGTTTTTAGAGAAGAAGACTACTGCAGTATTATCACATTAAAGTTTCAGCGGCTTGAAAATACTGTCGACTAGTCCAAGTTCTGAAATAAAGTTCTGCAGCCTATTAGCCTGAACGGTGGCCTCAAAGCAGGCCACAAACTCAGCTTCCATAGTGGATGCAGCAATAACAGACTTCTTCGCACTCCTCCATGATATTGCTCCTCCAGCTAACAGGAATAAATATCTAAATGTAGATTTTTTTGTACCCACACAACTAGCATAATCTAAATCTGAATATCCAACCACGCAAAATAATTAGATCTTCTGTAAGTGGGCATATGATATTTTGTTCCTTGCAAGTATCGTAACACTTTCTTTGCAGCATTCCAGTGATCCATTCTAGGATTACGTTGATAATGACCCAGCATCCCAATAGAAAAACTTATGTCTAGTCTCATACATTAGGCTCACAATAATCGATGCATAAAAAATATCTTTCATTTGCTTACGTTCGAATTCATTCTTTGGACATTGGTTAAGACTAAATTTATCTCCTTTCTGAATTAGAATAGGACTTGATGAGCATTTTTCCTTCATAATCTCTCTAACACTTTATTAATATAGGCTTTCTGAGACAACTCCAATAATTCTTTGTGATCTATCTCAAAATATTTCTATCCCAATCACATAGGATTCCTATCCTATATATTTCATTCCAAAGTTGTTAGAGAGATAATTTGTGGTATCGTGCAACAAATCAAGATCATCAGTAGCAAGCAAGATGTCATCAAAATACAGAACTAACATAATAAACTTACCCCCACTGACCTTCAAATATATACACCAATCAACGATATTTTCTTTAATCCATACGTGACAATAGTTTTATTAAACTTAATATACCATTATTGGAACGCTTGTTAAAGTCTGTATATTGGCTTCTTAAGTTTACACACCATGGTTCTTTTTCTTTGATAGAAAATCCCTCAGGTTGATTCATATAAACTTCCTCCTCTTAATTCCCATTCAGAAAGGTTGTTTTCACATCCATTTAATGGAGCTCTAAGTCATAATGAGCTACAAAAGCTATTATAATTCTGAGTAAATTTTTTTTAGAGATAGGTGAAAATATCTCCTTATAGTCGATGCCATCTTTCTAGGTGAAACCTTTGGCAACAAGTCTGGCCTTGTGAAGTTCGATGTTGCCAGTTGAGTAGTGTTTGGTCTTAAAGACCCATTTACACCCAACTCTTTTGCAATCTTTAGGTAATTCAACAAGGTCCCAAACTTCATTATGTTTCATAGATCTCAACTCATCTTTCATAACTTCTATCCATACATCGGAATTCTTACTTTCAATAACTTGTGAAAATAAAATTAGATCATTGTCAATTTCTAAATCAAGTTCTGACTCGTATAGATATACCAAATAATTGTCAGAAATAACAGACCTCTTTTGTCTTTGAGATTTTCTTAATGCTACTTCTTGTGGTTCATCCAATGTTGGTTCATCAATTATGGCTTCATCATGATTAGTAGGAACATTATTTTGTTGTTCTTGTTGATTACTTTGTTGTACAATAACTTCAGGAATAACAATTTTAGAGGAGGTGCATGGTAAAAGAATTTTACTCTAACTTCCTTAATTTCCACATTACGTAGTTGTTCACTCTCACTAACTTCAACATTCTCAATGAACCTAGAATTTTTAGTTTCAACTATTTTCGTACTATGATTAGGATAGTAAAATCTATGCTCTTTTGATTTTTCTAGATAATTAATGAAGAAACTACTAATTGTTCTTGAATTCAGTTTTTTTCCTTGTGGGTTATAAACTCTAATTTCTGTTGGACAAGCCCAAATATGTAGGTACCTCAAACTAGGTTTCCTACCAGTCCACAACTCAAAATGAGTCTTTGGAATTTCTTTACTAAGAATCCTATTCAGTAATTAAACAGTAGTCCTTATAAGCATACATCCATAACGAAAGAGGTAAAGATGAATTACACAGCATACTCCTAACCATATTCATTAATAAACAATTACGCCTTTCTGCCACACCATTTTGTTGTGGTGTGTATGACATTGTGTATTGAGCACATAGGCTACGCTTTTCAAAGAATTTAGCAAATGGAATAGGGTGTTGTTCAGTTTTATCTTATCTTCCATAATACTCACCACCTCTATCAAAATTCAATTTGTATAAGCTATCACAAAGAGTACCATTACCAATGAGATAATTATGATTAAACAAATTAAAACATCCATTGTCAAAATTAAAAGATTATCCATCCTTATCTAACATAGACAGCAAAACTAAATTTCTTGAAAGAGAAGGTACATAATAAGTTTTAATTAAATCTAAGTGATACCCATTATCGAAGATCAAATGATAAGTCCTGATAGCTTCAACTGGAGCCTTCACTCTATTCCCTATATACACAAATCTTTCATTTTAATTTATGATCTGTGTTGTAAAAAATACCTGCATCCTATTAGAAACATGAACCGTACAACCAGATTCAATCCACCAAGTATCATAAGAAACTTCAGTTAAATTTTATGACATGTAAAAGCACAAGACCTACCTTTCTTCTCGAACCATGCCTTACGTTTTAGACAATCTTTCTGAAAGTGTCCAAAAACAACACTTATCATTCTAATATTCCTTCTTACGTACTTGAGATGAGGGCTCAATAACATTTTGTTTCCTCTGTTTCCCTTAACATACTTCTTTTACTTTCCTTTTAGCTTCTCAATGACTTACAAAGTTGAGGGAGTGGGTTCCTTGATTCTTGAGCCTTATTTATTTCTGAACTAGCATTTTGTGCAATTCATGCACATTTCATTTTTGTTTCATGGTGTTGTAGTTCATTTGGAGTGGCCCATACTCAGATGGTAATGAGTTGATGTTGAATTGTACAAGGAAATTTTATTCGACTTCCATTATCAAAGACTTAAGTCTTGATTCTATGTTTGTATTTTCAATGACATGCTCATGCATAGTACGTGAACCATCAAACTTCATGGTGGTCAAAGTACCCATTCGTGTCCCAACAAGAGACTTATCAGCAGTTTGAGAGGATTCTTTCACAAGTTTCAGAAATTCTTTTGCATTCTCAATTTTGAGAAGAATAGTCTTAATATTGCCTGTAATATTCATTCGTAAGACCATTAGGCCCTAGGACCTTTCATTAACACTGCTAGTTTCAATAATAGCAATTGGCTTCTTAGTGTAAAGTGCAACATCCAGATCTAAAACTCCTAGATGGAATTAGATCTGTTCGCATCAGTGTGAAAAGTTAAGTCGGTTAAAGATCGTAACAGAGGCAGAGTGCGAATGAAGGGCAAATGTTGCAGATAAAATATGATCATTTGTTAATACTTTTAGTTATGAATTTAAACATACTATCAAATTTAAAAATGGTTTATAAATTCTTAAAAGTATATTAATGTTCTCCTTTGGGCGAAACATCAAAATAAAACTTTAGACATAATGATGCTTAATTTTTTTTGTTATTTGATAATTTTAAATATATCAATTAATAATATTTATTATCTTTGGATAAATAAATAAAATTAATGATACATCTAAGTTATCTCTTTAATGTTAAATGGTTATATAAACAAACAATAAACCTTCGTGTGATTCATAAATGTCTTATAACCAAAAACTTCAATTTATTCATAAGTGTTATATCGGTTATAAGCATCAAAATAATGGATAATTGAATTTAAGTTAGATCATTATTTTGGAATTAATTCTTCAAATATTAGACCACTTTGATCATTAACTAATCTCACATATAATTCAAAGTTGTTTAAGCAAGGTTATTTTCACATAATGAAAGAATTAAAACTTTTGTATGCTTTCCGTAAGAACTTAATATTCTGATAAATACTCACTAAAATTCATAATAAAATTATTATTGAATAAGTATTACTGGACATGCAAGCCTCCTAACATATTCAAACTCATATCCGTAACTAATAGTAATAATGACTCCTAAAACTTCATAAATAGGATTCATAAAATTGAAAAACAACATAAATTTTAATAAAAAATCATTAGTTCCAGAACCTGGCGCTGATACCACATGTAAGGATTTAACCGATTATGTACATAAAAAAATTGATATGAAATTCTATCAATTATTTAGGATTGTGGAACTGCATGATTTTCACATTAAAATTACACCTACAGTAATTTAGTCAAGATTTACATACCTGAGTTAGTCATAGCTTTCTTTTCCTTGACAAAATTAAGCGAAAGCACTTTTCTTTCTCTTAACAAAATCACTTTCTGTTTTTCTCTCTCTTTACCTTGTGCTTATTCGGAATACCATAGATGGAGTAGGTTCTTCTCTTTTACTAAGCAGAGAAAGGACCAAGTGGTTAATTCCCACTTTCCATCAAAGTAGATAGTAAATAGTGGAGAGTTATAACAATAATAAACTTCCACCATATTTATCAATTAAAATTTAGTTAGTAATTAAATATTAAATCAAAATATTATTAATGTGAGCCATAAAACTAACACATGTGGGCCATAAAACTAACAGAATTATCATTTATCAGAACTTAAAACGTTTATTTTAACCTATACAAATGCATGATCAATCTAAACTAATTAACAATTTTATATATATATCACTACGGACATGAAACATTAGTCAGTCCTTCACAAAGGGAATTTCAAAAATCATCAGAATTCACAATAAAATTCAATATGTCAACCTCACACAAGTCCTAATCTTCATCAACCTCACACAAGCCCTTGTTCCATCAATTTCTAGACGAGCATTAGGACACAGAGTTAGGCAATAATCAAAACTGCCCTTACTCTTTTATTAAATGACTAATAACAGCCATGTCATAAACCAGCTGCCTGCTACTCGCTCTTCAAGAAATTATCAAGCATGGTTGAAGACTTGAAGTGTTGTCTCCATTGTGCTTGAACAATTATTGTGGAGCAAGTTAAGGGACAAGTACAGGAACTAAGAATGACTATTGGGATCAAGAAAGAGATCCAAAGTCTATCTTTGAAGAAAAATATAAGAGAAGCATTGGATGATGCAGAAAGAAAAAGGGTCAATGACTAAAGTGTTTTCCTATGATGCAGACAATGTGTTAGATGAATGGATACTCAGCAACTAATTGAAAGAGATGAGTTTGTTGTTGTTGATTGTTTCAATTCCTAGAGAGAAAGTAAGTTGCTTTATTCTGCCTCGTTGTTTTACTTTCAAGAAACCTTGAGTGTTTTACTTAAAATATTTAAAACACACAGAGAAATTTTGGTTGATTCAAAAAATTTCATTAGTGCCACATAGATAGGACAAAGAAAGTAACATATATTATTTAAAATGATGTAAAAAATATTTAAATCATAATAATTAACAATTTAAAATTTAAAAAATATATACAAATTATAAATATTTCTCGAAATTCTATTAGTGTCACATAAGTTGGAACAAAGAGAATAACATATATTATTTACAATTACGTGAAAGGTACATTTAAAGTCATATACAAAATTTGGTTGGGATAAAAAGTAATATATATTATTAAAAATTATGTAAAAGGTATTATAAATTACAATTATTAACAACCTTAAATATTTAAAGATTATGTTAAAATTTGATTAACTATTAACTATCCAAATTCTATGTGTATCTTATAAATTGAGATTAAAAACTAATAAATATTGGACTCTTCACGGGCTTCTGTGTCTAGTTAATGTATAGAAATGTTAGTTGGGTCGATTTTCAACAGGGTCTTTAATGATAATTCATAATTGCAAATGATGTATACTTGTGATAAAGCTGAAAAGGGATAAAACAGTCAATTCACTTGACATTATATGAAGCAACAATAATAAGTCAACTTTTAATTCGAGTTCTCTTATATGATTCCAAGTACTTGCTGCAACAATAGTTGTCCTCTATTGATTTGATATATATTTTAAGAAATAATAAATGATAGGGTAATAAATAATTGGTTTAATATTACCCTTTGATTATATATATTAAATTTAATGCTTTAAAAATGTATTAGATATTGAATAATATCTAATAGCAAGGGTACAATTGACACAAATAGGTAAATAACTCACCGATTTTCTAAATTGCACAAATATTGTTGGACATCTATTTCTTTATATAATGAACAAGTAAAAATAGACGGAGGGAGCATTAAAAAGATATCACTATAGTTATTTTTGAGTTTTTTTTCTCTATTTGGACATTTAAATATTGAAAAGATTCTATTAATGTAACCATCTGAACCACTGTTATTAAAAGAGTCACCTCGAGAGGAATCTCAAAATTATTGATTTAAGTTGCCAAAAATTGAAATGACATGACCAAAATTATTCGAGCTGACGTCATCCCTCCATAGAAATATACTTTTGCTATAGTGGGATGCTATAGCGGGGTTGTCGGGCAGGACCCTCGAAAACATGGATTCTTTTAAAAAAAAATTCTCCCCTTTACTGGTAAAATAGATAGGAATTACTCCTAAAATCCTCAAAAAGCTGCTCCAAGCTTGGGAACAAGGGAGATGCCATGACCCAAAAATGAACATAGTGGCACTCGTCTTATCCCACCAAGACAGGTCGACCTAAAATTCAATTATAACGATAAAGTGTGGAAGTAAAATAAGAATGACATGTTTAACAACAAATAATGATGTGGATAACAAAATCAATTTAATTAAACCCCCAAAATCTGGTTGTCACATGCTCAAGCCTCTAAGGTATTACAATATATTTGAAAGAAAAACACAAGTCTCAAATGATATTGTTTCTAAAGTAGAACAAGATCATAAATAGGAGTGAGAAGGTTCACTGAGATGACAAACAACTACCTCACAAATTTCCACTGAAAGCCTCGGACAAGAAGAGAAGAGAGAGTATCACGAAGATTTGGAATCGTAATCTACACAAATATAGAAGCAAGGGGTGAATACCAAACAAAACGATACTCAGCAGGAGAAATCCTAAACACAAAGTCAAGTAATATAGAATACGATTACTCCTAACAATTCAATCGAACCTCTACAACTATAAGCTGCATAAAATTAGCCCAACCTAAAAGTTCACAATTTACATAACACATAGCTTAATAACAAGACTCCAACAATTACAAATCAACAATATATGAGATTAAGTTAATCAATAATAAGTTCCACAGAAAGGCACTCACAAGTTCACAAATAATAAAGATATGCAATAAAATGCAATATCAAATATATTGATGCATGTCTGACCGAACGATACACACCAATTGTCTCTAAGTCTGGGACCAGTGGGGGACTTCTATGTCCATGCATCTTTCATAGAGTATGACACGACCCTCGATAATAGAATCCATCATGGCATGTGACACATCCCTCAAATCATAATATCCACCGTGGTGTGTGACACGTCCCTCAGAATTGTACATTCTCTTTGGTTTTTTATTCTTTCTATGTTCACATACTTTGATTATTCTATTTTATCTCTGTCGCTCTCGTTATTTGCTTTCCAATATATGCCTTATCTAACCTCTTTCTATGCTTTTATACTTTTATTGAGCTGAGGGTCTTTCGGAAACAGTCGTCCTACCTTGGTAGGAGTAAGGTCTGTGTACACTTTACCCTTCTCAGATCCTACGTTGTGGGATTTCACTAGGTTGTTGTTGTTGTTGTTGTTGTATGTTCACATAATACTTGTCACAACATTGACTCAGAAGAAATGCAAATAGGCATGTTCATATAAATAATGACGATATGACAATTTCCATGACAATGCACAAGTCAAAACAGCACCATCGTGATATAACATAAATAATGAATCAATAAACCTTTCAAATCATGCTCAACACATGAAACATCAATATATAGGCAATTTGCTTTTTATTACTCTTTTTCATCATTAAGATTATTCAATATGAACATGTCAATCTATCACCAAGACCCACTACTCCCTAACACAAAAAATAAGGAAATACACGATTCTATACACTTAACAAGGATCGAGAAATTCACTTGCCTCAAATAATCAAACAATCACTCTAAGACTTGAACCCTCCATTCATTGGGTTTTCAAATTAATGAAATCTATTCAAATAAATAATCATAATAATATTTCAAAACTAACAACACCCATGTTACTATATGTCTAGCCTAGATCCAAATACTCACCCAAATCTAAAATCAAATTCCTAATCTTGATATCAATTAACATGTCAACTCTCATATTTTTTAAATTTCAAGCCTAGACTTAAGTCTTAATTCTTCCAAATAATATAAACCTAATGATATTTATACAATATAATACACCTAATATTTAATTACATATCTCAATATGTCAAAATTTGAACCATAATATGATGGCCATAAAAATAATTTTGAAACCGTAAATCAATACATAACCATTAATCTCTAATAACGAGAGAAATACTTAACCCATATTCACATTCATTCTTAATGATTACCCATTATTTCCGATCATTGCTTGACAACTCATTTTTTTGTCCCTTTATGTCCAAAACGACCATGGACAAATCCAACAAAATTGCACCAATTCCCTTTCTTTTCAACCCAAAATTCTTATAATAATATTACCCAAATATGGAGTAATCCTGCCATTAAGGATTTTGGTACTTATAGATTTAGAAAAATACCCCAAAACGACATAGCTTGGACATCAATAAGATAGAAAATATCCAAAATATCCTTCATTAAACACTGTCGGAAGGACCTATAAGTGGGGACCTACGGGTGGTAGGTCGAGGCACGGGTCATACAAAAATAGTTCATATAAATCTTGTCCTAAAATGTCCCAACTCCTATGAGCCATATCCTATATGTCATAGGTACTCTTATGGATCGTAGGTCACTCTCGTAGAACTTAGGTGCCGAAAATAGTAGCTACTGAAAATTGCACGTTGGACATACGAAAAAGATTTAAGGTTTGTTGAGTGGTTTATGGGTCGTAGACCCTCCAGGTCAAAAGGTTCTATACTTCGTCAATTTTCCAACCTTCAGGGCCTTCCTACGACCCCTTCATATGAAATGTAAAACCCTATATGGTGCGCAGGTCCACTCGTCCAACCAACTTTTCTAAAATCCCAAATATTCAGTCTCTGAACTTCCTCTATGGGTCTTATGTAAGGATCGTAGGACTTTCTACAGTCTATAGGATCCCCTCATAGAGAGAGTTAACACTTAGTCAAAACTTCAAACCCTCAATTTCCTTCCTACGAGACCTTCCTAGAGTCTTGTAACACCTCAAAAATTTCTACGCCAAGACCCGTAGAATTTTTCATGTATGTACAGGATCGTACTCGACAACTTTAAAGGATATTCATTAGTTAGGATCAATTTCTAAGTAATTCAAGGGTATTATATGTGATTTAGGGTCATAAGGGATCCCTAAAACCAAGCCAAGTCCAAAGAATTCGTTTCGGCTAAGTTTTCGAATGAGTTCATATAAGGGTCAACTTCAAACGACCATATCTATTATTATATAATGAATTGATGGACCATGACCTATCAAATTAAAGTTCTTTGAGTCTTCTTTCCAACGCCACCAATATTGCAATTTTTGGAGTTATGAGTCAAAAAGTTATGACCATTTTACCACAGACTATAACTGTAGAAATTTCCCGGCGCTGCAGTGGCGCCCGGCGCCACTATAGCACCCAAAACTAGCCTCAGTAGTTTGGGTGCTGGCGCGGCGCGCCAGCTATAGTGCCAGCAGAATTTTTGGTCCATTTTCTAGATTTTCTTTGATGAAGGGCAAGTTGGACAATTCCCTAAACAATATATACGAACTTGGGCATGTTTGGGAGTCATTTTTCAGCCTTTCACCTCTCCAAAGAACCCTAAACTTCATCCTCTTCTCTCTCAAATAATCACCTCCAATCTTTCTATCAAACTCAAGGATTCAAGGCTCCTCATTGAAGACCAAGAATCAAACTTTCTTAAAAGCTTCAATCTAAGGTATGTGGGTTTTCATCCATGGGTTCTTCAACCCATGGAGCCCAAATGTTGTCTCAACTTTGTATATCAATTTTAAATGATGAAATCTTATGGTATTTTACATAATGGTTCCAAATGCATAGATTATGGTATATTTTAGGTTTATTTACTCCTATTGATATATATGCATATTGACTTTTAATTTCAAGTGATGAGAAATTTTATGGATTTTCATACAACGATTCCAAGTGTATAGATTCTTGAATATTTGAAGTTTATTCTCTATATTGACTTATGTTGATTCTTATTTACATGAAATGGATGGTTTATCAAGGTACTTATATGAAGGCTTGAAAGTAGTTTTAAAGTGCATATGGTGAGTTATTTTTAAGATGTTTGATTTGATGCATTCATATCACTCTCTTGCATACAAGTATTCTTTTAAATGTATTTGAAAGTTATATGAAATGAACCCACCTAGTCTTCTTATGTTGAAATGAAGTTGAATTGAAAGTTTGACTCCAAATAAAAGTTTATGAAGCAAATGCCTATGTTTAAGGGAGTCTTGTGAAATGATTGAATGATTGATTGATAAAAGGGCTTCTTAGCCAAATTAAGGTTTCAATGTGAAAGGACAATTCTCACATTGAATCAAATGAAATATCTTTATGAAATGCTTGATTGATGAAAGGGCTTCTTAGCCAAAGTAAGGTTTCAATGTGAAAGGAAAATTCTCACATTGAATCAAATGAAATATTTAAGGTTATGATATGACATGTTTGACCTTCCTATAGGCTGTCAATGCTTTTGAACATTTTTCCAAAATGGAAAGTTCGATTAGCATGGTACCCGAAATGCCATCACTGATTGAAGACCTAATTTTCTTGTAAATCAAGGTTCATTAGTAGAACGGTAAATAGGGCATGGTAGTAATGATGATATTATAAACCAAAGGTTTTAATGAGCTATTCTGTAACAACCCCTAAAATATTGTATGTCGGTATTTCAATTCTCGACGAAAATACTACATCCTCTGTATTTTGGGCATAACTTTTTATAGGTTGGTCCTAATTAGGTGATTCAAATTTCTGAATAACCACAACATCATTACCGACAACTTTCGTGAAGAACACATCTTAAGATTCTGAGTATAAGTAGATCAAATAAATTAATCTTTGCAAGATATAGTTTTGTGATGGAATTGAGTGTTTATAGAAGAAAATTCATATCTCACTGTAGGTTGCTCTAAATTGGTTGATTCTTGAACTATATGAAACTAGACTTCCATATCTACAATTCTTATGAAGACACCAAATCCTAATAAGGAATTTATCTTATTCAAACGCAGCTTCGAAAAAGAGTATTCTGTTAAAAAAACTCATCTTACCTACCATGGAAACATCTAGATACATTTGACATCATTCATGACATAAATTGTCCTCCATTTAACATCATCCATGACATCAATATATTCTATTAAATTTTTAGATTTTTCTTTATAATTATTTTATTTATTGTTAGGTCCCTCTTTCCCACCTATAAATACCCACCTTATTTCCTCATTTTATTCATCAAGCTTTCTTAAGCATTTCTTCTCTCTATATATACTTCTTCTCAAATATAGTTTTAGTTTTAGTAGTATAAAAATACTACTCCGGTTATTCTTATATTTTGGGTAGTACACGAAACGCTCCGGCGAGAAGAAAAGGCTAGGGGTACAAGAGTGTTCCAATTCGGAGTAAACCTTCGGATTTAAGGTATGTAAGGCTTTCATAGCATTGGATTGAGTTCGTCTATGCGCCCAATATTTAAATTCATTATAATTGAGTTATAGTTGAGTTTTATCCAAATCTTAAATTCTAAATAAATTAATTCTTCTTCTATTGAGTTTGATATATTTATGCATTAATACTATTATTATTGTTATCTCTCATATTATTGGAATTATTGTTCATGGCTACTTTCCCATGAATCCTAATTGATTTGATGTTCATGAATATTTTTACACATGTTTTGAGTAAAGATGATGACTTTTATTATTTTCAATGATAAAAAGAAAGTTATATTAATACTATATATGTATTTTATTGAGTTTTGAAAAAGCAAAAGAGTTGAGTTTGAATGAATTTGAGCAAATGATATTTTGAGCAAGATGTTTTGATGAGATGTAAATGATGTTTTTGGAAGTATAATGATTGATGAACATAAAATGAGATGAGTTTGATGATTTAAATTAAAGTCCAATGAGACTAGATGATGAGTTTAATATGAGCACATATTTTGGGAGTAGTATTGAGCACCGAGTTGGGTAAGAGTTTAATTGACTCAAACCCCAGAACTACGTAGCCAGCGTAGGATGGAGGCTATGCCTCTTAAGTCCCAAAAAGAGGACTTTGATGAGTGGATACAAGATGGTGATGTCCTTTACCCTGGCAAGGTATTGGATGGATGTGGCAACGACATCGCTTCATTGTATCATCGCTAGTTCATAAGTGATGGTTGTCGGTTAGAGAAACTCCCAACTGAGTAAGCATTGCTTATTACTATTATTTTTATTATTATATTTTAAACTTGCATTACATATTGATGTTGAGATGATGTTGAGTTCTGAGCTGAGTTTTATTGAGAGGAGTTTCTTGATATCTGTCCTTACCTTCCTGCCATTTTACATACTCGTACATTCCACGTACTGACGTCATTCGACCTGCATCGTTTTATGATGCAGATACAGGTGTTAGAGATCCTCAACAGGAGCATCATTGAAGATCATTTCTTTTCGGCTATTTGGTGAGTCCTTCTTGTATTCAAAGGAACTTCTTATCCTTTTATTATTGTTGAGTGTATGGATTTTTAGACGGGCATCTTAGAATAAGAAAGGATTGTTCCTGATCCGGAATTTGCGAAAATGTTGAATTGGCTTCAATCGAGATTGCCTCGGCTTCTTAGGCACATGAGGAACCGGCCAGTTGAGTTTTACTCTTCAGTAAGAATGATAAAGCATTTCGCAAGCTTGAATCCCTATAAAAAGTCCGTCCCAACAATTTAGCCTAAAAAGAAAAAAAGTGAGGTAGAAGTTAAGTTTCTATTGAATTGAGTAAGATCTTTTTGAATAGAAGATGCCCATGAAAAAGCATTTTTTAGAGGAAGATAAAAAAAAATGCGGATTTCCCTATTGATTAACCTATGTTTCTTTTGAGGTAGCCATGGACATGTCATTGGCACCATCTAAGAGTATTAAAGGCCTCATAGACAGAGTCTGATGATGTAATAGGAGTAGTTCTCCTTAGAAACTACTTCTTCTAAGAATTATCTATTTTTCCTTTGATTATGACAAGCCCACATTAGTATTTTTAAGTCTTCCGCTGATGAATAAATAAGAAATGAGACCAAGTGGTTCTCTTAGAAGCCAGAAATGGTTTCTGAGTGCTGGCCACGCCTAGGATACCCTCTCGGGGTGTAACAAACTTGGTATCAGAGCACAGAGTTCAAGAGTCCTTGGGTTTCTATGAAGCCGTGTCTAGTAGAGTCTTGTTTATGGGTGTGTCGTGCACCACTCTTATAATAAGGAAGCTATAGGACATTAGGAATTATTTCACTTCTTTCATAATCTGAGTTCGTGCGATAGAGTTTAACTCTATAAAAGCTTTCTTTCTTATTCGTGCATTTACACATTTCAGACATGCCTCCTAAACATTCAGCTAGTCAGAGGAACGCTGCCAGCACTGAGGTTCCATAATCAGTGATGCCTCTACCGAGAACTAGGGGCCGACCTGCAAGGTCTACTGAGGTACCCGAAGTACCTACTATTCAGACCACTCCTACTTCTAAGGAAGATTTTCGAGGAGCGATTGCTATGCTCACTCAGTTGGTGGCTGCTCGAAATAGTAGCCAAAGTTCACCAACTCCTAGATCTAGTTATCAAGAGTCGTCTGCTGCCACAAGGATCAGAGATTTTCTGAGAATGAATCCACCGGTCTTCACGGGTTCCAACGTTGATGAAGACCCCCAAAATTTCATTGATGAGATGTGGAAGATACTAAAAGCGATGCATGCTACAGAGATTGAGGGGGTTGAGTTGGTGTCTTATCAACTCAAGAATGTGGAAAATATCTGGTATAACTAGTGGGAAGAAAGTAGAGGTGAGGATGCAGAGCCTGCTTTTTGGGATGAATTTGAAAGAGAATTTCTTGATAACTTCTTTCCCCAAGATCTACGTGAAGCAAAAATTGAGGAGTTTGTGAACCTCAAGCAAAAGAGTATGACTGTGAAAGAGTATAGTTTGAAGTTTATTCAATTGTCCAAATATACCCCAGAAATGATTCCTCATATGAGGTCTAAGATGAGGAAGTTTGTCTCTGGCCTAGGCAAGCATGTAAAGAAAGAATGTAAGGCAATGCTAATGATTTCTGACATGGATTTTTCTAGATTGATGGTGTATGCTCAGCAGGTTGAGGATGACAAGAAAAAGGACCGAGAGGAACACCTAAGCAAGAAGGCTAAGTCTGTTGGGCATGAGAACGAGCAGAAGCAAGGGAAGGGTAACAAGTCCTTCTTTCACAAGAGGTCTTCTAATTACACCTAATACCAGGTATGATTAGAGATCGCTAAGTCACCAAAACTTCCGATCTCAGGGTTCTCAGTCCCAATTAAGTATGGCTCAAGGTTCTAGAGGGAAACCACCATGTGCTAGATGTGGAAGGCTCCATTTGGGAGAGTGTCGTGTGGGCACCAATGCTTGTTACGGATGTGGAAAGACAGGTCACTATCAGAATGAGTATCCTTCAAAGAGGCAGGGAGATGGAATTAGTAGATCTCAGTTTTCTTCTGCAGCTCCACAGAATAGAGGTAATCATAGAGGTGCAGCTTCAAGTGCAGGTGGGGGAACCAACCATCTGTATGCTATGGATAGTCGCTAAGACCAAGAGAATGCACCAGATATTGTTACTGGTACGCTCCGAGTCCTTTCTTTTGATGTGTATGCATTACTTGATCCGGGTGCTACATTATCTTTTGTGACTCCTTACTTGGCTAGTAAATTTGAGATCCTTCCTGAGTGTCTTCTTGAGCCTTTCAGCGTGTCTACTCCTGTTGGTGAGTCTATCTTAGCTGAGAGGGTTTATAGAAATTGTACTGTGTCAATCTATCATACGGATACCATGGCTGACTTATTTGAGTTGGATATGGTTGATTTTGATGTGATTCTTGGCATGGACTGACTTTATTCTTGTTATGCTTCAGTTGATTATAGGACTCGAATTGTCAAGTTTCAATTTCCAAACGAGCCTATCTTAGAGTGGAAGGGGAATTCTGTAGTGCCTAGGGGTAAATTTATTTCATACCTTAAGGCCAGAAAATTAATCTCTAAGGGATGTATATATCATATAGTCCGAGTCAAAAATATTAATGATCAGACTCCATCTCTTGAGTCAGTTCCCATTGTGAATGAGTTTCCTGAAGTCTTTCCTGAGGATCTACCCGGAATCCCTCCTCATAGAGAGATAGACTTTGGTATTGATGTCCTCCCTAATACACAACCTATCTCCATTCCTCCTTATAGGATGGCTCCTGTTGAGTTGAAAGAGTTGAAAGAACAATTGAAAGACCTCCTAGATAAGGGGTTTATTAGGCCAAGTGTCTCACCTTGGGGCGCTCATATCCTATTTGTGCGAAAGAAAGATGGGTCTCTTAGAATGTGCATTGATTACCGATAACTAAACAAGGTCACCATTAGAAACAAGTACCCTCTCCCCAGAATAGATGATTTATTTGATCAACTTCAGGGTGACACATGATTCTCTAAGATAGACCTCAGATCAGGCTATCACCAGTTGAAAGTGAGAGAATGTGACATCCCAAAGACGGCTTTTCGAACCCGCTATGGTCATTTTGAGTTTCTTGTTATGTCCTTTGGATTGAAAAATGCTCCAACAGCTTTTATGGACCTCATGAACCGAGTATTCAATCCATACCTAGATACGTTTGTAATTGTCTTCATCGATGATATTTTGGTCTACTCTAGAAGTAAGAGTGAGCATGCTAATCACCTTAGGATTGTCCTTCAAACTCTTAAGGAGGAGGAGTTGTATGCTAAGTTTTTAAAGTGTGAGTTTTGGCTTGAGTCTGTAGCATTCCTAGGCCATATTATATCTGGGGATGGAATCCAAGTTGATACTCAAAAGATTGAGGCAGTTAAGAACTGGCCCCGACCTACCTCTCCAACCGACATAAGGAGTTTCTTAGGTTTGGCTGGTTACTACAGGAGGTTTGTTGAGGGATTTTCATCCATATCCTCACCATTGACTAAGCTGACTCAGAAGAAGGCTAAGTTTCAATGGTCTAATACTTGTGAGAAAAGTTTTCAAGAGTTGAAAGCTAGATTGACTACTGCTCCAGTACTATCCCTACCCGAAGGAACATATGGTTTTGTAATCTATTTTGATGCTTCAAGAGTTGGGTTGGGATGTGTATTGATGCAGAAAGGTAAGGTCATTGCCTATGCCTCCAGGCAGCTTAAGACTCATGAGAGGAACTACCCCACTCATGACCTTGAGGTAGCAGCTGTGGTATTTGCTCTTAAGATCTGGCGTCACTATCTTTATGGTGTACATGTGGATGTGTTCACAGACCATAAGAGCTTATAGTATATATTCAGCCAGAAGGAGCTGAATTTGAGGCAGAGGAGATGGCTAGAGTTGCTCAAGGATTATGACATGAGCATTCTCTACCACCCAGGTAAAGCAAATGTAGTTGCTGATGCTCTTAGCAGGTTATCTATGGGGAGTACAACCCATGTGGAAGAGGAAAAGAAGGAGTTGGCAAAGGAAGTGCATAGACTTGCGCATTTGGGAGTTCAACTTATTGACTCTAGTGAGGGTGGTATAATAGTACGAAATGGAGCTGAATCCTCTCTAGTTGCAGAGGTGAAAGAAAAGCAAGATCAGGATCTCATTCTTCTTCAACTAAAGGATGAGGTTCACAAGCAGAAGGTAATGGCTTTTACCAAAGGGGAAGATAGAGTGTTGAGATATCAAGAAAGATTATGTGTTCCAAGTGTTGATGGTATTTGGGAGATAATTATGAAAGAAGCATATAATTCTAAGTATTCCATCCATCCAGGTTCAACAAAGATGTATCATGACTTGAGAGAAGTATACTGGTGGAGTGGAATGAAGAGAGATATAGCAGAGTTTGTGTCCAAGTGCCCTAATTGCCAACAAGTTAAAGTTGAGCACCAAAGGCCTTGTGGAGTGGCTCAGAATATAGAGATCCTGGAATGGAAGTGGGAAATGATCAATATGGACTTCATTACCGGTTTACCACGAACCCGCAAACAACATGACTCTATTTGGGTGATTGTGGATAGGATGACCAAATCGGCCCATTTCTTGCCGGTTAAGACTACGAACACTATAGAGGATTATGCCAAATTGTATCTTAGAGAGATTGTTAGACTGCATGGAGTTCCTTTGTCTATCATCTATGATAGGGGAGCTCAATTTACTTCTCAGTTTTGGAAGTCATTTCAGAAGGGCTTGGGTTCAAGAGTGAACCTTAGTACTGCTTTTCATCCGCAAACAAATGGCCAGGCAGAACGTACGATACAGACTTTGGAGGATATGTTAAGAGCCTGTGTCATTGACTTCAAAGGTAATTGGGATGATCATTTACCTCTTATTGAGTTTGCATACAATAATAGTTTCCATTCGAGTATTCAAATGGCTCCTTATGAAGATCTGTATGGGAGGAGATGTATATCACCAATTGGTTGGTTTGAAGTTGGTGAAGCTGAGTTGATTGGACCAGACTTGGTTCACCAAGCTATAGAGAAGGTGAAAACCATATAAAAGAGGTTGAGGACTGCTCAAAGTCGCCAGAAATCCTACATTGATGTTAGAAGAAGAGATTTAGAGTTTGAAGTGTACGATTGGGTATACTTGAAAGTTTCACCCATGAAGGGTGTGATGAGATTTGGAAAGAAAGGGAAGCTTAGTCCCCGTTACATTGGTCCTTATCAGATTATGAGGAGGGTAGGTAACGTAGCCTATGAATTGGAGTTGCCCCCAGAATTAGCTGTTATTCATCCCGTGTTTCACATCTCTATGCTTAAGAAGTGTTTGGGAGATCCTTCACTTGTTGTGCCAGCTGAGAGCATTGGGGTGAAAGAGAGTTTGAGTTATGAAGAGATTCCAGTTCAAATTCTTGATCGTCAGGTTCGCAAATTAAGAACTAAGGAAGTGGCATCTGTCAAATTCCTATGGCGAAATCAATTTGTTGAAGAGGCTACATGGGAAGCTGAAGAAGATATGAAGGCTAACTATCCTCATCTATTTGTGCCTTCTGATGACGATATTCAAGGTAATATTCCTTACTTCTACCTTTGAGTCGATGTTTATTCTTGAGTTTGAGTCATTAACCATTTAAGTATCGGAGTTGATGTATTGATTATATTCATTCTTTATGTCTCCTATTTTCATCTTCATTCGAGGACAAATGATCCCAAGGGGGAGATATTGTAACAACCCCTAAAATGTTGTATGTCGGTATTTCAATTCTCGACGAAAATAATACATCCTCTGTAATTTGGGCATAACTTTTTATAGCTTAGTCCAAATTAGGTGATTCAAATTTCTGCATAACCACAACATCATTCCTACAACTTTCGTGAAGAACACATCTTAAGATTCGGATTATAAGTAGATCAAATAAATTAATCTTTGCAAGATATAGTTTTGTGATGGAATTGAGTGTTTATAGAAGAAAATTCATATCTCACTGTAGGTTGCTCCAAATTGGTTGATTCTTGAACTATCTGAAACTAGACTTCCATATATACAATTCTTATGAAAACACCAAATCCTAATAAGGAATTTATCTTATTCAAACGCAGCTTCGAAAAAGAGTATTCTGTTAAAAAGAACTCATCTTACCTACCATGGAAACATCTAGATACATTTGACATCATTCATGACATAAATTGTCCTCCATTTAACATCATCCATGACATCAATATATTCCATTAAATTTTCATATTTTTCTTTATAATTATTTTATTTATTGTTAGGTCCCTCTTTCCCACCTATAAATACCCACCTTATTTCCTCATTTTATTCATCAAGCTTTCTTAAGCATTTCTTCTCTCTATATATACTTCTTCTCAAATATAGTTTTAGTTTTAGTAGTATAAAAATACTACTCCGGTTATTCTTATATTTTGGGTAGTACACGAAACGCTCCGGCGAGAAGAAAAGGCTAGGGGTCCAAGAGTGTTCCAATTCGGAGTAAACCTTCGGATTTAAGGTATGTAAGGCTTTCATAGCATTGGATTGAGTTCGTCCATGCGCCCAATATTTAAATTCATTATAATTGAGTTATAGTTGAGTTTTATCCAAATCTTAAATTCTAAATAAATTAATTCTTCTTCTATTGAGTTTGATATATTTATGCATTAATACTATTATTATTGTTATCTCTCATATTATTGGAATTATTGTTCATGGCTACTTTCCCATGAATCCTAATTGATTTGATGTTCATGAATATTTTTACACATGTTTTGAGTAAAGATGATGGCTTTTATTATTTTCAATGATAAAAAGAAAGTTATATTAATACTATATATGTATTTTATTGAGTTTTAAAAAAGCAAAAGAGTTGAGTTTGAATGAATTTGAGCAAATGATATTTTGAGCAAGATGTTTTGATGAGATATAAATGATGTTTTTGGAAGTATAATGATTGATGAACATGAAATGAGATGAGTTTGATGATTTAAATTAAAGTCCAATGAGACTAGATGATGAGTTTAATATGAGCACATATTTTGGGAGTAGTATTGAGCACCGAGTTGGGTAAGAGTTTAGTTGACTCAAACCCCAGAACTACGTAGCCAGCGTAGGATGGAGACTATGCCTCTTAAGTCCCAAAAAGAGGACTTTGATGAGTGGATACAAGATGGTGATGTCCTTTACCCTGGCAAGGTATTGGATAGATGTGGCAACGACATCGCTTCGTTGTATCATCGCTAGCTCATAAGTGATGGTTGTCGGTTAGAGAAACTCCCAACTGAGTAAGCATTGCTTATTACTATTATTTTTATTATTATATTTTAAACTTGCATTACATATTGATGTTGAGATGATGTTGAGTTCTGAGCTGAGTTTTATTGAGAGGAGTTTCTTGATATCTATCCTTACCTTCCTGCCATTTTACATACTCGTACATTCCACGTACTGACGTCATTCGACCTGCATCGTTTTATGATGCAGATACAGGTGTTAGAGATCCTCAACAGGCGCATCGTTGAAGATCATTTCTTTTCGGCTATTTGGTGAGTCCTTCTTGTATTCGAAGGAACTTCTTATCCTTTTATTATTGTTGAGTGTATGGATTTTTAGACGGGCATCTTAGAATAAGAAAGGATTGTTCCTGATCCGGAATTTGCGAAAATGTTGAATTGGCTTCAATCGAGATTGCCTCGGCTTCTTAGGCGCATGAGGAACTGGCCAGTTGAGTTTTACTCTTCAGTAAGAATGATAAAGCATTTCGCAAGCTTGAATCCCTATAAAAAGTCCGTCCCAACAATTTAGCCTGAAAAGAAAAAAAGTGGGGTAGAAGTTAAGTTTCTATTGAATTGAGTAAGATCTTTTTGAATAGAAGATGCCCATGAAAAAGCATTTTTTAGAGGAAGATAAAAAAAAATGTGGATTTCCCTATTGATTAACCTATGTTTCTTTTGAGGTAGCCATGGACATGCCATTGGCACCATCTAAGAGTATTAAAGGCCTCATAGACAGAGTCTGATGATGTAATAGGAGTAGTTCTCCTTAGAAACTACTTCTTCTAAGAATTATTTATTTTTCCTTTGATTATGACAAGCCCACATTAGTATTCTTAAGTCTTCCGCTGATGAATAAATAAGAAATGAGATCAAGTGGTTCTCTTAGAAGCTAGAAATGGTTTCTGAGTGCCGGTCACGCCTAGGGTACCCTCTCGGGGCGTGACATATTCCACCGATGATGATTTGATGTCTAAAGTTATACAATGCTTAGGTTATTATGATATTTTAAACATTATTCCATGGGATTTGACCTAGCACCGAATGTAGCATGTAGATGGGGACTCGACCTAAGGGGTCCTTAAGTAAAGTCTCTTATTGCATTAACTATGTGCCACCATAGGAGCCCTTGTTGGCTAGGCCTTTGTAGCCACCAAATGTTAAATAATTAAATGTAATCTGAATGGAGTTCTACCTGGCAAGTAGTCTCCCCGTACCAATGTAGGGGCTTATGTTGGATTCCATGTAATAGCTCGCATGATCTTAAATGTCGGTTATGGTCACTTGCCCACAAAATGAATATTTTAAAGTCTCATATGATGATATCTAATGCATGCATTAACTTATGAATATTGCTTACTCATGTCTCTCTTATGTTTTTCATTTCATAGCATACTCACATACTTAGTATATTCAAAGTACTAACGCATACTTTTGCCTACATGATATCACCATGTAGGAACCGACGTCCCTCCTCGATCTCCTCTACATGGCTAACTCAAATTAGTTTGAAGATTACTTCTGGTGAGTTTCCATGTTTCGGGAACAATATCCTTTTTATTCTAAGCTTATGTTATATAGAATAGTAAGACTTTTATTAAGGTATTTCTTGACACTTATTATGAGGGTGAGCTAGGGATATGTCTTAGCCCCCGCCAAGTCTATTAGTAGAGGTATATTTGGAAACAAATGGAAAATGTTTTTATTTCCGATTATTATTGTTTACCATTACTAATAAAATGCTTAATGAATGCTAAGAGGCTTGGATGAGGTACCTCTAGGTGTCTCATTCACCGTGTCACGTCTAGGCCCTAGACTCGAGTTGTGATAAACTTGGTATCAAAGCACAAGGTTTTGAAATAGTACTCGGAGTCCAATATATCGCGTGAAATAGGGTCTTATTCATGATTATGAAGTGCGCTACAATTATGAATAGGAGACTATGAGGCATTTAGGAAAGTTTCCCTTCCTTCATGATTCATGTCGTGCCTTAGAGTTGTCCTAAGACTTCCCTTATCTAACGAATTGTTTCGTGTTCTCTAAATAATACCTCGAAGAATATTACCTTCACCGAGAACAATAGATGCTATCAAGGACCAAGTTACTCCGACTTTGGAGGCTCTAGTTCAAGGAGGGACTGATGCTAATGAGGGACAAATCCCTAATGACCCTCTATCCGAACAAGTGACTAATGCAAAATTTCATGATGCCATCCAATTATTGGAACAGGCTGTAATGGCTCAGTTAAATCAACAAGAGGTGATTTCTGTGAATGCGGGTAGGAAGGAAAGGAAGTGGGTGAGTAAGATGAATGCTATAAGGGAGAAATCTAGGGGCTTCAATGGTATGTGGAACAATAGTTGTTCATCTCTTGCTAATGCCCCGGTGTCTAGGCCTAATAAGGAGAAACGTCTATTTCCCTTTTGCGATAGGTGTAGTAGGACCCACCAAGGAGAATGCATGGTCGGTAAGGAGGGTTGCTACAAGTGTGGTGGTATGGGTCATAAGATGAGGGACTGTCAGGTGGCTTCTAGTAAAGGGAGGGAGTTTAAGAGGGCTACATGCAAGGGTGGAGCTTCTCAATCCAAGCCCGGTGGTAGTTTTAGTACATCTACTATTTCTAAGTGTTCCAAGTGTGCAAAAAAACATAGGGGAGAGTTCTTAGTGGGGTCGGATGCTTGCTATAAGTGTGGAAAGCCAGGTTATTATGCAAAGGAGTGTAGGAGTGGTACCAGACCTTAGTCTCTGGCCCAGAATATAGGTCGTCCAGATCAAAGTGCTACTACATCGAATGGTGGTCAGCACTAAGAAAGATCGTATGCCTTTCAGATTCATCAGGAGTTAGAGGATTCTCCTGATGTTGGGACTAGTAAGTTAAAGGTTTTTGATTTTTAAGTGCATGGATTGTTAGATCCGGTACCAATTTGTGGTTTGTTGCTTTATTTCTTTCTAAAAGGTCTGATGTATATCTCAAATTATTATTGAAGCCCTATTTGGTGTCTACCCCCATTGGTGAGTCCGTTGTTGTAAAAAAAATAATCTATAAGGGTTGTCCCGTGTTTATCTTGCGCAAAGTTGTTCCTAGTGGTCTCCCTGAGCTTGACATAGTAGTTTTGATGTTATTCTTGAATTGAAGGGTCATGATTCGGTGGTAAAAGGGTAAGTTCATTTCCTTTCTTAAGGCCCAAAAATTTATTTTTGAGGGTCAGGGATGTCAACTCTGAAAGTCTTAAATTTTGAGTGATTCTGATTATGGTGGTGCAAATTGGGTCCGAATCATCTTTAGTAGTAGATGTTAAGTCAAAAAGGGCATTGATCCATCATTGTTAAGGTTGAAGAAATTAGTGGGAGATAAGAAAGTAGAAGTCTTTTCCTAAGCAGGAGATGGAGTATGTCATTACCAAGGTTGGTTGTGTGTCCCAATATAGATGGCCTAAGAGAAATGATATTGAGTAGAGTTTATAGCCCTCGATGGATGAGTTAGGGAAGATTGGGGAAAGAGTGGGTGTTCCATATTGTGATAATTATGGTATGCTTGGTCCATTTAACGTTATAGACATGGAAGAAGATCTAGATGAGACCTCGTTGTGTACAATAGATAGGCAAGAGTATATTGGTGTGACCTTTGGTAGAAGTGAATACCAATGAGGATATAGAGATGTTAATATAGACACAATAATCACTAAGTGATGTTGATTCGAGGGAGCCATAGGGTAGTTAGAATGGTAGGTTTGAATGTGTGGTTGTAAATATGTGAGTGATTGTAGTAGGCTATTGATGACTTTTGTTAAGGGTTTCAAGTGATTGTATTAATGTGGTTATAGAACTAGGCTTGAATATAATATTGATGGCATAGGGGTGAATGTATGATGTATTGGATGTTTCGTTATTAGGTCTTGAGGTTTGTGAAATATGGTAGTAAGGGGTAGTACTCTTGGAATAGATTTTCCTATGGAGGCATAAGATCCTAAGGCTTTTTGGTAAGGTGGCCTATGAATGTGATTTGTCATTGGAGTTATCCCCAGTTCATCCTGTGTTTCATGTGGTTATATTGAGGAAATGCGTGGGGAATCCTAGTTCCATCGTCCCATTGAAAGTAGTGAATGTTGAAGAAATCTTAACCTATGAAGAGGTTCCAGTCAAAATTTAAACCGACAAGTTAAGAGGTTGAGGAAAAGGGAAGTTGTATCCGTCAAGGTACTTCGGATAAATCAACAAGTTGAAAGTGTTACCTGGGAAGTGGAAACGGCCATGATGAAACGTTATCCTCATCTCTTTGATTCTACTCAAGCCTAAGGTAATAAGTCATTCATGTTCAAATGTTTAAGGCTCTTATGTTTCAATTTTTTCTTAAGTTCTCACGTGCATGCATATTCATGAAGTTGAATTTTAAAAGTTATGATTTATGCTAAAGTTTAGAGATTTCATATTTTATGCATTTCAAGTGTCATTGTATATATGTTGGGTTGCTAGTCCTCGTGCCATGTTCCCTTCTATGCTAATGATTCTCATTCGAGGACGAATGTTCCCAAGGGGGAGATAATATAACACACCAAAAATTTCTATGCCAAGACCCGTAGCATTTTTCATGTACGTATAGGATCATACTCGATGACTTTAAAGGGAATTCATGAGTTAGGATTAATTTCTAAGTAATTCAAGGGTATTATATGTGATTTAGGGTCATAAGGGATCCCTAAAACCAAGCCAAGTCCAAAGAATTTATTTCGGCTAAGTTTCCGAATGAGTTCATATAAGGGTCAACTTCGAACGACCATATCTATTATTATATAATGAATTGGGTGGACCATGACCTATCAAATTAAAGTTCTTTGAGTCTTCTTTCCAACGCCACTAAGATTGCAATTTGTGGAGTACGGAGTCAAAAGTTATGACTATTTTACCACAAACTATAACTGCAGAAATTTCCCAGCGCTGCAGTGGCGCCCGGTGCCACTATAGCACCCGAAACTAGCCTCAGTAGTTTGGGTGCTGGTGCGGCGCGCCAACTATAGCGCCAGCAGGGTTTTTGGCCCATTTTCCAGATTTTCTTTGATGAAGGGCAAGTTGGACAATTCCCTAAATAATATATACGAACTTGGGCATGTTTGGGAGTCATTTTTTAGCCTTTCACCTCTCCAAACAACCCTAAACTTCATCCTCTCATCTCTCAAATAATCACCTCCAATTTTTTTTTATCAAACTCAAGGATTCAAGGCTCCTCATTGAAGACCAAGAATCAAACTTTCTTAAAAGCTTCAATCTAAGGTATGTGGGTTTTCATCCATGAGTTCTTCCACCCATGGAGCCCAAATGTTGTCTCAACTTTGTATATCAATTTTAAATGATGAAATCTTATGGTATTTTACATAATAGTTTCAAATGCATAGATTATGGTATATTTTAGATTTATTTACTCCTATTGATATATATGCATATTGACTCTTAATTTCAAGTGATGAGAAATTTTATGGATTTTCATACAACGATTCCAAGTGTATAGATTCTTGAATATTTGAAGTTTATTCCCTATATTGACTTATGTTGATTCTTATTTACATGAAATGGATGGTTTATCAAGGTACTTATATGAAGGCTTGAAAGTAGTTTTAAAGTGCATATGGTGGGTTATTTTTAAGATGTTTGATTTGATGCATTCATATCACTCTCATGCATACAAGTATTCTTTTAAATGTATTTGAAAGTTATATGAAATGAACCCACCTAGTCTTCTTATGTTGAAATGAAGTTGAATTGAAAGTTTGACTCCAAATGAAAGTTTATGAAGCAAATGCCTATGTTTAAGGGAGTCTTGTGAAATGATTGAATGATTGATTGATAAAAGAGCTTCTTAGCCAAATTAAGGTTTCAATGTGAAAGGACAATTCTCACATTGAATCAAATGAAATGTCTTTATGAAATGCTTGATTGTGATAGGGCTTCTTAGCCAAAGTAAGGTTTTAATGTAAAAGGACAATTCGCACATTGAATCAAATGAAATGTTTAAGGTTATGATATGACATGTTTGACCTCCCTATAGGCCGTCAATGCTTTTGAACATTTTTCCAAAATGAAAGGTCCGATTAGCATGGTACCCGGAATGCCATCACTGATTGTAGACCTAATTTTCTTGTAAATCAAGGTTCATTAGTAGAACGGTAAATAGGGCATGGTAGTCATGATGATATTATAAACCAAAGGTTTTAATAAGCTATTCCACTGATGATGATTTAATGTCTAAAGTTATACAATGCTTATGTTATTATGATATTTTAAACGTTATTCCATGGGATTTGACCTAGCACCGAATGTAGCATATAGATAGGGACTCGACCTAAGGGGTCCTTAAGTAAAGTCTCATATTACATTAACTATGTGCCACCATAGGAGCCCTTGTTGGCTAGGCCTTTGTAGCCACCAAATGTTAAATAATTAAATGTAATCTGAATGAAGTTCTACCTGGCAAGTAGTCTCCCTGTTCCAACGTAGGGGCTTATGTTGGATTCCATGTAATAGCTCGCATGATCTTAAATATCGATTATGGTCACTTCCCCACAAAATGAACATTTTAAAGTCTCATATGATGATATCTAATGCATGCAGTCACTTATGAATATTGCTTACTCATGTCTCTCTTATGTTCTTCATTTCATAGCATACTCACATACTTAGTATATTCAAAGTACTAACGCATACTTTTGCCTACATGATATCACCATGTAGGAACCGACGTCGCTCCTAGATCTCCTCCACGTCGCTAACTCGAATTAGTTTGAAGATTGCTTGTAGTGAGTTCCCATATTTCGGGAACAACATCCTTTTTATTCTAAGCTTATGTTATATAGAATAGTAAGACTTTTATTAAGGTATTTCTTGACACTTATTATGAGGGTGAGCTAGGGATATGTCTTAGCCCCCGCCAAGTCTATTAGTAGAGGTATGTTTTGACACAAATGGAAAATGTTTTTATTTCTTCTTATTATTTTTTACCATTACCAATGAAATGCTTAATGAATGCTAAGAGGCTTGGGTGAGGTACCTCTGGGTGTCTCATTCGCCGTGTCACGTCTAGGCCCTAGGCTCGGATCGTGATAGGTCCATATGACTTCCTATGATCCGTAGATTAGCTCGTGGGAACTAACACCATCAACTTTTCTGCAACATTTTTTTTTCAACTTTTCAACTTTTGGGGTCTTACATATAGAGTCTTTTAATTTCCTTGGTGGCCCTATATGTCCTAAAAATTTATATACACTATATGGATTGATCATCAAAAGTGAATCTATTTTTCAAAGGTTTATGTAACACCCAAAAATTCAAATTATGATCTGACCATTCTTTATATACATATAGACCTCAATTTGATGATTTCTAATGTTAAAAAGGTATTGAAAACAATTCTTTACTGTAGGAAGAGCTTTGAATATGAATTAAGGTCATAATAAGAAATTTCTAGATCAAAGTTAAGTTGAAATCTTGTTTACCAATTGAGTTTTCGAATAAGATTTTACTTAGGTCAAATTCAAATGGTCATATGTCTTAGAATATTAAGAGTTAGGTGATCCATAACCTATCAAATTAAAGGTCTATGGGTCGTCCTTCCAATATATCCTACAGTTTTTCATTTAGAGTCTAGAGTAAAACGTTATGGCCGATTTACCATAGACACTCCACAAGTTCGTGATGGCTCTGCAACACGAAGACAAAGCGGACCTCACTGTCTGCTCGAATTAAATTCCATTTTCCAACTCTAATTATTTACTTTTCTGGGGGTATTTTTGTCCTAAAATATTTGGGGGTTATCTAAATAGCCCTAAATGTGTAGAAAATCAGTTTTTTATAAATAAAATCATCTTATTCAATCCTACATTCCTACGCTCAACAACATCAAACAAAAACCCTCAAGACTTCAAGAAGCAATATCTAGGGTTAATTCTCAAGGTCCATATCCTAAGTTCTTCATTAGAAAGTATGTTTGAACATTTCCTACTTCAAACTTCTTACACAAGGTTCATATTTTATTATTTGTATTTTCTAAATTACGAATTAAGGTTAGGTTGAGAGAAGCTTCTATGAAAATTGATTACAAATATTTTTCTCTGGTCAGTTGTGTTCAAATTATGTTATTATGATTTTGGAACTTGGATTGTTAATTTTTAATGGGCGAATTGCCTCATATGATTTTGAAAAGGATTTTTTTGTATAACTAATGGATTTGGAAATTTGTGAGTCTTTCAAAAACTTTGGTTTAAAGTGGTGAATAAAGGGTAATTTCCCATCCCAATTAAATGTTAATGATATTTTATTTTATGTGTTGTTTTATAACTTGAAAAGACTTGGACGATGGCACTGAACAGAATGTTTTATCATAAATGAATCTTTGGTTTTCAAAGGATGGGTTAAGAGTTTTTAAATGGTTAAGTATTGATAGGTGTTGTGTTTATCACGATCTGAATCCTTGAGTCACGATGATTCTCACTATAACCTACCAATAGACAAGCCAACCCAAATCTCGGAACTACGAGTAATGGGATGTAGGGGTAGAAGACTAATATTTAGCTAAAAAGAATAATATATAACAAGAATCACAAATGAAATAGCTAAAGCTAACCAAAACTATATACAAATAAAAAATTCCTCTCAAAATCTGGAAGTCACATGTACAGAGCTACTACATAACGAGTACAAGTCTCAAAAGTAGACTACAGAAACAAGACTGTGTCAAAAAGTAAAAGACAAGTCAATATATATATAGATGGAATCGGGCTAATCCTGGATGCTATGTGCTCACCTTCACCTCAAAACAAGACTATAGTTGGCTCGATATCAACGCTAATAACTGATGCTCGGACCTGTACTATGAAAACAGATGCAGAAAATAGTATGAGTACCAAAACAACAGGTACCTAGTAGGAAACGTAAGCCGACTGAGCTAGAAAAGTAAAAGTAATATGAAATGTGAGAATCTAAGTTACTATCAAGAATAAGACAATTAAATAGGTATGTACACGAGTGTACTCACACATAAAGAAAAAGATAGAATCTAACAAAATCCGCCAGACTCCCGTAAACTCGACGGGTACGCTCGTACACATGCTTAAAAGTAAAAATTCAAATGGACTCTCATAAGCCCGATGGGAGAAAAGATAGCTGAGGTGGTATGAAAAAATACGGTGAAGTACCAACAATGCCACAACTTCCCGCGGACTTGAACCATCTATTCTTTGAGCCTAAAGCTTTTAACCCAAAGCTGGAAAGAATTAAGGACTTGAACCGAATAAATATGAAAAAGTTAGGGAATTGAACTGAGATTTGGGAGTAACCAAGGACTTAAACCAAGGATATTATAATTGTGGACTTGAACCACGTGTAAATAAGACCAAGAACTTGAACCGAGGTGAAAATAGCTATGAACTTGAATCAAGGCTGAAAGGTAGCTATGGACTTGAACCAAGGCTGAAAGGTAGCTATAGACTTGAACCAAGGATGTATATTGCGGTGGACTTGAACCACAACTAAATAAAGCCAAAGACTTGAACCGAGGCTATAATACCAATGCAAGGACTTGAACAAAGACCGGTGGAGTGAATTGGGGACTTGAACCACGAATAGAGGTGAATCTTTCAGAATTAGGATTAGCGCCTAACCGAGCATCATAGGGAGTACCCTAATTAGAGTGCCATCAATAAATAGCTTTAGCCTAAACCATATCCAAACAGAATCGACGAGTAGATAGAGTATAGTATGCTATTATATACACTAATAATTCCCAAGACAATATCGAGACAATGTGGTCATTTTAACACTAAACCTATCAAATTCAGAGACGGACCAATTTCAGAGTAAAAAATGGAAATGTGAGACTTGCTCCGATAACTATAGAAATGACTAGGTGAAAAGGTTCTAAATACTACCCTGAACTTGTGTTCCAAAATTGAGCAAAATTTGGGGCTCGAATCAGTCCCAAAATGAACATGCAAGAAAAACACATTTTAATCTCAAAGGTACAACCATGGAAACAACTAATTTCAAGAATTTACCTCACAGAAGCCTCCCCAACACTTTTCGATCACCAATCCACATAGACACAACAATTTTGGACTTCTTGGACTTTGAATCACCAAAATTTGACAAGAAACAAGAGAGAAATCAAAGTTTCAAAATGTCAACAATGGCTAAAATCGTCCTTGGTCTTTAATTAAAAGACCAGGGATTTGGCCGTTGCGAACGTGGCCTAAATGGCCTACAATCGTGGAAGGAAAGGGTCTAGACCTCTGCGATTGCTGAACCTAGCTCACGAATGTAAAGGCTTACCTAATAGACCTCTGCAAATGCAGCTAGGGCTTCGCAAATATGGAGACCAATTCACCTAGCCTCCATGAACGTGGTCCTCTGCCCGCGATTATAGAGAACAAATGGGACTTGTAACATCAGCTGCTGCATTAGCTATTTTTTCCAAGTTCAAAATCCCGGACGGGGTGCTCGGAATTCGTTTGAAACTCTGTGCGGGCAAATAAGATTGTTACCCCACCAAATTCAACGTTGCAGACTCAATGGAATATTTGAAATTTCTATACAAGGTCATTTTAATGAAAAGTAGGTCACCCAAGTGATATTTTAGCCAATTTCTACAATGGGTCTCGGGATTAGACTAGAAGCCTCGAAAAGTGAACGAAGGGTTATTATAGAACAAACTTGACTTTCTGAAACTAATCATGCTGATAGAATTTTCATCCGAGCGCATTTTCTGAGAATCATAACAAAGTCAAACTTAGGCTAAAGTTTAAAGGCTAAAATGGTTAATGGCTTAGACTCGCACAAAAAACCTCAAGACTCGAGCCAGACATGCTAGTAGCCTAATTTGGCTATCTAGAGTTGATGGAATCGTCAAAATTCAGTTTTGAGGTTGCCTTTCTTGAGTTTTGACAGAAGTCAACCATTTAAACTCTAAGAGCTCCAAAATAAGGAAATGGGCATGAAATCCAAATAAACGGCTAAAGGACCGACTATTAGTCCCAGCAAGTCATAAATGACTTGGGGTCGGTACAAAAAAGCTCTAAATGCTGAAAAGATCAAAAAATGGAGGAAATGACTTGGAGGGTTATTCCAACATCCACTACTAAAATCACTTTTATTCGTGAAAGTAAAGGACATTTAAAGTATGGAAACAAAACAAGACGAGGGCACCGGGACCTCATGCTATGCCAGACCCTCGGAAACCCTCTCAGGTCAAACAATGTCATCACAGAACTCAGGATGAGAGGAAAATCCTCAAATTCACTTCAACTCCAAAAACTCCTTCAATTCTCTTCTTGGCTCCTACACTCGTTCAATTAGCCTGAACTTGATCAAAAACACAAATTCACCTGAGGAAAACCAAAACTAAACCGAAACCACTGAAATGAGAAACACAGAACCATGGCAAATGTAACCCAACTTATAATTCAAAATACTTGCCTCATGCTTCCAAATCTATCTTTTCTTAGCCACCCAGGGCATTATATCGGTCCTAGGTCATCCTAAATGATACCAATACCATCTGAAAATTTCTTACAGAACCATACAACATAAATCTTGAAGGAGTCACATACATCAACTGAACCTCTAGGGATGATAACACCCAAAACAAGGAAACCAGCCTGGGGTAAAGCCCAAAACTCCAATCTCAACTTCAAAAACCAACAATCCAAACTAAAGCTCAACCTTATGAAACTAACACTACATTTCCAAGGGTGATTATCCCGCAAACAACAAGACCACACTGAGCCTAGCTCTAGTGGCTTACTTTCGCCATAGGAATTTCCAAAAAGATGACAATATATGTCCACAAACTACTTTGCTACCTTAAATATGAGCCAACCATCCTAGTGTAAGGGAAACCAAGCCGGTATGTGGCATACAAACATGGACAACCAATTGGTAATAGTCCAATGGAACCAACTCCTACTCAGAACACCGCCAGCTATCGAATATGAAAAAGGAGGACCTCACATCCTAAACAAATTTAGAATTACGTATTCCATGAATTAATTTGACCCCATCCTATAGATGAACCTTTTAAACAACTTTCCATCCTCCAGCTTAGGCTATATCTGAAGCCACCAATAAAAGCCACTGTTCCAACTCCAAATGATAGACAAAGCCTCAAAAGCTATCAACACAACCGTGAAGAACCCACAACAATGGTAACAGGGCAAGATGAGAGAAAATATTTCCCAAATTTTCAACTACCCATAGAGAAATGCCAAAACACACACCTTGAAAATATTGAAGGAATGAACCTCAACTTGCAACTAAGAACAAGACTAAGGCAAATGGTAAGATGCATCCAACTTTGATTTCTACAATACCATAGAAGGCAATACTGCCTTTCTTAGAACTCCAAAAACCACAATCTCCCAGCTACCAATAACCCAAACACTAAGAATATCACAAAGAGACCAACTAGGTAGGTAAAAAAGGAGCAAACCCCAACTTTGTAGCCTTAGGGATGAAAATACTGATAAGGCATAAGGAAGGATTGACAAGCGGGATCCACTGCAACTCTAAAGATTCAACATATATATTCACATACTACCTCAACAATAATCTTTCAACTACGAACCAAATGATTCTAAGCAACAAATATAGCCATCTAAGATAAAAAAAAATAGAATGGAAAAAGAGAATTAATAATAAGGCAAAGCTAGCTATGCAAAATAGTAAGAAGATCCATTCAACCACTAACCCAACGAGACAACATGCAACTAAGGCACCCCTCAAATCCAACTAGATCCTCCAATATCACCACTCTCATAACTAATGAAGCTGGTCCGACTACTTATCTAACAAGGATCAATACTACAACAACAACAACTGGCAACAGAGATAAAAGGGAGCAACTAACTAGTCCAACCATAAACTCATATCAAACCACCAAGGCAAAGGCACGGGGTTCTCAACCACCACTACTTAATACAGAAACTCGATCTAGTCAATCCACTACTAAAAGAACTCAACTTTGACATTGAAACATATACATATAAATCCAAGTAAGGTTGCCAACATAGTAATGAAATAAATAATAAGTTAAATATGCACGTGGTCAAAAAAACACCAAACCACACAATATACGTAATGAATAAGAAAATAATGAGTTCACCCTAATATAATCGATACTTGGACCCTCGACCTCTAATTGGACTATAGGAGCATAGAATAATCCTAACCGACCTCAATTTGAATACCTAAAGTATCACCTCTGACTAGGTATACTATAGACCCATGATACCAACTTAATTGAGCAAACTGTGTATTGGTTCCATACTAGGGACACTCTCTAGATTGATGGTCAAGCTCTCCATAGATACGACAAGGCCCAATAACACTAGTCTTGGGAGTAATAGATGTTGGTAATGTCTAAAGGATCAAATCCCACCTGGGGAACTCCCTGGACCAGTTCCTAAGATCACCACAATCAAAGCATCTTCATGGGTTAAAGCTCAGCATAATGAGCGTGATGAACTTCCTTGGCTCCCTTTGATAACACGTGAACCATCTCTAACACCCTGTAGAACACTCCTAGATACTATATCGGGGTCTTAAGGCCCAAAACTTGTCGAGCCTTCGGCCAGCGATGTATGATCATTATACAATCTCTAAGACAGTTGACCTGTATGCCATACTCGTAACACACGCCTCCGAAAGTGGCATGTTGCAAAGACCCTACTGCAACTGAAGGAGTCCCTTGACCCAATTTTCCAAAATGCAAACCCTAGGAACCCAAGCCTAAACTATGTCTATTATGGGCACCATAATCTACCTCAGAACCTCCCCAAACCTAAGGTACTACTGCTATAGGCATAATGGGTCTTGAAGAAAGATGACCCTCACTAAAATAATACTCACCCCAAAGTGAAATGATGTCATACTATGCTGATAGCAAGGCCTCTTACCACTATATCTGCAAGACTCAAGGCATGCCTGCTCTATGTCTCTTACATGACTAAAAACTTAGGGAAAGGTATATCCAACCTCTATCAAGTTCTCTAATTCTAAACGGGGTTGTAAAGAGAACCCTTGATGAACTCTCGACTCATATCTTAATCCATAGGAGATGATGTGGGGTTATGCCTAGCCCACTCAAGAAATACCATGACATACTCTAATATTGATAACGAATCCTACTGGAACCTTTGACGGGGCCTATTATATGAAATCTATAGGCCTAAAATGGGGACCACTCTAGTTATCTTCCTGCCTAGAGCTATTGTTGTTGCCCCCTTGGGCCTCACGATAGAGCAGCTCAATTGTGTGAGTGTGGTCTACCACATCCAGAAAGAAGTGGTCCACTAAGACTAGAGACTATCTTAATCCGTAGTTAGTATCTCAAACCTCTGACAAAATACCAAACTCTCTTCTCCTCAGTAGGTAAGATCATAGTGGCACACCTAGAAATCTCATGGAGTTTGGCCTCATATTCTGACACATTCATAGAGCCCTACTCCAACTGAGAGAGATGGCCTCAGAGTTGATCTTGGATACTCATAGAAATGAACCTTTCTAAGGAGGCCTCAGAAAACTCTGTCCACGATACTGGTGGAGACCCTGTTGGCCTGGTCTCTAGATATGAATGCCACCAATGCTTGGCAAACCGTCTAGCTGATATATATTAAAGTTGGTTCCTCTAGACTCTACCAATCCCAAGATCTGTAGCCTCTCATGACAAGTAAGTAAAAACTCATGGGCATCCTCACCCATAGCCCTCGAAAACCTTGACAGTAATAATCTGAGAAACATCCCGAGCATCTTCTGCACGCATACTGACATGACATCCTCTAAATTATCCGGTAGGGTGGCAGGTGTCGGTGGTGGATAAACTACTTATGCCACTGGTGCAGGCTGAGCCTACGGTGCTAGAGAACCTAAAACTAGGGCCTGCTGTATACCCCCTATAGAAATAAATATTTGGGCTAACATAGCCTGTAGGTCTAGAGTTGTAACTCACATGGGCGGTGGTTGGTACTATCCTAGGCCCACCAGCTGATGGTGTCTTAGAGCTATCTGTGGCTCCATCTTAAAGCTTTAGAGTCTACTTTCTGTTCTAGGTTGGGGCTGTAGCCCTAGCATGACCTCGAGGTCAACCTCTACCCCTGGCTGAGGCTTTGGAACTTTTTACGACATAATTTCTCATGTCATGATGAGACCTACTAAAACTTACAAATAGATAAGCCTAACCCTCAATGCTTTGTCTAGAACCAGAGGCAACAGGCTATTAAGCGGAAGATGAATAATTAAAGAAGAAAATAACTAGTAATGAGAAGAAAGAGAACAACTAAAATAAAACACAAGGAGCCACGCAAGACCTGGCATCAATTAGTAATTATAAGTCTCCAAAATTTGAAAAGTCATAAAACAAGGATTAAAAGATGAATTTCAAGAAAAATATAGCTTTTGGCACTATGTAATGACCACGAAGGACATCACATGCCATATTTATCACCACAGTTTATGGTGTGCCACCATGGTGGTGATTTAGAAACTTAAACCCTATAGGAAAGGGTCCACAACAAGGACCACAAGCTATGGTTCCCTCTGTAGTAACCCCTCCCTTTAGACCCTATGATTCCACTCCAAGGAAGGGACCATGTCCTAACCACCACGGGTTGTATTTCCCTTAATATACCATGGTGGGTTCTATGGTGAATTCCCCTGTAGACTCTCTCTATCAAATTCCTCAACACGACCCACACCACAGGCCATGGTGACCTTCACAGACCATTATGGTCTCTGTAAAGGGAAACCTGAAAATTCTCCTATTCCTTGAGTTCATGGAAAAGACCATGATCACCACCACGGGCCATTGTGAGGTTAACAAACCATGGTAGGTCCTTCATCCAGTCACTTTCCTAATTTAAAGTTGGGGTTATTTTGGTCATTTCCCTATATTTTATTAATGAATATGGATAATTTCTGAGGCTATATTCTTACCTATTAACTAACCTAAATTCCCCTAACCTATCTTTCTCACCATGATTTCCAAAATCACAAAACTTTCTCTTCCAAGTCTTCTCTCAAGAGTCTTCTTTTTCCTCAAATAATTTAAAGGATTTTTTCAAGGTCAAGCCTCCATTCTCTTCAATGTAGGCTCATAAAGGTCAAGTTATGTGGGACTTCATCATTGGTAACTTTCACCCATGGAATTCCAAATATTTCTTCTTAAATTCTCTTATGATTTCTTGAATTAAAAGCCCTAATTTAATGATTTTTATTGGGTCTTTTAAATTATGATATTCTTCAATGCTATTAGTCTAATTATGCATAATTTATATCATATTGCATAATTTAAAGTTGAATTTTAATGACTCATGTTATACGCTAGTTTCAAGTATGATTTATGAGATATGAGCATGATTTTCAAGTTATTTCAATGAAAGCTTTATGAATAAGTTTAAAGATATTTTATTTAAAGAAGTGTATGAATGATGATTCTATGATGTTTTAAGCAAAGTTAGTGATAGGGCAAGTTTGACCCTAAAGATGTTTATGATCAAAGATATATAATGATGGATGGCCTACACCCATATTAAATAAGTTATATGATAGATGAGCAAATCCTATGATTTTACTATGATGATGCTAGATGAGCTATTCTTATGCTATTTTATAAACATGGATCGATATCTATTATTATCTTTCCCTATGATGTTTATTATCATGTTTTATGAGTTCCATTGGGATAATGACTAAGCATTGAGAGGACTTTTAGGTAGGGTTTGTTCCGGTAACCAAAGGTTTGCTAACCAGGGAAATCCCAGTAGCAACTTGTTGTCCCATACTATGTTGCCCGCGTAGTTTCAAAGATGTCAATATGGCGAAGCTAGTGGATCCACGTAGCAATGTTAAAAGAATTACTTAATAGAGTTTGCTCTGGCAAGGTAGCCTCCCCTGTCTCGATGTGAGAGTCATCAGATTCTATGTATTATCTCGCATGGTATTTTATATGGGTTAAAGGTCCTATCCCACACAGTTTCAGTTAAGTTATAAGTTCTTATGATAATTATGAGATTTTTAATGCATTGACCAATGATATAAATATTGTAATATTTTCATCACTTTGTTAATATTTTAAAGATACTAGACTTGCATTCCATGATTTATATTGATTATGTCCTATGTTTATTGTTCATGCATATTCTCACATACTTAGTGCATTCCATGTAATAACCCATACTTTTTGCCTATATTATATCATAATGTAGTGTCCAGCAATCACACTCATCCTCCTTCCGCTTATGGCAAGAGTTAGCACTATTATACTGTTGATGAGTCCTCATATTTCAAGGACGAGGTATTTTATTTTTACGTGTATATGACTTCTTTTACCTTTTATATTGAGTGAGTTAGGAGGTTTTCTTTAGCCCTCATCTAGACTAGTAGAGTCATGTTAGATGTTCATGGAGTCTATGTTGTCTCTTATTTTGCATTTTGAGACTTATGTTATTTATTGAGACTATAGTTCACTATCTTTGATCCTTGCTTACTTATTTTATTTACTTTATGTATGCTCTTGAATGTTATGCTAAGAGGTTTGGTTGGATTCCTTCGGGATTCTAATCATCGTGTTACAGCGGGGCCCTAGGTTGGATCATGACAAACATAGTATCATAACACAAGGTTTGAGTTTCCAAGGGAGTCTAACATATCGCATCAAGTAGAGTCTTATTTATCGATGTAAAGCGCACCACATCTATGAATAGGAGGCTATAATGCATTTTAAGAAACACTTCACTTTTTCATGATCTCATCGTGTAATAGAGTTAAACTCTAAGGTGTACTACTCTAACACTTTCTCTTTGCAATTACAAAATCATGCCTTCATGAAGAGCTTCTATCTGAAGGAATATTGAAGAGGACCCATAAGCTTCAAATGCCCATCTGAATGATCAAGTGACTAACACGGAGTTTTGAGCCATTTTTCAGATTCTAGCCTAAGTCATGACTACAAAAGTGACTCAAGGAGTAGTTATTCCTCCCAATGTATCTACTCTGGATTCAAGGGTTAGAGGCTTCACAAAGATAAATCCTCCTGAGTTTCATGGATCCAAGGTTAATAATGATCCTCAAGACTTTGTTGATGAATCATACAATATCATATATTATGTGAGTGTCTTCATAAGAAAGGGAGGGATTGGTGGCCTACCAACTCAAAGGTGTTGCTCAAGTGTGGTATAACCATTGGAAAATTGAATGGGTTGAAGAGGGTCCCATAGGTTGGGAAAAGTTCAAAGTTGCATTTCTTGATCACTTCTTCCCACTTGAGTTAAGCAGGCGAACGTATTGGAATTTATCAACCTCAAGCAAGAAAACATGAGTGTGAGGGAGTATGCCCTCAAGTTCACAAAGTTTTCCAAGTATACTCCATCCTTGGTAGCTGACTCTCATGCCCAAATGAGTAAGTTTATTTTGAGTGTGTTGGACTTGGTTATGAAAGAATGTCGAACCGCTATGCTCATAAAGGAGATAGATATATCGAGGCTCATGATTGATGCCAACTAAATTAAAGAAGAGAAGCTTAAGGAGAGGAATGCAAGGGAATCGAAGAGGGCATGGTTTGTAGGTGGGTTTTTGCACACCAAATATGGTGGTTAAAATGGTCATTTATGATAGGGTCACAAGTTTCAAGGGAAAGATTCTTCAAATACTCTAGCTCTTAAATTTGAGAAGGATAAGATGCCAAATCCTAAGGCACAAGAAGGAGCTTCGGGTGGTCAAGTCATCCCTTCATGTAAGAAGTGTGGGGAAAACATAGGAGAGAGTGTTTAGCGGGGTTGGATGTTTGCTACAAGGGTAGAAATCTGGGTCATCATGTAGAAAAGTGTAGGAGTGGGTCTAGACCCCAGGTTCAGACTCAGTCTACCTATCATCCAGATCAGTGTGCTACTACTTCGAGTGGCGATCAGCGCCAAAACAGATTTTATGCATTTTAGACTCATCAAGAGTTAGACGATTCCCCCAATATTATGAATGTTATGTTGGTCTTTGACTTTGATCTTTCTACATTATTATATCTGGGTGATACTCTATTATTTGTCACTCATTATCTTCTATGAGGTTTATTATTAGTCCTGAGATCTTATTAGAGTTATTTTCGGTGTATACTCCAGTTGGTGACTCAGTTGTGGCTAAAAGAGTTTATAGAAATTGTCTAATCTTAGTTTTTCATAAAGTCACTTCAGTTGATCTTGTAGAGCTTGATGTGATAGATTTTGATGTGAGTCTTGGTATGGATTGGCTTCACGCATGTTATGCCTCTATATGTTATAGAACCCGTGTGGTGAAGTTTCAATTTCATAATGATCCAGTCATAGAATGGAAAGGTAGTAATTTCGTGTTTAAGGTTCAATTAATCTCATGCCTTAAAGCTCAAAAAATTATTTCCAAAGATTGCATCTATTATCTAGTTTGGGTTAGAGATACGAACTCCGAAACTCCTACTCTTGAGTTAGTTTTAGTTGTTAACTAGTTTCTAGAAGTTTTCCTCAATGATCTCCCAGGTATTCCTCCCGAAAGGGAAATAGACTTTGATATTGATCTCCACCTCGATACTCAACCTATATTTATTCATTCTTACCGAAAGGCCCCGCTAAAGTTGAAGGAGTTAAAGGATCAGTTAAAATATTTTCTAGATAAGGGCTTCATTAGACTGAGTATCTCTCTATGGGGTGCTCTGGTTCTCTTAGTTATAAAGAAAGATGGATCTCTCCATATATGTATTGATTATCGACAATTGAACAAGGTCACAATTGAGAATAAGTATCCCATTCCAAGGATTGATGGCTTGTTCGATCAACTTCAAGGAGCAAGTTACTATTCAAATATTGACCTTCGGTCGGGTAATCATCAACTCCGAGTAAGGGAAGGTGATAATCTGAAGATGACTTTTAGAACTCGGTATGGTCACTTTGAATTTTGGTTATGTCTTTTGGGCTAACAAATGCCCTTGCATCTTTTATGGATTTGATGAATAGGGTGTTCGAACAATACTTGGATATATTCCTAATTGTGTTCATTGATGATATTTTGATCTACTCTCGGAGTGAGGAAGAGCATGATGACCATTTGAGGATTGTGTTGCAAATTCTCAAGGACCATCAGTTGTATGTAAAGTTTAGTAAGTGTGAATTTTGGTTAAGGTCAATTGCTTTCCTTGGTCATATCATTTTGGTGAAGGAATTATGGTTGATCCAAAAAAGACCGGGGTAGTTAAGAATTGGCCTAGACCATTGACTCCTTCCGATATTCAGAGTTTCTTAGGCTTAGCCAATTATTATAGACGGTTTGTAGAAGATTTCTATTCCACTGCATCTCCCTTGACTATTTTGACTCAAAAGAAGGTAAAGTTCCAATGGTCTGAGGCATGTGACAAAAGCTTCTAGGAGTTGACTTTACCGAAAGGTTCTAATGGGTTCATTGTGTATTGTGATGCTTTATGAGTTGGTATTGGTTGTGTTCTAATGCAAAATGGTAAAGTGATAGCTTATGCTTCAAGGAAACTCAAGGTTCATGAGAAGAATTACCCAACTCACGACTTAGAGTTGGCAACGGTAGTATTTTCTTTAAAGTTATGAAGACACTACTTGTATGATGTCTATGTCGATATTTTCACCGATCACAGTTTTTGCAATATGTGTGCACACAAAAGGACTTTAACCTTCGACAAAGGAGATGTTTTGAGTTTGTAAAAGATTATGACATGAGTGCGCTATACCATCCGAGTAAGGTAAATGTGGTTGCTGATGCTCTTAGTATATTGTCCATGAACACTGTTTCTCATATTGAGGATAAAAAGAAAGAGCTAGTTCAAAATATGCATAGGTTAGCCCATTTAGGTGTTCGATTGGTTAATTTCAATGAATGTGGTGTTATTGTGCAAAATAGTTCTGAATAATCTCTTGTGGTGGATGTAAAGGAAAAACAAGATAATGATCTTTCATTGATCGAATTGAAGAAGGTGGTTGCTAAAAAATCCATTGAGGCTTTCTCTCAAATGGGAGCTAGTTTTTTGAGATATCAAGTCCGATTGTATATTTCGAATGTTGATGATTTGAAAGATATGATATTGTCTGAAGCTCATAGTTTGCGGTATTCTATACATTCTGGTTCTAAAATAATGTATCGAGATTTAAGAGAAGTGTATTGATGGAATGGCATGAAAAGGAATATTACGAAATTCATGGCTAAGTATACTAACTGTCAACAAGTGAAGGTTAAGCATCAAAAATTAGGAGGTTTGGCTCAAGACATTGAGATTCCTAAGTGGAAGTGGAAAACCTTGAATATGGACTTCATTACTGGTTTACCTCGTACTCGTAGGCAACATGACTCTATTTGGGTGATTATTAACCGAATGACTAAGTCAGATCATTTTCTTCCTGTTAAGACTCATAGTCAGCAGAGGAATATGCTAGATTGTATATCCGAGAGTTGGTTAAGCTTCATGGTGTTCTATTTTCTATCATCTCGGATTGAGGTATTCAATTTACATCTCAGTTTTGGAGATCTTTCCAAAATGGCCTTGGTACTCACGTGAAGCTTAGTACAACTTTTCACCCCCAGACAGATGGTCGGGCCGAGCATACCATTTATACATTAGAGGATATGTTGAGAGCATGCATCATTGATTTTAAAGAAAATTGGGATGATCAGTTGCTATTGATAGAGTTCTCTTACAATAATAGTTATTATTCTAGCATTGAGATGAATCCATTTGAGGCTCTGTATGGTAGGAGGTGTAGTTCCTCTATCATTTGTTTTGGAGGTTGGAGAAGTTGCTTTTATAGGATGTGAGTTGGGTTTTGAGGCTATTTAGAAGGTTAGACTCATTAGATAAAGATTGAAACCATCCCAAAGCCAACAAAAGTCATATTCGTATGTGAGAAGAAGTGAACTTGAATTTGAGGTTAATGATTGGATTTACTTGCAAATTTCACCCATGAAGGGTGTGATGCATTTTGGTAAGCAAGGAAAGCTAAGTCTCCGCTCTGTTGGTCTATACTCGATTTTGAGGCAGATTGGTAAGGTGGCTTATGAGTTGGATTTGCCTTTTGATTTGGCATCAGTGCATCCTATGTTCCATGTATCCTTCTTGAGGAAGTTTGTTGGTGATCCTAGCTCCATTTTGCCATTGGTTAACATTGAGGTTAAAGATAGTCTTTCATATGAGGAGGTTCCGATTGAGATCTTAGACAGTTAAGTTAGAAAGTTGAAAAACAAAGAAATAGCTTCAATTAAAGTGTTATGGAGGAACCAAGAGGTTGAGGGTGCTACATGGGAAGGCAAAGCTAATATGATATCCCGGTATCCTCATCTCTTTCCTTTCGTACCTAGTTAAGGTACTTAGTTTCTTCATGATCCAACCAGCCCAAATCATGTGTTTTAGTTATTTTCGTGGTTTCACATGCATCCATGTTCATGAAATGAGTTTTGAAGTTTTGTTATAACTTGAGATTAAAAATTTCATATTTTAGGCCTTATTAAGATATTGTGCATTCATGTTGAGCTGCTATGTTCCTTTCCTATTCCATTCATGCTCTCTTGAGTACCATTCAAGGAAAATGTTCCCAAAGGGGAGATATTATAAGACCCAGAAGTTTAAAATTCATAAAACGAGGATTAAAAGATGAATTTCCAAAAAATGCAGCTTTTGACACAAAGTGATGGCCATCATGGGCCGTATTCATCACCATGGTTCGTGGTGTGCTTCCATGGTGGTGAGTCAGAAACTCAAACCCTATAGGGAAGGTTCCACGACAGAGACCACAGGTCGTGGTGACAACCATGATCTGTGGTTCCCTTTGTGGTAACCCCTCCCCTAAGATCCTTAGATACCACTCTATAGCAGGGACCACGTCCCAACCACCATGGTCTGTATTGACCTTTATAGACCGTGGTGGGTTCCGTGATGAATGCCTCTAAAAACTCCCTTATCAGGATCCTCACCATGACCCACATCACGAGCCTTGGTGAACTTCATGGATCGTTATGATATCTGTGAAGGGAGTCCTAAAAATCCTCCTTTTCCTCAAGCTCAAGGAAAGGACAACAATCACCACCACGGGCTGTGGTGAGGTTCACAGACTATGGTGGTGATGGTTTTAAGTTTGGGTTATTTTGGTCATTTTCCTATATCATTAATGAATGTGGATGGTTTTTAATGCTAGATTATTACCTATTAACTAACCTAAATTTCCCTAACCCTCTCATCTCACCATAATTTCCAAAATCACAAAACGTTCTCTCCCAAGTCTTCTCTCAAGAGTCTTCTCCCTCAAGCAATTTAAAGGATTTCATCAAGTTCAACTTCCATTCTCTTCAATTTAGGGCTCATAAAGGTCAAGGTATGTGGGAATTCATCCATGGGTACCTTTCACCCATGGAATCCCAAAGCTTTCTCCTTAAATTCTCTTATGATTTCTTGAATTAAAAGCCCTAATTTCATGATTTTCATTGGGTCTTCTAAATTATGATATTCTTCAATGCTATTAGTCTAGTTATACATTACTCACATCATATTACATGATTTCATGTTGAATTTTAATGACCCATGTTATATGCTAGTTTCAAGTATGATTTATGAGATATGATCATGATTTTCAAGTTATTTCAATGAAAGATTTATGAATGAGTTTAAAGATGTTTTATGCAAATAAGTTTATGAATAATGATTCTACGATATTTCAAGAAAGGTTAATGCTAAGGCAAGTTTGACCCTAAAGAAGTCTTATGATCAAAGATAAGTAATGATGGAGGGGCACCCACATTACATGAGGTATAGCATAGATGAGTTAATCCTATGATTTTACTATAATGATGCTAGAAGAGCTATTCTTATGATATTTTATAAAGATGGATCAGTATCTATTATTATCTTTCACTATGAAATTTATGATCATGTTTTATTAGTTTCATTGGGATAATGACAAAGCACCGAGAGGACTTTTAGGTGGGGTTCGGTCCGGTAACCAAAGGTTTGTTACCCAAGAGAATCCTAGTAGCAACCTTTTGACCACCCTCTTTCGAAAACTGTTCAATGCTCAAGTACGCTCAAAATCCCTAATTCAACCCCTCAGATGGGAAATTCAAGTCAAATAGTCTCTATCACAGATAAATCACAAGTTAAATATTCACAAAAGGAGATAAGATAGCAAATAGGGCCCCACATAGGCTACACAGCACCGATAAACACTCATACGGGCTTCGTAATTTATTTCACAGTCCCATTCTACTCTACAACCCCATCCCAAAGACTATAGCATAAGATTGACTAATTACCCCAATCCAGTCTCAAGAAGGATCGCCAAACCTATCTCAATTGTTGAAACCGCAAATGAACGCTCCTACCAAATGAACAAGGCTTGAATTCAACATCCGAAATGAAAACCCACTATCAAGAATGCAACATACAAGTCACAAGGAGTCCAATGACACATTTATTAATAGGTTTTGGAAGCTGGGATAAAATAGTCCAAAAATTGATAAATTTCGAAAAAGGTTGAATCTAGAAATTTCTTCTAAAAACATGTTCTACTCATTGAGGAGAGTTTGTGGGTGAAAACCCACAAGAATTGACCACGAAATCATCAAGAATCATTGAAAATATTAAATTGAAATTTGGGGAAATATGTCCCAAAATCCACCTTTGATAACACAATGTTTGAAGGTAAAAAATGATGATAACTGAATTAGGAATGAAAGAAATACTTACACAATGAAAACTCTAAAAACTCCTATTGAAAATCGCCTTCTCAAAGCTCCAAATTATTAAAAATGGTGGAATGATAAAAATGGAGAAATTTCCCAAGTTTGACACTATTCTGAAAAAATGTGCATCATGATTGCAAGCCACTAATCGTCGCAATCGCAAAGCACTGGGACTAATCAATTGCGATCTTAGACAACCCCCTCGCAATCTCAAAGAATATAGAGAAGGAAAGACCATCACAATTGCGGACCTCCTATCACGATCGTGAAGACCATGGCCCTGACATATCGAGATCGTTTGTCCTAAGCTCGCGATCGCGATGAACAAAGATATGCTGCACCAGAACCAGAAAAATGTAGATCCCCAATAAAGAAAATGCCTTTAATTGGACCCTCGAGATTAGTTTAGAATCTCATACACACAAACCATAAATGCATTTTACTGAATTCAACATTTCGGATTCAATGGAACCATCAGAATTTGAATTTGAGGTCTCCTTGACCCAAAACTCAATAAGTCGCACCTAAACTAACTTTGAACCTCAAAAAGGCCAAAAAGAGCTTGGGACCTCCAAAAATGTAACATCCCTCAAAATACTCACAAGTGCCTTAAGACTGCCTTGGGAATAGGCCGCTCATATAATGCATTATACTTAACCTTTTGGAAAATCTGAGTTCAAAATTGATCAGGGGGTCAAAACCTACAGGGAAATGGTCTTCATGGATTTTTAAGACCCGTATATCGAAAGATAGATTTATGAAGAAACTACACAAAATAGAAAGGTCCGCGCCAAGTCTGTGTCGCGGACCTAGCAAGGGTTCTCTGGCCGAGTTGGATTTTTAGTAAGGGTGCTTTAGACTTTTCCTTAAATTGTTAGATAATGAACCTAGACATTTTTGGTACCTAATTCAACTCTATAAATGGAGCTAAACCTCTAATTTTATTCATTATTCTACAATTAACCTACTCAAATATTTCTCTCTCTACAAAAGACTCTCAAGGGCTCCATTGAATACTTCAAGTAAATTTACTCAAGCTCTCCATCAAAACTCTCAAGTTCTTCCAAATTATTTGGTGTTCTCACTTAAGGTATGTGGGTATTGATTCATGGATTCTTTCGTCCATGAAGCCCATTCAATTACTCAAATTTTTTATCAAATTAAAGTATGGTATTTTATGGGTCTTATGATCTCTACTCCAATTGCATGAATTATAATTCAAATTACGTCTATTTTAATATAAATTGATGGTTATTGCATTGAATTGAAGAGTTTTTCCATGAATTCTCCTACCTTGATTCCTAAGGTTCATGATGTAAATTATGAATATTTTCTATTATACTTTCAAAGGATATTATCTATATGAATTATGTATGGGTTGATAGAAAGTATGTGATCATGCATGTTTTCAAGTAAATTTCATGATTTTCAAGTCAATTGATCATGAATTCATGTCTTACCCTAATTTCAAGTATAAGTTATGATCATGAATTTCTAAGTATGAATTATGTCTATGTATGTATGATTGTAATGATGAAACGGCAATTCTCATATTATAAGTATGTTATAAAAATGAGCTACTCTATGATTTCAAACCTATGATCATGACTATGATATATGAAATTACGATTTTATGTTATGTATGTATTCCATGGGATTTGACCTAGCACCGAATGTGGACTTGAGGTGGGGACTCAAATTATGGGGTCCTTATATAAAGTCTATTTCGCATAACTACGTGCCACCATAGGTACAAAGGGATTAGAGAAAAATACCCAAATCTCTAGGAGGTGAGTAACCAAAATATCAAGGCTTGGAGGTGAGTACTCGAGTATAAGAACTAGGGGTGAGTACCCTATTCACACGACCGCTTAGTGGATCCACTTAGGCATGTAGGAGTCTACCTTGGCAAGTAGTCTCTCCCATTTCTCTGATGTAGGGGTAACATTGGGATTCCATGGTATAGCCTGCATAGTCTTATTGTCGGTTATGGTTCCTATCCCACATATGTATGGTCCTTTTTATGTTCTAAATTACTAATCCTATCTTTTAATTTATATGATACTCTTATGGTTTATTATGCATTGATCCTTCTTAAAGACTACTCATGATTTTCGACTACTTCTCCTATCATGCTATTTGAAATGGTCATTAGTACAAAAATGGTTTTCTATGCATTGCATTGCCTACATAATTAGTACATTCCAATGTACTAATGCATACTTTTTGCCTACATTGTCTCATAATGTAGGGGTTGAAGTTGAAGATCATATTCCTCTACGTGGCTAGTTAAGCTTTCTAATCGGCAGTGTTTGTGGTGAGTCCTCATCTATCGGGGACTAGTCATCGAGTTAGTTATTATTTTTAAAGACTTTTGCTATGTTTGATATTGAGGGTGAGCTAGGGACATGTCTTAGTCCCCACCCATATTCATGAGTAGAGGCATCTAGTTGGATAAATATTTTGAGTCTATGTTTTCATTTGACATTCTTCATTTATTATTCATGGTTTAGACTCTCTTATGATGTTTCCGCTTTTACTTTACCTTATATATGCTTATGATATATACATGAGGCTTAGTTGGAGTCCTTTGAAGTTTCGATCTCCGTGTTACAACTAGGCCCTAGGTCGGGTCGTGATAAAAAATTATAATAAAGCTCCCCCTAGGCCTAAAAATACCACTAAATTATCAGAAATCCAATCCGAGTCTCCGAACTCAAATTGTTGATCAAAGTCAAACTTAACTCATTTAAAACCAAACTTTCCAACTGAGGACCTCAATTTTATGAAACAACTCCAAATTCAAAAATGAAGGCACTCTTAGACTAATTTCCATATTTCAGAGCTGATGGAACTGAAGGAATTTCATTCTGAGACCCGTGGCTTAGGTTGGTACCAATAACCACTTTGAGCAACTTAAACCTTTAAAACTCAAAATCTTGTGCAATTTACTAACCTATTAAGAATTTATCAAAACCAACTACACAAACTGGTCAAATAACACCCGGGGAAACTAACAAGAGGGGTAAAATAGTAGTTTCTCAAAAATTATAAAAAATGACCCTCAAGGTAATTACAACATCTACCACTAAAAATGATGTTCATCCTCGAGCATAAGATAAAGGCAAGTACCAGGAGTCTCGAAAATCTGAGGGTACCAGACCTGCATGTCAGACTCTAACTCTCAAGTCGCCTGCTCAATAGGTTGATGTCATCACTGCACCTTAACTGAAGCGATCTCTTTGGTCCTGAGTCTACGAAAATACCTTTGTAGAATAGATATCGGCTCCTTCTCATAAGTTAAATCCGGACCCAAATCTACCACATCATAAGAAATCGGACTCATCTGGTTTATATCTGTGAAGCATAGAGACATGAACTATCAGATGAATAGCTGACAATCTAGGGGGAAAGGCCCACTCATAAGCCACCCTATCCACTCTCCTCATAATTTCAAATGGGCCAACAAATCGCAGGCTAAGCTTTCCCTTTTTCCTGAATCTCATCACACCCTTCAAAGGAAATATCTTCATCCACACACGGTCGCCCACCATGAACTCTAAGGGACAGACCCTCTTATCAGCATAACTCTTCTGATGACTCTAGGTTGTCAATAATCGACTCTGAATCAAGCGCACTTGCTCCGTAAACTTTGAGTAAATTAGTAGCCAATGCATCCATAACAACTGAATCAAACCACATAATGGGAGATCGTCACCTATAACCATACAATGCCTCAAACGGTGCCATCTAAATGCTGGAGTAATAACTGTTATTATAGACAAACTCTTCTAAGGGAAAGTACCGGTCCTATTGGGCACCAAAATAAATCACATAAGCCCTCAGCATAGCCTCCAAAACCTAAATAGTCAAGTCGTACTGGCCATCAGTCTAGGGATGAAATGCTAAACTCATGTCTAATCATGTACCCAAACCACGCTATAATGCCTTTTAAAAGTGAGAGGTGAACACCGAACCCTGATCTAACACACTAGAAATAAGAACCCCATGCAACCTCAGAATCTCACGAATGTAGATCCCAGCTAACTACTCTACATTGAAGCTAGTCTTCACCAGAAGGATGGTCAATCTGTCCACAATCACCCAAACAGAGTAATACTTATCCTTTGCCACGGGTAATCCCTTCACAATATCCATGGTAATATGCTTACACTTCCACTCGATAGGACCACCCGATTTTTTATGCTCATACTTCACTTGTTGGCAATTTAGACACTAAGCCACAAAATCAACAATGTCTCTCTTTATGCCATACCACCAATAGTGTTGTTTCAAGGGTGAATAGAATATTTAGAACAATGAGTCTCCTCCAATATCATATGTACCCAATCACCAGATTTGGGCACACAAATGCAATAATTAATCCTCAAAACTCCCTCCAAATCAAGAGAGGCTGATTTAGCTTTATCTATCAACACTTTATCTCGAATGGTCCTCAACTTTTCATCATCAAACTGGTGTGCATGAATATGATCCATCAAAGTAGACCTAGACTCCATAAAGGCCAAAATGCTATGATGTGTAGAAATATCAAGTCAAACCAACTACTTAGCCAATTATTGAACCTCCAAAGGCAAAGAGATATCGTCCGCCTTAAGGAAGGCCAAACTACCCAGGCTAGGTGTTTTCTGACTCAAGGCATCTTCTACTACATTAGCTTCACCTAGATGATAAAGAATGGTGATGTCAAAGTCTTTCAATAACTCCAACCACCTAAGCTGCCGCATGTTCAAGTTTGGCTGAGAAAAGATATACTTAAAGCTATGGTGAGAAAAGATATACTTAAAGATGGGCTTGGTGCGTAGCTCTAAATCAATCACAAGATCGATATCATGATCGGGTAGAACATACGATAAGTTTGTAGGAAATACATCCATAAACTCTCTCACCACCCTCGTGGTCTCTAAAGGAGATGACTCCTTAGTGAAATCACATACATGAGACAAATAAGATAAACAACCTATCCAGTAAACGAAGAGCACAATTATAAGATATCATTCCCTTAGCATACGAACTCAGATTACCCTTTCACACCAAATAAGGAAAATTTAGATAAGTTAAGGTTACGATCTTTGCATAATAATATAATATAGAATGACAGAGAGATAACCTTTATATCCAATATCACATCAAAATCAGGCATGTCTAATAAAATCAAATTTGTACGGGTCTCTCTACCCAAAAATATGACCAAGCACCCCCAGTATACTCGATCCATAAGTAAAGACTCACATATAGGGGTAGAAACAGTAATAGGCAAAGCAAGGGTCTAACACACATAATCACTACCCATATCAAAATAGGTCGACACATAAGAATAGGTAGACCCTGGATCAAATAATACTAAAGCAAGATGATAGCAAGCTAGAACAATACATTTAATAACTACATCAAAGGCCTCTGCCTCAGATCTAACTGGTATAGCATAGCATAGCTAACGGTCACATCTAACCTATGAACCACCACGAACGTCGCCGAACTAACCCTGCTAATAGAACTTTTTGGCCTTGCCCTATTTAGCATATCAAATACTCTATCATCTTGGCATGATCAATATTTCTCTGAAAAGTACCACCAGATAGAACAAAGGAGGATGTAGCCTCCTGAAGATAACCGGCGAATCCCTTTACCAGCTTGTGAATCCACGTAAACTTGGTTGGAATACTCAATATAGCATAATGAGACAACTCATAAAAGTGAGCCACGTACTCTGATACAGATAGGGAGCGCCCCTCTAATCTATTAAACTCATCCCTGCGCTGATCACGAACTCTATATGGCACAAATCTCTCCAGGAACATCTCCATAAATTACTCCTAACTCATCATAGGGGAACCAGCAGTCTTACAAGCAATAACCGATCTCCTTCACTCCTTGGCCACTCCTATAAAATTATATGAAGTGTAATCTACTCCATGTGCCTCTAGAATACCTAGGTTCAAAAACTTGTCTTGGCACTCAGTCAAAGAGTCATAGGCCTTCTCTTCAGTTATACCACCAAATTTGGGAGGTGTCAATCAAAAAAACCACTTAAAGCTCTCCTATTCAGCTACTGACATAGGCATACTAGTAGAAACTGGTGGAGCTATGAATCTTAGAGGTGCAATACAAGGCACTAAAGAAGAATCTGAAGTTTGAAATCCAACACTAGGCCCCTAAACTGGCGGTATAGGACCAACTATGATAGGAGAGCCTGAAGTACCTGGTAGAACACCCGAAGTGGGATAATTATACAAACTAGCCAATAGCCTCACCAGTAGCTTCTGAAACATTGGAGCACTATCAAGAACAATAGAAGGCTGGGCTGGCCTTTACTCCTCTAGCTGCTGCTCCCTTTACTCAACCTCGACCCTTAAATCCACCGTATCCTCTACCGTACCTCAATGACTCTAGCTCTAACACTCACCATCCGTGCAAAAGGAACAGATTAAAGATATACAATACTTGATATGAATAACTATCACGAAAGGAATCTGAAGAAGGAATTTCTCCTAATAAGTATCTTGTATACTCTTGGAGATAAGTACAAATATCTACCTACCAATTCATAAGACTCTACTAGAAACCCTTCTCTTTAACTTATGAGACTAGTAACCTAGCGCTCTGATATAAATTTGTCACGAGTTAAAAATTGAGGTCATGATGGTACACATTTTGAACCCATCCCAATGAGTTAGCCTAAAAAGTAAAACTCATATATGGGTCCCAAGGTTTGAATCAAATTATACAACATTAGTCTCTAAATAGTGAGTTAACACAAGTCTCTAAATAGTAATTAAGACAAAAAATGAAAGATAGAACTAGTGGTGATCCTGATCCTAAGGTCTCACTACCAATCTGATAATGGGATATCTGTAAGAATATCAGCTGCCGCGTAGGATACCCTAACTAGGATCTGCATTAAAAGAGATACAAAAGTAGGGGTGAGTATAATCTACATGCACTCAATAGGTTTAGCCAACTGAGTATAAAGAATTAATCAAACCTATGAAATAAACTAAGGAACTCTTCCACCGGCAAATAGAAAAGTCCTAGTTCGGCATCGGTACCGCCAATTTATATAAAATGATACGAGTAAGGTAAACACATAATTACAATTCATAAGGTAAACACATAAGTACAATTCACTTTCATAATTAATTAGATAAGTCAGGAATCACATATATTAATGCAATGCAATGCAATATGATGATTCAATGATATAGTGATACAGGAATAAAGGTTGTCGTACAACTTGTATTATACACCTATCCAGCTAAGGCTTTCATAAAAGAACCCATGGGCAACTCACAATGCATATACTGAATCATAATATCGGAATCTCATCAACTTTCCACCTAGCTCGTGGTCAAGGATCAAAAAGGTGCCACATTTTTCTTTCTCAAAAAGATATTTCACAGTTTTTAACTTTCCAATATCAATGTTGTAAATGAATGAGGATGAATGCATCATAATACATATGGAATGGAGGTAATACTCTATCAACATGTAATACAAAGTTCAAGTTCTCTAAACTCAACCTAAATATGAGATTCACCCTTAATAGATAGCAATAAGAAGGAGTTTTACTAAAATAAATTACCACCTTTTTCTGGAAATAGTTCAATTCTCAAGTACGCTTAAAATCTCTAATTCAACCCCTCAGGTGGTATATTCAAGTCAAATAGTCTCTCTCACCTCTATCAAAGATAAATCATGAGTTACATACTCAAAAAAGCAGATAAGATAGCAAATAGGGCCACACGCAGGCTACATAGTACAGATAAACCCCACACACTCATCATAATTAATTAAGCAATACCAATATACTCTACAACCCCATTTCAAAGTCTATAACATAAGTTTGACTAATTACCCCAACATAGTCTCAAGAAGGATAGACAAATCTAACTCAATTACCGAAACTGCATATGAACGCTCCTACCGAACGAACAAGCCTTGAATTCAACATTCGAAATGAAAACCCACTATCAAGAATGAAACATACAAGTCAAAAGGAGTCCAATGACACCCTTATTAATAGATTTCGAAAGGTGGGGTAAAATGGTCCAAAAATTGATTAATTTCGAAAAAGGTTGAATTTGGAAATTTCTTTCAAAATCACGTTCTACTCATTGAGGGGAGTTTGTGGGTGAAAACCCACAAGAATTGACCACGAAATCATCAACAATCATTGAAAATCCAAAATTGAAATTTGAGGAAATATGTCCCAAAACCCACCTTTGATAACACAATTGTTAAATAATTTTAGAAGGTAAAAATAATGATAAATAAATTAGGAATGAAAGAAATACTTACCCAATGAAAACTCTCAAAAAATCCTATAGAAAATCTCCTTCCCAAAGCTCCAAATTATTAAAAATGGTGGAAGGATGAAAATGGGGAAATTTCCCGAGTTTGACATTGTTGAGGCAAAAAATGTGTATCATGATTATGATCCATGAATTGTCGCGATTGTGAAGAAATGGGGACTGATCAATCGTGATCGCGGACAACCCCCTCGCGATCGTAAAAAATATTGGGAAGGAAAGACCATCGTGATCGCAGACCCCCTCTCGCAATTACGAAGACCATGGACATGACACATTGCGATTGCGTTTCCTAAGCTAGCGATCATGATTAACAAAGATATGTTGCACCAGAACCAGAAAACTATTGATCACCAACAAAGAAAATGCCTGTGATTAGACCATCGGGATTTGTTTGGAATTCCATACACACAAACCATATATGCATTCCTACTAAATTTTACATTTTGGGTTCAATAGAACCATTGGATTGGAATTTGAGGTCTCCTTGGACAAAAACTTGATAATTCGCAACTAAATTAACTTCGAACCTCAAAAAGCCCAAAACGAGCTCTAAACCTCCAAAAATTATAACGAAACCACTCCTAGGCCTAAAATCACCCACTGAAACCAACGCAATTATCATAAATCCATTCCGACTCTCCGTACTCGAATTATTGATCAAAGTCAAACTTAGCTCATTCAAAACAAAACTTTCCAACTTAGGACCTCAATTTTACGAAACAACTCCAAATTCAAAAATGGAGACACTCTGAGACTAATTTCCACATTTTGAAGCTGACGGATCTAAAGGAATTCCATTTTGAGATCTGTAGCTCTGGTTGGTACCAAAAATCACTTTGAGAAACTTAAACCTTTAAACCTCAAAAACTTGCACAATTCAAAACATATTAAGAATTTATCAAAACCAACTACACAAACTTGTCAAATAACACACGAAGAAACCAATGGGAGGGGTAAAATGATAATTCCTCAAGAATTTTTGAAAATGACCCTCAAGGTCATTACACTTTATGTCACAAATATCTTTGTGAATTAAGTCTAAGGGATTTGAATTCCTTTCAACTAACTTATAAGGTTGTTTATCATACTTAGATTCAACACATCTTTGATATTTTGTCCATCTGTTTTCAAACTTAGGCAATAAATTCAAATTGCTAATTTTGCGCAAGGTTTTATAGTTAGAATGTCCTTAACGTGAATGTCATAAATAATTATTTGACTCAAGTAAGTCAGAAGATGCTTGAACTTTATTATTCTGAACAACCATTACATTAAGTTTGAAAAGGCCCTCAGATAGTATTTTCCTACATACATCTCATTTTTATTAACTAAAACTTTATCAGAAACAAGAATACACTTGAATCCATTCTTGATCAGGATAGTTTTCACAACCCAAACCAGGTCGGAAGTGGCACCCAAACTAATTCTCCTATGGAAGAACCATAACTATACCCCAACTAACATGCGTAGACATAGTTTTTATAAAGGTTTTAGACTGAGTTCTCATAAACTCAGGAAATAATTCAAATAGTCATAATATAGTCAAAACATGTATAACTCAACCCCTTAGAACCTAAAAGACATAGTACCAAAACTACAAACTAATAAGTCTACGAGTAAGGGGATGCAACCCCAAAAATAGTAATATCAAATAAGTTCTAAAGGTCTAAGTCCGAAAGGTTTGGATTGAGATCCTAGAAGAATTCACGACAACCTAAAAGAACTGTCTTACAATCGAGTTTGAACAATCAATGGTCTCCTATCTGAGGTATAATAATGGTGTATTGGTAGGATCACGCGGCCAATCTAGTAAGTCAAACATATACAAGTAACCACAATATAGTAAAGACAGGCATATACAGAAATACATTACCAATTGTCATTTTATAAGCAATATACAGTTTGACATTGTCAATATTAATACAACAGCCAATAATGGTCTCATACCCAAATTGTTAGTTTGTACCGTTGTGGTACTCAATCCATTCTGTGTAGGTATGACACCCAATCCAATACGTACTAGCATGGTACCTAATCCAATTATCACATATCACATATCACAATCACAGTCAACAATGAATAGCTAACAATGTGTACAATCAAGTAACAAGTTCATTGCATGCAATTGATCACAATAGTCATTTTATCAAGTTTACTACATCTTCCCTTAGTCACATACATGCATGTTATACTATCAAATGAAGTTAATAGGCACATACAACATAGACGGGAAAATAAACCATTACCTACCTCAAAACCAAGCCTTGGGAACTCTAAAGAACTGGAACTTTTCCTTTACGAAGTCTCTTGACTTGTTCTTGGTCTAAAAATAACAAAAAATACAAGGAACCAATGAACAATATCCTACAATACCCAGATTATATAGAAATCCTATTTGTTGGCCACTTTCATGACCATCTCCCCCCCTACCAAACTAGGTCTTTTCCGACCATTAATTTAGGCCAAAACCTTCCCCTAAGAGAATTTTCCTAGATTCTAGGAATCAATTTACAAATTAGAGAAATAAGTAACTTACTTTTAGCATGAGAATTAGTGAAAAACTGAAGGAAATCCAGCCTAGGTCGCTTCTAGTTTCTCAAGAATGAAGTTGGAGAAATAAAAAAGTTTTGAGACTTTTCTCCATTAAAATCCGCAACTGTCCCGCCATAGCACCACTTACCCCGCTATGGAGGACCTTCCATAGTGGAAATAATACCTCTGTGGCATGTTTCATGAAGACAGAAACTCCAAACTTGAGTCCCAAGTCCCCATCTTGCAACACACCCTCAATGTTTACGTCTCAAAATAATTCTTTCATGCCAATATCAATTATGGGAGTTCTACTCATTCGACTTCGATTTTGTAAAGTCGTACAAGCTCCTTAACGTCTTTTCTATCAATAAAATGATCAAATTCATAGTCAAATCCCCCATATATTATGGGATTACCCCATACCTTACCTATCTCAAATTTTATCTAATTCTAGCTTAGTTTCACAAACTTAGACTTTAACTAAGACCTTTGTGCGGCTCTTGAAAACTTACTCATGAATCTTTCACGATCTTGCAAGCTCAATTAATCCCTTTTGAGTTAGATCGCTAAGGGAAAGCTAGATTAGAAGAAACAAAAGAGAGATTTCATTAAGAAGGCTTTTTATATTGCTTTGGAAGATTGCTTGTTGCTTGATGGTCTTACAATTGAATGACGCCCCCCTTTATACTACTCCCTAAGGGCTTGAGTGTAAATAAAAATTACTATAAAAGTCCTTATATATTTACAAAGAAGTTCCTATTCTAAAATTCTCTACACACCTAGAGGATTCTAAGACTTTCAAGACTTTTTCACAAGGTTCTACAAGGATCTAAAGTCTTTCATTAACCTCTCCAAGAATTTAGATTCTTCCCACTTTTAGATGATCAAGTGGCGGGTCATGACATTCTTCCCCACCTACTATGGCAACGACCGTGGTATACTGCTTCTGCAAGAAATCCTGGACTTTGTCTTTAAAATGCCATAAGTCTTCATATTATTCCAATGTGGCCTCCTCCAATGATTTTCCCTTCCAGTGGACAAGTAACATAGCAGTGGCCTGTTATCCCCATTTCTTCTTAGCTTGATAGTCTATAATGGCCTCGATGTCTCGGTATGAGAGGCGCTGATTATGATCGGCACCCAACTAGACTTTCCTCGATTAGGCTTATCCTCATGGTACGGCTTAAGGACACTAGCATGGAAGACAGGATGAACCTTACGATATGGTGGTAGCTCTAAGTTTTATGAGATCTTTTTAACCTTGGCAATGATCCTGAACGAGCCCTCATATTTGTTCACCAAGTTCTGAATCACACCTCTTAATGCATTGAACTGTCTTGCATTGAACTTAACCAAGACCATGTCTCCAACCTTGTAATCTTTGGGATGACGTTTGCGGTTGGCAAACTTCTTCATCTTCTTGGTTGTCTTATCTAAATAGGACTTTGCAGTATCAAACTACTCCTCAAAGCCTTTGGCCATATAATAAGCCCCCAAACTCTTACCCTTGAATACTACTGGTAATGAATATAGAGTTTGTGGCTATTGGCCAGTGGCTAATTTGAATAGTATCTACCCCATGTCCTCGCTCCGCTGCAAGTTAGATGAGAATTAGGATACATCTAATAGACTTTCCCAATCCTTCTGAAGAGAGCTCATAAAGTTCCTCAAGTAGTACTCCAATAAAGAATTGAATCACTTTGTTTTCCCATCCGTCTGGGGTGGAAACTAGTGGAGAAGTGCAACTCTATGCCAAGAACCTTTAACAACTCCCTCCAAAATTTCCCTGTGAAGAGAGGATCCCTGTCGTTAATGATATTCCTTAGCAGCCCCAATATTTCACCACATTTTTGAAGAATAGCTTGGCAGGCTCCTTAGCAGTGCAATCGGCTATAGCAGGCATGAAACTAGCATACTTGGAAAATTTGTCTACTATAACCATGATTGTCCCATACCCATTGGACTTTGGCAAGAATTTTATGAAGTCCATAGTTATACTCTCCCATGGATGCTCCGCTACAAATAGTACCTCCAAGAGTCCTTCTGGCTATTTCTGCTCTATATTTTCTATTTGGCATACAAGACAAGTCTGCACATAGAACTTGATGTCTTTCTGCATGCGAGGCCAAAAGTAGATTACCTCAATCAATTCCCTCATGCGATGCTTCCCTGGGTTCCCATCCCATAATGTGTCATGGCTGTCCTTTATGATTCACCACCTAATTGTTCCAAATTTTGATACATAGATCCTTCATCCAGCAATAAGTAAAATTTCATCTTTTATCCAGAAGCGCCTTGTCTTGCCTTATGCGGATAGATCTATAAGCCTTTTTGCCTCCAAATCATGCTTCAGGCCATCCTTGATTGCATCTTGAATGTCACAGCATGTTATAGTAATGGCAGGGAGTCAAACTTTCTGCTCAAGGCATCGGTCACAATATTGCCCTTGCTTGGCTTGTACTCCAACTCATAGTCGAACACAACTAAGAAGTCCTTCCACCTAGCTTGATTTGTTATGAACTTCTTCTGTGACTGGAAGTAGATAGTGGCCACAATATCGGTCTTGACTATGAACTTAGAGCCAAGTAGGTAATGTCTCCATGTGCGTAGGGAATGGAAAATGGTTGTCATATCCTTCTTCTACATATTGTATCGCTATTTTGTCTCATTTATCTTATGGCTCTCAAAGGTAATGAGATACCTCTCTTACATCAATACTCCCCTAATGTCATAGTCAGAAGCATCTGTGTGCACTTCAAATGTCTTGGAGAAGTCAGGCAGCGCTAGGACTGGTTCTTTTATGATGGCAGCCTTAAGTTCTTCAAATAAATTCTTGCAATGCTCACTCCAAACCCGCGACTTATTCTTTTTCAATAGTTTGGTTAGTGGAGAAGCTTTGGGAGAGTAGCTACTTATGAACCTATGATAGTAGTTAGCAAGTCCAAAAAAAAGATCTAAGTTCGGTTACCTTTGTGGGTGGCTCCCACTCCTTGATAGAACAAACTGTCACCTCGTCCGTCCGTAGCTCTCCTTGTCTAATGACATATCCCAAGAAATGCACCTTGATATAGGTGAACTCTCACTTCTCCCACTTGATGTAAAGGTCATTTTTACGTAAGACTTGGAACACCTTCTTCAAATGCTCCACATGCTCCTCCAAGGTGTTATTATAGATGACTATGTCATCCAAGTATAATACTACAAATTGATCAAGGTAGGGGTGGAAGATCTATTTCATCAGTATGCAAAGAGTAGCAGGTGCATTGGTTAAGCCAAAGAGCATTACCAACCACTTATAAGCCCTGTATCACGCTACACACATCGTCTTTAGCTCATCTCCCTCCGTTATGCGTACTTGGTAGTAAACCTTCCTTAGATCCACCTTGGTGAAGTACTTGGTCTGCCCAAGTCTATCAAACAAGTCGGCAATGAGTGGCATAAGATACTTGTTCTTCACTTTCACCTTGTTGATCACTTGGTATTCTATACATAGTCACAACAAGCCATCCTTCTTCTTTTGAAACAAGACCAATGCTCCATAAGGTGCCTTGGATGGATGGATATGACCCTACCCGAGGAGATCCTTCAACTCCTTTATTAGCTCCTCTAAATTGGGTGGAGCCATGCGGTATGGACAGCATGTGGGCAGCCTGACTCGAACTCTATCTTATGATCTACCTCGCTCTTTGGAGGTAGGTGTCTTGGCAACTCTTCTAGCATCACATCCTTGTTCTCTTCAAGTACCTTTTCTATACAAGGTTGTAATGCCTCTTTAGCATAATTTTCTTCATCTAAGCTCGCAATGGTCGCTATGAATGCCAGCTCCCCCTACTTCAGGCCCTTCACAAACTGCATGGCCTATAGGTGGTCTTGTCTTTCCGTCTTTGGTACCTTGACTAGAGGTACCATACAGGGTCTCTTTCTCTCCATAACCAAGAATTATTAGAGGTAGGGGTCTACCATCATGTGGCACCTTTAGAAGAATTCTATCCCAAGGATGATATCAAAGATATCTAAGGGAGAAATAATAAAGTTGGTCTTACCTTTCCACTTGTCCAACGTGATGTCCACTCCGTGAGCGACTCTGCACATAGGCGTCAGTGGTGCATTAATCATCTTCAATAGGGTGTTTCTTGGACCGTAGCTTAGCCCCAACCTTATTACCACAGACTTGGTCATGATGTTGGCCTCTACGCCTGAGTCTACCATAGCATGAGTTAGTCGACCATTGATTGATATGTCTATATACTGCACGGAGTAATCTCCCTCCTGCTCTGTTTACTTTGCAATAGCTTCGCATAGCCCTATCATGCCCAGTTGTGTTGTGCCCAAACTATGCCCTTGGTCTTGCACTCTTTGTCCTTTCACTCACGTAGAATGGCACCAACTATAACATTCCTAAAACATACTCATATATACCTTAAAAATGCCTTGGGAATAGGTCGCTTGCATAACGCATTAGCCTTAACCTTTTTTAAAAATTCGAGTTCGAAATATCCATTAGGGGGTCAAACCTGCGAGAAAATAGTTTTGGTGGATTTTTAGGACTCGTGTATTGAAATATATTTTAGGTCAAAACCTGCGAGAAACTCAAACTTGCTCCCCAATAGTGCAAAGTTACCTAAAATTTGGCCAAAACTCATTTTTTTAAAAATAGGGCACAAAACGCATATGAGGAATGCGTTCTACCCTTTTGTACATAAAGCGCATTAAAACGCAATTGTTGAATGTGTTTTAGGTGTTTCTAAATTTAAATTTTTGTGGGGGTACTTTAGACATTTTTCAAATTTCTAGTTAATGAATCTGGACATTTTTAGAGCCTAATTCATCTCTATAAACTAACCTACACCTCTAATTTCATTTGTTCTTCTACAATTCACCCACTCAAATATTTCTCTCTCTTCAAAAGGCTCTCAAGGACTCCATTGAATACCTCCAAGAAATTCACTCAAGCTCTCCATCAAAACTCTCAAATTCTTCAAAATTCTTTTGTCTTCTCACTCAAGGTATGTGGGTATTTGATCCTATGGTACTCTCACTCATACAGCACAACAAATTCTCTACTTTTTCAATCACTTAAAGTATGTATTTTTATGGGTTTTATGATCTTCATTCTAATTGCATGAATTATGATTATAGTTATGATTATGAATCTATTTTAATATAATTTGATGATTATTGCATTGAATTGAAAAGTTTTTCCATGAATTCTCCCACATTGAGCTTTAGGGTTCATTAATATGGATTATGGGTAATTTTAATTATACTTCCAACTGATACTACTTTCATGAATTATGTATGGGTTGACATAAAGTATATGATCATGCATGTTTTCAAGTCAATTTCATGATTTACAAGTCAATTGTTCATGTAATCAAGCTTTCATCTTATTTTCAAAGTATAAGTCATGATCATGGAATTTCAAGGAATTTTCAATGGATGTTTATAAATAACTCATGAAAGGTTTTGGATGATGTCCTAATGATGTTTCAAGCAAGCTTTATGAATGAGGATGACTTAAATCTCTAAAGATGTTTATCAACAAAGATATGTGATGATTAAAGGTCTACACTCACATTACATGAGATAAAGTTAAGGAGTTATTCTATGATTATGTTCTTATGAAGAGTGGACGGGTAGTAGATGTGGCCCCTCCCACATGATATTGACTTTATGTCTTATGGTTTGTCTATTCCATTGAGAGTTTACCTAGTACTGAGTGGACCTTGGGATAGGCATTCTCTCCCGTAATAAAGGCAAGAGACCTGTAGAAATATCCCATTGTCCCATAATTACGTGCCACCGTAGGATAAAGAATCACCCATAAAAGAAGCTTGATTCCTTTGAGGGTAACCCATAGTTGAGGCTCGATCCTTTATGTAGCTTAGTGGATCCACTTAGGCATATAGGAGTCTACCTTAGCAAGTAGTCTCCCCCTTTCCTCTAATGTATGGGTAAACATTAGGACTCCATGTTGTTGTTCACATGGTTTATGTCGGTTAATAGTCGCTCTCACAAAGGTAGAAAGGCCCCTCTCTCAGTGATCAAGGTATTTTTTACTATGGCTAATATGTCTCTCACAAAGTAAAGTATGTTTTTCTCATTCATGGTGTTATGACTCTTAATATGATTTAAGATCTTTACCACTACTTAATAATGTGCAAACTCTTTTATGGTTTTCCATTATGACTTATGACTATCCATCCATTGTAGAAGTTCTCTTTTTAAGAGTGCATTATGTTTTTAAATGACATTAGCCTTACTCATGATTCACTATTTCATATAAATAGTTTACTTATCATGTGTTCTAACCTTGATCATTACATATTGCTTTTATGTCATGAATTGCATTTCTCACATATTTAGTACATTCAAAGTACTAATGCATACTTCTTTTGTTTGACTACATTGTCTTATAATGTAGGGCTTGGTGATCACCCTACACACTCTTGTGGCTAGATAGAAGACTTGCTCACTTGATTTGGTAAGTCCTCGTGCTTTAGGGACTAAATATCAAGCTTATTTCTTTTCTTACTACCCCCAAACTATATTGCTATTTTAATACGTTTCTTTCTTGTTTGGAGAGCTAGTTTCTTGTTCAATGCCCTCACTTATGTTAGTATGATAGAGGCATGTTTAGACATAGAGTAGATGTAGTCTGCTTGGACATATAACTTGAGATTTCTTTTTCATTTCTAGACTTCCATGTTTGAGATTTGTTTTATAATGTTTTATCTTACCTTTGAATGTAATGTATGCTAAGAGGCTTGGTTGGGATCCTTCGGGCTCCCGATTACCATGTCACGGCTAGGCCCCTGGTCCAGTTCGTGACAAAAAGGTTCTTTATCTCCGCGAACCTAGGATAGCCATGAGGACCTCCACATATATAGCAGTCGCTTCTCTTCATGGTTTGTTAATTCTTCTTATCATAGCCCTAGCATCCGAACTTTATTTCATTGGACTTTTAGGCATTATATCTCTTGGGGGAAGGGTGCTACTCCTTGCTCTTGATGCGATATCCTCCACTTTTAGCATGACTACTCCTTGCTTCTTTCTCTTTTCTCTAGTCAGGTATGTTGTTCCTAAATTTTGTCAGAGCTTCGACTTGTCTAATGGCTTCATTGATGGTGCTAACTTGCCGGTGCTCCAACTTCGTCTTAGACCAATTTTATAGCCCGTCCATGGAGTAGAATAGCATATCTTCATCCGTGAAGTTGGGAATCTGAAATGTGAGAGTAGTTAACTCCTTCACATATGCTCATATGCTACCGCTTCAGTTCCCTGAACTTGCGCTTGGCCTTATAGATGACATTATTGGGGAAGAAGGCCTTATTGAACTCGTCCCAAAACTGCTCCTAGGTATTGATGATACATATCTCCTTCCCTATTTCTGACTTCTTGCACTTCCACTATAGCATAGCCATCTCAGAGAGGTATAGCACGGCCGTGTTGATCCTTGTCTTATCATTTTTCACTTTATTACACTTGAAGTAATTCTTCAAGTTCCAAAAGAAGTTCTCCACCTCTTGCACATCATGGAATACCTTGAACATAAGAGGCTTAGGAGCCTCAATCATTGCCTCACTATCCCCACTAGACGTTACACATCTTCCATCTTCCATGTCTCCCTTAAGTGTCTCTATCTCAGCCCTCATGGTCTCAATCGTTCTTAGAGTGTCCATGAGACAACACTCCAAGGAAGTAATTATCTCATTCATCTCGTACTCGGCAACTTACACGCATCCAAATCCATTTGGATGTTGTCATTCTCCTCAAGGGTGAAGTCTTCCAGAGTCTTGAACTTGCCATAAAACTTGTTCAAGTTCTTGCCCAAGATCTCTACCGCCTGTCGTGCAGCATCCAACCTTGCGATCCACTCCATTCTGGGTGTGATGTCCATGGGCTGCTTACCTCGCTCTTTATGACTCACCTCAGTGGCTGAGGATGACCAGGATGTTAGGGCCTCACTTGGTGTAAGCTCAAGCAGCATCTCCTTATTCCCCTTAGAGCTATTCCTTTCCTTGTGGTGCTTCTATCTAACATCTTGATTGACGTTGGCGGCGTTAGTGGCGATGATGTCTCCCTCACTTGCCATTACCCTTAGTAGTAACCTTGTTATGATACCACGTTGTCATAGACTTATACTTCAACTAAGACCTCCGTACGGCACCTGACAACTTACTCATGAATCTTTCATGATCTTGCAAGCTCAATTAAGCCTTTTTGAGTAGATCTCTAAGGGAACGCTAGATTAGAAGAAATACAAGAGAGCTTTTATGAAGAAGGCTTTGTATATTTATTTGGAAGATTGTTTTTTGCTTGATGGTCTTAGAAATGAATGGCCCCCTCTATTTATACTAGTCCCTAGGGGCTTGAGTATAAATAAAAATTATTATACAAGTCTTTTATATTTATAAAGAAATCCCTATTCTACAATTCTCTACACACCTAGAGGATTCTAAGACTTTCAATACTTCTCCACAAGGTTCTACAAGGACCTAGGGCCTTCCATTAACCTCTCCAAGACTCTTGATTCCTCACTCTTCTATATAATCAAGTGGAGGGTTATGACACTAGGCTCAAATTACCTATCACTCATCCTCAAGTGATCAAAATATGAAAAATGGGCTAAGGAAAAGATAGTGTGGTACTTGAATTGTGAAACAATTGGGGATACTTGTCTCGCATGTCCTTTTTGGTTTCCTAAGTAGATTCCTCATCCTGACGATGATTCCATTGAACCTTCACCAACCTAATATCTTTTGACCTTTGCTTTAGGATACCTTAATCAAGAATTGCAACCGGTTCTAATTCATACTAAAGATCATTTTCTAACAAGACTGAGTCACACTTAATGATATGATATCCATCCCCATGATAACTCTTCAACATGAACAAATGGAACACTAGGTGTACTCCAGATAAGCTAGTGTAGAGCAAACCCATAATCCACTGGCCCTACATAATCAAGAATCTCGAATGGGCCAAATTAGTGAGGACTAAGCTTGCCCTTCTTGCAGAATCTCATCACACCCTTTAAGGGTGACACCTTTAGAAGGACCTTTTCACCTTCCCAAAATGTCATATCCCTGACCTTGCAATCTGCATACTCTTTTTGTCGACTTTGGGATGATAGAAGCTTAGGTTGGATATCCTTACCTTATCCTGAGCATCCTTTACCAAATCAACTCTCCAAGGTTTCACATCTCCATACCCGAACCACCCTATGGGCGTTCTACATCCCCTCCAATAAAGTGATTCAAATGGTTCCATGTCAATGCTAGAGTGATAACTATTGTTATAGGAAAACTTACACAAAGGTAGAAAATTATCCTAATGTCCTTCAAAGTCAATTCCAGATGCCCTCAGCATATCTTCCAACACTTGAATTGTTCTTTCCCACTACCCATCAGTTGGTGGATGAAAGTATTTGATGAAAGTGAGTTGAGTGTCCAACTCCTTATGCAATTTCCCCTAAAATTTTAAAGTAAACTGTATACCACGGTCTGATATGATAGATAGGAGCACCCTTTGCAGCCTTATTATCTCCTTCACATAGATCTTTACCAATTGTTGAGCATTATAATCCACTCTAATCGGAATGAAGTAGTCTGACATCGCCAATCTGTCAACCACAACCCAAATAGAGTCAAGCTTTTCCAAGGTTTTAGAAAGACCCACCATGAAATCCATATCTATCTGTTCCCACTTCCATTCAGGAATGGCCATCCTCTAAAGTAAACCTGTAGGCTTTTGATGCTCATATTTCACTTACTAATAATTTTAACACTTAGCCACAAACTCAGTTATATTATTCTTCATGCCAGGACACAAATAAAGAAGTTTCACATCCCGATATATCTTGGTCACCCCTGGATAGATAGAATATCGCGAACCGTGAGTCTCTGTCAATACCTTCTGAATCAAGTCGTCCACTCGGGGACCAAAAATCCTTCCCCTATAACTGAGCACCCCAAATGCATTAAGATTTGCATTCTGTGCTTTTCTAGACACTGTCTTCCTCCTAAGCTCATTCAAACTCTTATCTTCAAATTGTATGGCTTTGATCTCTTCAATGAAAGTGCGCTTAACCTTAATACTGTCCAGCACCCCACCTTTCACTGAGATGCATAGCTTTATGAACTTGGTCTACAAATCCTGAATCTCTCTAGACAAGGGTCATTTAGAAACACCCAAATAAGCTAGAGTGTCCAAACTCATTTGTTTCTGGCTTAATGCATCTGCCACCACACTAACCTTACCTAAATAATATTGAGTGTTGACATCATAATCTTAAAGCAGATGCATCCACCTTCACTATCTGAAATTCAAGTCTTTCTAAGTGAACACATGTCATAGACTGTGATAATCAGTAAATACTTCACACTTGACCCCATACAGGTAATGTCACCAAATTTTGAGAGAAAATACTATCACTGCAAACTCCAAATCATACGTCGGGTAGTTCCTCTCATGAATCTTCAATTATTGTGAGGCATAATCTATGACATTCTTGTCATGTATCAACACAACACCCAAGCCCGAATTTGAAGCATCACAATAAATAATAAAATTCTTACCTTTTACTTATAATATTAGAGTAGGTGTTGTGGTCAGAAGAGTCTTGAGATTTTGGAAGCAAAAGGTACCTCCTTCTGAGTAAGCCTTGTAAAGTGGGTGGAAATAGAAGCAAAATTCTTCAGAACCATCGATAGTAGCTAGCAAGCCCCACAAAACTTCTAACCTCGGTCACAGAACTATGCCTAACCCAAGTATTGATAGCTTCAATCTTTTGAGCATCTATTATCACCCCTTCTTTTGAAACCGCATGCCCCAAAAAGGCAATAGAAAAAAAATCAGAATTCACACTTAGAAAATTTTCCATACAATTTCTATTTTCCTAGGACACCCAGAATAATACGAATACAGTTTGTATGTTTTCCCTTACTCTTTGAATAGACCAATATGTCATCTATGAACATAATAACAAAGGAATCTAAGAACAGTTTGAACACCCCATTCATCAAACTTATGAAGGTTGCATATGGATTAGTTAACCCAAGCGACATTACCAAGAACTCATAATGTCTATACCAAGTTTTGAATGTCGTTTTAGGTATATCCTTAGGCCTAATCTTTAGTTGATGGTAACCAAACCTTAGATTGATTTTTGAAAATACGAATGCACCCCTACAACTGATCAAAGAATCATCTATATGAGGTAACGGGTACTTATTTTGGATGGCAACCGTATTTAACTACCGGTAGTCTATGCACATCCTCATACTACCATCCTTCTTCTTAACAAATAAGATTGGATCACCCTACAGGGAAGCATTGGGATAGATAAAACCTTTATCAAGGAGCTCTTGGATTTGAGCCTTAAGAGCTTATAATTCTATCGAAGCCATGCAATAAGGAGGAATTGAGATTGGGCGAGTGCCTGGGTACAAGTCGATATAAATATCGATATCCCTATCCGGAGGCATACTAGATAAATTAGTAGGAAACAAATCCTTTAACTTTGACACTATAGGAATAGACTTAATAGAGAGTTATTCGGTTTTGATATCCCGAATATGAGCAAAGTGTTCCAAACAACCCCGCCCCACCAGTTTTCTAACCCGTATGAAAGAGATAATCTTGGCTGGCTTAGGCTTGTACACCCCTTCCCACTCTAACCTTTTACTACTCAGGATCTAGTCACAGTCTTAGTATTATTAGTAAGCATACCAAAATAGGGGGAAAGTAAGTTATGGCTAAGATCATATCAAAATCAGTCATATCCAAGATTACTAAATTAGCCAAAGTCTAGAAACCCATAAATATAATAAAACAAGCATGATAGATATGGGTAACTACAACAGACTCTCTAACTAGGGCAGAAACATGGATTGAAGCATCAAGCATATCACAAATAACATTAAAACCCAAGGCAAACTATACTGACACATAGGAGTAAGTAGAACCTGAAGCAAATAAGACAGTATCCATCTGGTTATAGACAGTTGCTATTTGGTCATAGACAGGACTAGTACCTATGATCACTACATCAAATGCCTCAGCCTTTATCTTGCTTGGAAAAGTATGAAATTATGTCTTTTCATCCTGACAGGCAATCTCTCTGCCTGGTTGCAGTGCTCCTCTACCTGCATTACCATTTCCTCAGCCTCTACGGCCTCTCTAATTTCCTATTCACCCACCTTATGGACGTCCTCTACCATTATTACCTCTTCTTGCTGGTATTACTACTCCGATCTTCCATTGCCCGGGATCATTCATATGAGAGTAGGGAAAATTTCTTCTCATGTGCCTTGGTACCCCATAATTATAACAACTGCAGTTAAGTGACGACCTGCTGCCTTATGCGAAAGAAGATCCCTGACCATCTTGAGTAGAATTTTGTTGTGGAGTCATTGAGTAACCACCCAAAAAGCGGTCATGGTTGACTAAATTGGAGGGCTGCAAAGGTCGGCCTACCTAAACCTTTGGAGAAAGAACCATTGAAGTTACATGTATTCTTGGGCTTTTTAGCTAAGGCCTTGGCCTACCTATCCCATCAAACGCCTTCTACTTTGTTCACAAAGTCTATCATTTCATTAAAGCTTTTACCTATAGAGTTCATATGAACAAACAATACTTGTAACTCAGGATTCAAGCCTTTGACTAACAGACATATCCTCTCCTCCTCAGTAGTAACAAACTGTGTAGCATATATTGACAAGGCATGTAACTTAGCCTCATAAGCAATTGCGGTCATGCCACCCTACTCAAGACCCATGAGCTTATCTTTCTTGGGATGTCTGAAAGTCTTGGGCATATACTTCTCCAAAAACAAGGAATGGAACTGAGTCTAGATGAGTGGAGGTAAAACATGCGATCGATATTCTACAAAGGCTTTCCACCACTGCTTAGCCTCACCTTAAAGTTGAAAAGTCACAAATTCCTCTCCATGTTGGTGTACTATGCCCAACTTGTGAAGTCTCTGATAGCAGTCCAGGTTAAACTCATAGGCATCATCACTATCAGTTGCCTGTAATACTGGAGGCTTTAGCTTAAAAACATGGTTAAAATTTCATGCTCAGTGCCAGTCATCATTAGCCCAGAATTGGATAGAAAAAGGTATTAGTGCCCAATACTCTATCCATCTATGGGAATACACTAGCAACGGGATGAGCGACTGGATCTTGAGCAATGAGTACTATGGGAATGGCCCAAATGCTTACCAACCCACTCAGAAAAGTCATAATCTGTTGAGCTATAGTTGGGTACAAAGGGGGAAGTTCTACAGCCTCAACCTCTGCCTTCTCCTTCTACTCAGTATCCTCATCAACCTCAACCTCCACATTCTCTTCTACTTTAGCCTGGGTTATAGGAGGGGCCTCTTCTTGCAAAACATTCTCAGCATGAGCCTCACCTCTGGCAGGTGCTGCCCTTCCTCAGTCTCTTCCCCATCCTGTTCTTCTACCCCTGCCTCGGCCACGCTTTATAACTGTTGGCTTCTCATCTTAGTCATTGATGGGAGATAAGGTCCAGACATCTTAGTAAGAGTGTGAAATAGGTTAGATACTAATTAGAATCAAGTTATAGCACCAAGGAGAAGAAGATAGTGAGATTTACTAAAGTTTTGTTGCCTCTTGAAGAAATAGTACAGATGTCTCCGTACCATTCCACAAGACTCTACTAGACTAAATTTGGTACAATAAGATCAATGAACTGGGTTCTGATACCCATACTAATCCTTTGGTAGGAGAACCAATACTATACCCCAACTAACATCCTAACACATAATAGGCATTTAAAAATGTAAAGACATAGTTTTCATAAAAGTTTTAGAAAGAGTTTCCATAAACTCAGGAAATAATTCAAATAGACATAATATAGTCAATCATATAGAAGTCAACTCTATTAGACCTGAAAGTCATTGTACCAAAATAAGTAAGTAACAAGTCTAAAACTAAGAGGATGCAACCCCAAAATAATAATATAAAATAAGTCTAAAAGGTCTAAGCCCGAAAGGATTGGACTGAGATCCTAGAAAAATCTAAGGCAACCTAAAAGAACTAGCTAACCCTATAATTCGAATATTCTGCGGTCTCCTAGCTGAGGTCTGTCAGCAGCCGCTTGAAGATGCCCTATACTCAACAAGGAAATAGAAAATGTAGTATCAGTACATGTAATAACAGTGTACTGCTAAGATCACGTAGCCAATCCAGTAAGTTACACATATACAAGTAACCATAACCTAGTAAAGACAAGCATATACTGAAATACATTACCAATTATCATTTCATAAGAAATATATAGTTTCACAATGTCAATCTCGATACAACACTCAACAATGGTCCTCTCATTGAAATCATACCCAAGCTGTTAGTTTGTATCAGCGTGGTACCAGATCTATTATATGTTGGTGTGACACCCAATCCAATACATACCGGCGTGGTACCCTATCAAATTATCACATATCACAATCACAATCAACAATGAATAGTTCACAACTAGCATAATCGAGTTATAGGTTCATTCCATGCAATTGATCACAATAATCATTTCATCAAGTTCACTACATCTTCCCTAGTCACAGACATTCATACAATGCAACCAACTGTAGTTAACAGGTACATATAACACAAATGGAAAAATAAACCTTCACCTACCTCAAAATCAAGCCTTGAGAACTCTAAAGAACTGGAGTTTTCCCTTTCCAATGTCTCTTGGCTTGTTCTTGGTCTAAAAATAATAAGAAATACAAGGAAACAATGAAAATGGCCTACAATATCCAGATTTTATCAAAATCCTAATCTTTGGTCACTTTCATTATCATCTCCCTCTAACTAGGGCTTTTCTCACCATTAATTTTGACCAATACCTTCCCCTAAGAGAATTCTCTTAGATTCTAAGGTCTAGGAATCAATTTATAAGTTAAAGGAATGATTAACTAACCTTTAGAACAACAATTGGTGGAAAACTAAAGGAAAATCTCCTTAGTAGCTTCTGGTCTCTCGAGAATAAAATAGAAGATATAAAAATGGTTTTGAGACTTTTCTCCATTTAAATCAGTGATTGTCCCACCATGGCGCTACTTACCCACCACAGCGGCGGCGCCATAGTGGGAATAATCCTATTGTGGAGGGTTCCATGGAGACAGAAACTCTGAACTCGAGTCCCAGGTCCCTATAACACAGCACCCCCTCAATCCTTGACGTTCCAAAATAACCCTTTCTCGCCAAAATCAATTACGACAATTGTACTCTCTCGAATTCGATTTCGTAAATCCTTACATGCTCCTTAAAGTCTTGGTTATCAACTCAAATGATCAAATTCATAATTAAACCCTCCCATCCATTACTGGATTACCCCATGTTATACCCCATTTTAACTCGAGGTCAAACGGTGTACAACATATTGATGATTCCTAAATTATTTAATTTTAAGGAGTCGCCACCTAATTATTTTAAAGGTAAATTAGGATACCTAAATAATTAACTTATTTAATGCTAACAATGATCTCCGATTAGTGGTCTACTTAGCTTATGAGATTCTAGATAAGGGTTCTAGTTATCCTAAAGGGAAGGGGTTAGGCATCCTTCAAGATTCGTTAAAAAACGATTACCGGCCAAACTTAGGTTAAAATGATTAAAATTATAAAAAGGTTGCTCAAAAGTTTTGAAAACAAAGCTTAGTAACTAAGTGAGTGTTTAAATGCAATATATATTTTTTAGTAACTAAGCCTTAAAGAAAAATATTGGTTTCTTTTATTATGATGAACCATTTTAATTAAAGTTTCACAAACCTAAATATCTATATAATGTTAGCTATTGCATTAGTGAGAACATAACGACAATAATAATAATAATATGATAAATAATAATAATAATAACAATAACAATAATAATAACAATAATAATAACAATAATAATAAAAATAATAATATTAATAATGGCAGTAAATAATAATAATAATAATAATAATAATGATGATGATAGTAACACTAAATAATACTAATAACGAAAATAATAATAATAATAATAATATTAAATAAAAATACTAATGATAATAATGATAACGAAATTAATACTAATAATACTAATAAAGATAACGATAATAATATTAATAATAATAATAGTAAAATAAAATACTACGAATAGTAACGATAATAATAATAATAACAGTAAATGAAAATACTACTACTACTATTACTACTACTAATAATAATAATAATGATGAAGAAAATAATAATAATAATAATAATAATAGTAAATGGAAATACTACTAATACTAATGATAATAATAATGATAATTGTAATAACAATAATGACAATAATAACAGTAAACAAAATACCCTAATAATAATGATAGAAATAAAAACGAAAATAATAATAGTAATAATAATACTAACAGTAAAATAAAAATACAACTACAACTCATAACAATAATAATAATAATAATAATAATAATAATAATAATAATAGTAAATAAACTATACTAGTAATAATAATAATAATAATAATAACGATAATAATAATAACAATAATAATAATAATAATAATAATAATAATAATAATAACAATAATAATAACAATAAAATAAAAATACAAGTACAACTACTAATAATATTAATAACGAAAATAATAATAATAATAATAGTAAGTAAAAAATAATAATAATAATAATAACGGTAATAAAATATAGTAATATTAATAATAATAATAATAATAATAATAACGGTAATAATAATAATAACAGAGGAAACAACAATAATAATAATTATAACAATAAGTAACTCGGAATGATTCCGAGTGATGCCATCTTTTTGTTTGCTATTCAAGAAAGTCTGTGATATCCGCTCCATGTGAGGGAATGAAGATCATATCGAGACTCCATTTTTGCTCCCAAAGTGTTCATGCAAACAAGAAGAAAGTGACGAAATTAGGAGGCTAGCATTTTTAGGATAATATTGAAGCATAATGACAACGAAAAAAAAACGAAGGAACATGAAGTAAATATTACCTGTTGCAGGGCAGTGAACGGGGATGATTTGGTCATGAATCTACCCTCGTTTTTTAAGTAAATTCAAGTGCAAGTTCAGAAAGAAGATTCGAGAATTTTGTAAGATATATTTGAATACGAGTGTAGGAGTTTTTGTCTATGCCAAAAATCTATCCCAATTCCTCCGCCCTGCTTCTCTCCGTTTTCTCTCCTCTCTAGTCCGTGTCCAGCCCCCTCTTTCCTTCTGTCCAATCCCTCTATTTATAGGGAGATGGAGATTAAATAAAAATAAAAATAAAAACGGATGATTAAAATAATGCGGAGTGGACAAATTAATAAAATAATGCAAAACAGGCGAAAATATAAAATAATGCGGAACGGCGGAAAAATAATAATTAATACGAAATGGGCAGAATATTTAAATACGGAATGGGGCATATTATTAAAATAATACGGAATGAGTATTATAACATTATTATTTTGAATAGGTTGACCGATGAATATATATATAATGGGTAAATAGTATTATTTGGTATATAAAGGGAAACACACGTGGAATGTATGTTGGATGAATAAAATTATTATTATAATAATGAATGTTATTTAAAATGATATATATATATATATATATATATTTGGAATATATCTCTATATATATGTACATCTTTTATATATATAGCCGATTATATTTATTAATTATTTATATATATATATATATTAAAAAACGGATGCAGCACATATATATTTATTTCTTTTATTTTATTACTAGTTATGCTTTTTTTTTTTTGAAAGAAGACAAAATGTACATTAATATATATATATATGTATGGGGAGATGGGAGGGGACAAGAATGGGTTAGTTAATTTAAAAAATGTTTTCTGGAAAAAAGAAAAAAGGGGGATGGGAAGGGGATAAAGTATGGTTAATTTATTAATATATGTATATTATATATTTGCTTTTTTCTGAAAAGTGGGGAGAGGAAACACTTTTGCGTTTTATTTTTTATTCTTATTATTATTTTATAGGGTTAGGGGATGCACGCGGGTATATATATATATATATATATATATATATATATATATATATATATATATATATATATATATATATATATTTTAATTTTTTTTTAATTTTCTGAAAAGGAGAAATGGAGCGGGCACGATTGAGTTAGTAATAGATATACATTTTCTGAAAGAAAAAAAAAAATTTGTAAAGTGTATAAATTGAGAAATTATTTTATTATAGAGATGTGTAAATTAGTTTATGTGCAGTATATAAATAGAATGAGATGTGAAAATTGGGTGATGGTATATATATTATGTGCATGCTGTAGTGTTCAATAAAAGAATTAAAGCGTTGTTAATATAAAATTAAAACGTTGTCAAAAACAAAATAATTAACCTCATTGTAACTAATTATTAATTTACGAAATATTTAATATTAATAAATAAATAATCTTTTTATAAGTCAATTTTAAATATTACTAAAAGATAATAACTATATAACAAAAAAAATGGATATGCTATGAAAATGACAAAATTATTTAAAATACACTTGAAAATATGCATGGTTTATAAAAGTCAATTATTTTAATTTGTTTAAAATTGAAGAAGGCTAGAATTAACTTGAAAATGTGAATCTATTAATTAAGTCAAGCTAATTAACAAAATGTTTAGTTAAAAATAAAAAATCTTTTTGGGATAACTTTCGAATATATAATAAAAATATTAATGTTCAATAATTATTATATATATATATATATACCGAAATTATTTTAAAATAATAATATATATGCATAGTTTTTTTTTGTTTTTTTTAAATTTATTTTTTAAAAATTACGTTGTGGATGGTCAAAATTGGGTGTCAACACCCCAGACCTCACCTAAGTCAGATTCCAGTCAACTCTGGCCTAGGCTCAAAATTTTCAAGTTACTAATCAGAAGTTTTTTAACCAAAATTCCTCCCCTATTGGCTTATTGCATAGAGACAAGAACATGTCATTACAAGACCAGTAGAAATATGTAGTTTAGAGTCACCACCTTTCCAGAGTTCATCTTTAGAAATACTTTTCCATATCCTTTAATTCTGTTGTTGCAGAATTTCCCATATAGATAGTCCCAACCAATACAACTGGAGCATATGTTGCAAAGGCTTCTCTAACAACACAAATATATAATGTGGCTCTAGAATCAAGCCACCACTCATTGGAATTTTCTACTAGGTTGCATTTTGTTAACATAGCACATAAGTTTTCAACTTCCTTATTTGTGCCAACCATGTTAGATTGACCTCTCTTCTTTTCTTTCTTGGGAGCACGACATTCCACAGCCTTATGTCCAACTTTTACACAGTTGTTGCAGTTACCCTTGAACTTCTTTTTACTAGGTTAGTTCTTCCATCCATAAGGTTTCTTTCTCTTTTTTGAATTAGTTGGATCAGCCTCAACAATATTTTTCACCTATAATTTTTGAATTTCCTTTAGCTTTCCTTTCGGCAGCTTTGTTGTCTTCCTCGATCCTTAGAAGAATAATCAAATCTTCGATATTCATTTCCTTTTGCTTGTGCTTCAAATAATTTTTTATAAGGGAAGAAGTTTCTCGATAAATATTTCTACTTGGATTGCCTCATTTATGATCATATATGCAATGGATAATTTAAATTCAATAACCCATTCAACAATCTTTACAATAAAACTGTTGAATTTGATCAAACCTTCTGCTAGGAGATCATGAATAATAACTTATAGTTCTTGTACTTGAGACATAACGGTCTTGCTATCAACCATCTTAAATTCCAAAATTTTACAACCACAAATTTCTTTAAGCCTGCATATTTAATTTTGTATTTTTTCTAAGGAGCATACCTAGTTCTCTAGAGGTCTTACAAACACTGAATACTTTATATAAGTCATCTTCCAATCCATTGAGTATGTAATTCTTGCAAAGAAAATTTGAGTGTTTTCATGTCTTAGTCACTATAAACTTTTCATTTTTAGGTGTTCCTTCCACTAACACCAGAACATCTTTATTGATAAAACGTTGTAGACTAAGAACATCTTCTGTTGCCACCATTTGAAGTCAATGCTGTGAACTTTCTCGATTGTTCTGCAGTAGTCATTTTTGTAGAAATTGGTGTTCGACTTGATGAAACAATATTTGTTGCAGCTGTGGCAACACCATTCACAACAGAAACATTGTGTTGTTCTGTATCAGAAATCATTTTTCCTTTTCTTGTTAGAGAGCAAAAAAAATCTTTAGTAAACCAGTGAAGTTTTTAAATTCTTCAAAGCATATACAAATGACTGCTTTATTTGGTAAAGTTTTTATGTTCTTCAAACCAAATAATCTTTCCTCTTCTAAAACAAATTTAATATTCGATGAAGTTTTTATATTCTTCTAATCGAATATTAAACTTTTCTTTTCTTCTTCTTTTCTGAAACAGATTTACTATTCGATGAAGTTTTTATATTATTCGAGCTGAATATTAAACTAGACTAAAAAACTAGAAGGTTTTTAGTCTTCAAATTCAGAAAATAGATGAACACAAAAAATAATAAATTAAATTTCTTAATCTTGGTGGGTGTTGTGTTTAGAAAAAATATAAGAAGAACAAAGATTAAAAAAAAATATATATAATAAATAAATATCCGATACCACAAAATTCACTGTGTCTCCTTAAGAAATTTAATCCTCTCACTCTATCTGAGATTGTCGATTATTTTCTCCCAAGATAAAATGGATATACCCAAAAATGAAATCATACAAAGTCTCTACTTTTTTGTAAGAAATGTATGCTGAAGAAGGAGAAATTTGATGCAGAAAACTGAGAGGAAGCCTCTCGATTTATAGCCAACAATAGGTGTGAACTTACTTGTTCAGAATAGTCTCATATGTTCAGAACAAGCATGGTATTTTTTGGAAAAAGAAATATCAATTTGGAAGGAATAGGTCCTTTTTGAATCAACAAATTTCAAATTATTTCTGTTCCATGAATTCATTAGTAAATTATATTTCATGAATAAATTAATTTAATTAATTAATTAATAATTCAATGGATTAATATTAATAAAAAATAAATTAATTAATAAGATTGATAAATAAATTTTGTCTAAAATTTTTTCAATCAATCACATCATTTGTCAATGCCAAAGCCGAAGTCGAGTGAGCATGTAACACCCCAAAATTTTTTGCCAAGACTCGAACCATTCTTCATATGCATATAGACTCAAACTCGATGAATTCTAATTGTATATATGAGTTAGGATCAATTCTTAAGTATTTGAAGTGTATTAGAGGTGAATTAAGGTCATAAGGAACCTCTAGTACTAAGTCGAGTTGAAAGATCCTTTACCAATTAAGTTTTTATACTTTAAATGATCATATATCTAATAATATTAAGAGTTAAGTGGTCTGTGATGCCACCAAGTTTGCCTCATTTGAAGTTCCAAGTAAAAAGTTATGACCGTTTTACTTGAGACGCCCCATCCTGGCAGAAGTCCGTGATGGCTCTGCAATGTGGAGAGGACGCAGACTCCACTACCTAAGCCAAACGATGCCCTTTTTATTTTTTTAAGGGTATTTTTGTCCTATAACACTTTGGAAAGTTATTTTAATGTCCCCAAAGTGTAGAAATCAGTTTTTCCTCATTAGAAACCAACTCATTCACTCCTAAACTTTAACGCTCAAGAATTTTCAAGAAAAACATCAAGTTAGGGTTCTTTTTCAAGATTTTTTACCAAGTTAAGTTCTTCTTCATAGATTTAAAGATTTTCAACCCAAATTTCTTCATACATAGATAAATCGCTAAGAGAAATCTTAAATCCTAACCATAGGATTTTCAAGAAAACAAATCCAAGAATTTCAAGAAAGGGTATCTTGATTGTTCTTCTTCAATTTAAGATTTTTCATCAAGATTTATGGAGCTTTTAAGTTATGTAAGGCTAAACTAAAGCATGGACTTTGTTTTTCCATGTGCCCCATGATTATGATAGATTGATTTTTGAATGAATTGAGTCCCCACGATTGTGATAGGTTGAATTGTGAATGAATTGAGTCCCTATGATTGTGTTTCTTGAGAATTTTCTTTAAACTTAACATATTTTTACATTATATTGCATAATTGATGATTTCTATGAACTTGTTATTGAATAAATAATTTTGCTTAGGGACTAGTAATAATCTCTGAGTGCTGGCCACGCCTAGGGTACCCTTCTAGGAGTGATAAACTTGGTATCAAAGCACAGAGTTCAAGAGTCTTAGGGAGTCTATGAAGCCGAATCTAATTGAGTTTTGCTTATGGGTATGTCATGCACCACACTTATAATCAGGAGGTTATAGGACATTAGGAATTGTTCCACTTCTTTCATATTCTTAGTTCGTGTGATAGAGTTTAACTCTATAAAAGTTCCCTTTTGATTCGTGTGTTAGTCAAATCCATTCAACTACCACTCATGCTCAAGGTAGTTGGAACAGTAAAGCTCATATCCTTATTGATGAGCTACTTTTAGATAAAGTATTCAGAGGTTAAAGACACTGCACCAGGATTGAGAGGAGCTGATTAGTGTGCACAAGTCTATTGATTTGAAAGAATGCACCCTCATTCACATGAATCATACGTTGAGCCAGAGCAAGATATATTTCCATAATCTCTTCTCTAAAACCTTACTTCAGATGTTATCCTCAAGAGAAAGGTTATGTCTCTAAATGATTAGTGTCATAATCCGATGGAATGTGATTTAAAGTATGGTAAGCTATGATCCGTAGAATGATCCTAGAGCTAGAAAGATGGAGTTAGAAAAGTAGAAACCAAATAGTAATAATAGTGGTTGATTGAGGCATGTAACTAGATTTATGTACCTATACAGTAAGCAATGGGGTTAGAAGTCCTCCATTTTGACTTTGATTAAAGATGTAGTAAGTATCACCTAGCTTTCATGACAGGAGATAGAGAAAGAGTTGTTAGCTAAGATGATTTAGAGTACACTTGAACCATGAGGGAAGTTTTATGTTGAGGTATCTTTGTATTAGTAAAAGATATAGTATAGGTGTTGAACGGAATGGAGGAGTAGTCATGACATGATAGATCTAAGCCAGGCTTATGATTTTGAAGAAAGAGCCCCATGTTATGTAGAGGGATATGAATATAATTAGGCAATGAGGTGTAGTGAATGGGTAAATAATACTTAGGTTATGAAAGGAGACAAGGTGATAAATTAAAATTAAACAGAAAGTGAGATGAAGATCGATTACTTGTCATAAGGTCTTAATAGGAGAGTGTTTCTTAATTTCACCTAATAGTTGTAAATTGTATAGTATATGAGTAGTGTGTGATAGTGCTAGTTGTAAGATTTAATCTAGTAGGCTTGACATAGCTTCTACGAAAGGTTAAGATGTTGACATGCAAGAAGTGTGATACTACGAGTATGGTGTATGTGACCTTTAGAGGAAAATAGTGAATTGGGGATAAGTCATTAGGTAATAAAAGGCCTAAGATGTGTATCCGAGATATATATAGTGGTTTAAGGCTTTAAATTTATGATTTGCTATGGGTACTTAAATAGTATAACTGAGTTTTCAATGTGGAGAGGGACGATGTAAGCGCTCCTTATTATTTTTAAAAGTTGGGTCAAAAGAGGTTATGTATAGATGATGATGACTCTCCTATTATAATTCAAGTTTTCTTCAGTCAAATGTATGAGGGCCTAGAAGTTGAGTGTTGGCAGACTAAAAGAAGAGGTTAGATCATAAGAGTTATAGAAAGAAGCTATGTATGCTAATAAGAGCATTAAGTATAGAAAGATGTCTATAAAGGTAGAAGGAAGCTAAGAGTGGTATCTCAGAAGAAAGTCTTAGTAGCAGTTTCATATCTTTGAGTATAGTGTAGCAAGAGAGTTTAATTGTTCTTGTGAATAGTGATACTCTATCGTGTGGAGTAGTGTGCTTATAGCTAAGTGTAGAGAATCAGTCTACCGGCTTAGAGTAGTGACCTTCGAGCTAGGGGGAGATGATAAGGTGATGAGCCAAAGTAAGTCTTGAGCTTTTGATAGTGATGAATTGATCAGAATGAGACATCATTTTTTTTCTATCTTGCATTTTCCTTACACTTCAGTCGAGGTGATATTCTATTCCTGCCATGTGTATTAGCACCATGTCTCTAGCCTAGACCCATGCACCTCCCATGTTGATACATATCCATGATGAGTTCGAGGATGAGAATTGATAATTTCATTTAGCAATTCTAATTTTGTCTCTTGAATCTAAGAGTTTTCATCCCTATATTACATAAGACATGACTTGAGTTTCACAATATGTACAGTTCTATGAGCTCATGATAGGCCCTGAAAGACTAGAGAGATTATATTAGTTATGGATGTTCCCAGATCAGATTATCTTGAATGAATCGTGCTTATGACTTTTTGCTCTAAACATTTTAAATGATTCTTCCTTTCCAATTTTGATAGTGATGTTGATGATAGTAGACTGAGTTGAGTGAGAGAAGATCGGGGAGAGTGAGTATTTCCTGATTGTGATAGTTGTATTGTACTTGTCTAGTTAAGGATAGAGGTGTGGAAGAGGAGCAAGATAAGACCCTGTGATATGCAGTAAATAGGTAAGCATATGTTAGTATGTCTTTGGGTAAGAGCTCATGCAATAATGGAGGTAGAAATGTTAAAGTAGGCTTGATAATTCTTAGATGTGGTTGAAGCAGTTAGAGTGATAGGCTTGAGTGTATGGTTGTCACTATGAGGGTGATGGCAGTAGGCTATTGGTGACTTTTGGTGGAATGATTGGATGTACGTGAAGGGTGTTATGAGGCTTGGAAAGAAGGGGAAGCTTGGGCACCGATATATTGGCCCTACCAAATTGTGAAGAAGATTGGAGATGTCACTCATAAATTGGAGTTACCTTCTAAATTAGTCATCATTCGTCAATGCTTCATGTCTCAATGATTGAAGGAGTTCTTGGAAGATCCATTGTTGATAGCTCCCATTTATAGTGCTAAAATTAAGGATAGCATGTCCTACAAGGATGACATGAAGACCAAATATCCACTTCTATTCGTGCCATCAACGATAATGTTGAAAGTAACGTCTTATTCTTGATTCCAATTGATATTTTCTTTCTTGAGTTCAATGATTGATAATCTAAATGTTTGAATGATTCAATTGATGGATTTTTGATGTTCTATTTGTGCCTAATGATGAGAATGTTAAAGGTAATGTCCCTACTCTTAACTTGAACTGATTTGTCTATTCTTGAGTCTAAATAGTTGATTTTCTAGATTCCTTGATTTGGTTTATTGGTTGATTTGATTGAATATTAATTATTATTCATGCCTCGATTCCATCTCTGGTTGATCTTTATTCGAAGATGAATGATCCCAAGGGGAAGATAATGTAACACCCCAAAATTTCTCTCTAAGACTCGATCCATTCTTCATATGCATATAGACTCAAACTCGATGAATTATAATTATATATAAGAGTTAGGATCATTTCCTAAGTATTTGAAGTGTATTATAGATGATTAAGGTTATAAGGAACCTCGGTGAATTAAGGTTATAAGGAACCTCTAGTACTAAGTAGAGTTGAAAGATCCTTTACCGATTAAGTTTTCATATAAGATCTTATAAGGGTCAACTTTAAACGACCATATCTCTCATAATATTAATATTTAGGTGGCCTATGAACTATCAAATCAAATATCTATGTGTCCTTTTTTCAATACCACTAAATTTGCCTTATTTGAAGTTTTGAGTAAAACGTTATGACTATTTTACTGGAGATGCTCCATCCTGACAGAAGTTCGCGATGACTCCGCGATGCGGAGAGGATGCGGATTGTACTGCCTAAGCCAAAAGATGTCGCTTTTATTCTTTTAAGGGTATTTATGTCCTATAACACTATGGGGTTATTTTAATATCCCTAAATGTGTAGAAATTAGTTTTTTCCTCATTAGAAACCCTCTCATTCACTTCTAAACTTTAACGCTCAAGAATTTTCAAGAAAGACATCAAGTTAGAGTTCTCTTTCAAGGTTCTTCATCAAGGTAAGTTCTTCTTCATAGATTTCAAGATTTTCAACCCAAATTTCTTCATACAAATATCTCTAAAAGAAATCTTAAATCCTAACCATAGAGTTTTCAAGAAAACAAATCCAAGAATTTCAAGAAAGGGTATCTTGGTTATTCTTCTTCAAGTTAATATTTTTCATCAATATTTGTGGAGATTTTAAGGTATGTAAGGCTAAACTAAAGCATGGACTTTGTTCTTTCATGTGCCCCATAATTGTGATAGATTAATTTGTGAATGAATTGAGTCTCCACGATTGTGATAGGTTGAATTGTGAATGAATTGAGTTCCCATGAATGTATTTCTTGAGATTTTTCTATAAAATTAACATATTTTTACATAATATTGCATAATTGATGATTTCTATGAACTTATTCTTGAACAAATGATTTTTGACTAACATTGAATGAATATGATTAAGGATTGACTCTAGAGACTTGGACTTGTGAATGTATGATTGTGATTGGGGTGTGAGCATGATGATGGTCTTGATGAAACTTGATAGTCTTGGCAACTTCATTATTGAACTAAATTGAATGGTCTTAACTAAATATTATCATAAATGATTTTCCAACTACTCATAAATGAATGATTTGGGAATGATTGAAATATTGATTGTCTGAAAGGATTGATTGAATAGAACCCATGAACTGATAAAAGTTCATATGAGACTTGTTGATTGGTTTGATTGGAAGATTGATTGTCCAAAAGGGTCGATTTTATAGAATCGATGAATTGATAAAAAACCATATGAGGCTTGTTCATTTGTTGATTAGGATTGATTGTCTTATGAGCATTGAGTCATGGGAGGAGTATCAAGCATCGAATTGTGTAAGAATAAGTAATAACTCGAACTCAATAACTACGTCTCCAAATATATGAGAGGATTGAACCATTAAAGTTGAATGTTTTTCTATTTTATTATCCTGAAAAGATAGGACTTAATTGATTGTTGGATCCAGATTGGTAGATTTTTCCTTTACCATGGTAAGGTATTAGATGGTTGTGGCAACAACAATAATCTTGTTGTACGATCACTAGCTCGTAAGTGATTGTTGTTGGATAAGAGAAACCCCCATATAGGTTTTGATAGTATTATGATATGATTGGATTGGATTGTATATGATTGGTTTCTGTCTAAACCTTACTCTTATTTTAGACTTTTGACATCTTGATCGAGTTTCTTACTTCTTGATTTAAGTTATCTGAATTAATAGTAATCTACCTTATGTATATTTCATTCTACCATATTACATACTCGTATATTTCATGTACTGACATCCATTTGGACCTGCATCATTTGATGATGTCTGAGACAGGTTCTAGAGATCATCAATAGGCACACCATTGAGGATCTGTTCGCATTTTAGCTGATTGGTGAGTCCTCCCTTCTTTCGGAGGATTCCATTCTTTTATCATCTAGATTTAGAGTTTGTACTTTTACTTTTATTTGATTTGAGGTAGCCATGAGCCTGTCATTGGCACCACTCAGACAGTTGATAGAGGCTGCATAGACTAGATTGTTACTTGTTGATTTGATATTGTCTTTTGGCTAGTTTCATTCATACTAGTCTTGTTGATTGGATTAGACAGATTGTTGGCCTTTGGCCTTATTCTATAAGTATCTATTAGATCATCTTGATGAGTTAAGTCTTCTACTAATAGAGAGTTGATTGAATGATTATGTGAACAAGCCAAGTGGTTCGCTTGGGGACTAGTAATAGTCTTTGAGTGTCGTCCATGCCTAGGGTACCCTCTCAGGGCATGATAGAGCAATGACGATGACGACGCAAGGGGGCACCATCTACTGAACCTTTTAAGAGATAAAGGAAGTATTTCCTAAGATAAGGACAAATATTTTCATTTCTTCTACAAATGAGGGGGAAATGACTTTTTATTTTTCCTTCATTTGGTTCCCCACATTTCCCAATTTACACCTTACATAAACCCAAAATTTCCCCACATGAATGGGGAATCACTATTATTTAAAAAATATGTATGAAAAAATTATGTGATTCATCATTAAGGATTAATTATATCTAGATAAGTAGATTTTCCTTTGAACTTTCCATAGTGAACATATATCGGATATACTCGATCAATCGGTAAATTTGATATCTTTGAACTGTCAGCCATGAACATTTCCTATTCATAAGTGCATAAAGAACTGGTCTTAACAAATTTTCCTTGAAGCGGCATACACTTCACACTTACATAGGTGATTTCTAAATATATTATCCCATAGATACACTATTTACTATACCCCCTATAAAACTTAGAAATCAATTAAAGGTCCTAATATCTTCTTCTTGTTACTGAACATTCTCTCGTTATGAAAATGGACCATAAAAAATATTTTGAAAATGTCGAACTGTCATCAATGGCTTTGTTTGATCTCTCTGAACTTAGACATTGGGATCTCCAGTCTTCTAGGTAGAGTTACCACCATGGTAATTTTTCCTCAACTATAGTCCCATTCTCGTTACTGATCTCTCAACTCCCTCTATAGTTAGGCCTTTTATAAGTGGATCCGAAACATTATTCTTTGACTTTACATAGTCAATTGTGATAATTCCACTAGAGAGTAGTTGTTTTAGGTATTGTGTCTTCTTCATATGTGAAGAAACTTATCGTTATACATAAAGCTCCTAGCTCTTCCTATTGCAGCTTGACTATCACAATGTATGCATATATGAACCATTGGTTTAGGCTAAAATGGAATATCTTCTAAGAAATTCTGGAGTCATTCAACTTCTTCACCTGCCTTGTCTAAGAATATGAACTCAGACTCCATTATAGAGTGAGCTATACATATTTGTTTGGATGATTTCCAAGATATTACTCCTCCACCAATGGTGAAAACGTATCCACTTGTGGACTTAGTTTCAGTTGTCTCAATAATCCAACTTACAACATTATATCCTTCAACAATTGTTTGATACTTATTGTAATGTAAAGCAAAGTTTTAAGTGTGTTCTAAATACCCCAAAACTCATTTCATTATCATCCAATGATTTTGGTTGGGATTACTTATGTATCAACTCAATTTAATTTTAGCACAAGCTATGTCTGGTCATGTACAGTTCATAATGTACATCAAACTCTCCAATACTCTGGCACAATCCAATTGAGACTAACTTTCACCTTTATTCTTAGTAAGATCAAGGTTCACATCAATTGATGTTTTTGCACTTTCGAATTTTAAGTACTTGAATTTTTCAAGAACCATTTGGATATAATGAAATTGATACAATGCTAAACCTTGAGGAGTTTTGTGAATCTTAATTCTCAATATCAAATCGGCAACTCCTAGATCTTTCATGTCAACTTACTAGCAAGCATACACTTAGTAACATTTATGTTAACAATGTTGTTACTCATTATCAACATATCATCCATATATAAACAAACAATGACAACCTATATAAACAAACAATGACAACCTTATTTGGAGTGTTCTTAATATAAACACATTTGTCACACTCATTAATTTTGAAACCATTTGACAATATTGTATGGTCAAACTTTGCATGCCATTGTTTAAGCGCTTATTTTAGTCCATACAAGGACTTAACAAATTAGCACACCTTCATTTTATTTTCAGGAATCATGAACCCTTCTGATTGTTTCATATTGATTTCTTCTTTCAAATTTTCATTTAAGAAGTTTATTTTGACATCCATTTGATGGATCTCCAGATCGTACATGGCAACTCACGCTATTAGCACACGAATTGATGTAATTCTAGTTATTGGTAAGTACGTATCAAAGTAATCAAGACCCTCACGTTGTCTTAATCTTTTGACAACAAGTCTTGGTTTATATTTAGAAATAGTTCCTTCATATTTCATATCCATTTGGAACCTAAGGGTTTATTTCTAGGAGGAGATCAAC